>NW_027672382.1:0-490233 GCF_964165515.1 Mesoplodon bidens | reverse complement strand
AACCATTAACGCAGGAATTTAAGGTTACCCATTTGGACTTGCAAGCCAATAATTAATATCTCCTGCCCCGACTGTATTAGATGGTTTCAATGCTCCACTCATATCTCCCCAGCACTCATCATTCCAGTATATGCTGATAGACTCATGTTACCACCTGCAATTATCCACCTTAGGGCAGGCCAGAAATGTACAGGAGTTAATGTATCTGGATGTAGCTTTCAACCAAGGACAGAGGGGACTGGAAGATAAGTACTTCAAGTTTCTCACCAGTTCTTGGGATAACTCTGAGACATGTTCTATAGAGTTTCACAGAACTCCCCTGAAGTACTGGCAGCAGTTTCCTGCAGGAGTAATTTATTCAGTAATGCACCTCTGTTGGCTTCCTTCCATGCCTCCATTCTCAATTCCCACTCCACTTCTGAGTCTTCTGGAAGCACCTCCCAGATGAACAGTTTGCATTCAAATTATTGCCTCAGGTTCTGCTTCTAGCGGAATTCAATTTATAGCCTCCTAACAATCCAGTGCTCCTTACAGAGCCATCACTGGTACAAGTACCAAGGCATGGCACATTATGTATCACTCCTCCTAAATCCTAATATTTTTAAACAGATAGGACAGAGCACGACCTTGAAGAGAAAAATCGTTTATATGAGAATGGCCAATGGATAAAGGGAAAGAGAGACAGTGCCATTTGTTTTCCATTAATGATAGTGTGAAATTTATGGGCAGATGGTCTAACAGGTGTGACTATAATTTGAGGAGCCTGCTCCCTTGGTTACAGAGACTGCTATTGTTATTATTATGGAAGCACAACCTCATGACTTTATTGCTTCACTTGATGTAGCCTTTTCCTTTACCCTTAAATCTTTCTACATCACTGAATTGCAGCCAATAGATTTATTTTCTCCCTATGGCTCCATCACAAAAAAAAGACACACATGTGTGCGCGCACACACACACACACACACACACAGAGTTTTGTGTATGCCAGTGCTAGAAAAGACAAGCTCATGGTGCATGTATGCAATGGATATTGTACATTACAGGTCTCTGTGAAATAGTCTTCTGCAGGTTCCTATGTTTATTTTATGAATAATTAACTTTAATAAAGTTAATTTCCTGAAGATCTTGATGAAGACTGAAGAAAGGAAGTAAATTTTAAAGAAAAAGACTTAGAAACTTGCCCTTTTTGCCTTTTCTTTGTGTCTTAATGAACAAAGGATAACTGGGACTTTTTTGAAGTCTTTGCTTGAGTTGAAGACACAAAATGCAACCTGTACTCTTATCATAATATGTTCAGTTTATGAGTACACAAACTTATAAACTGTGAATTTACCTAAAGTTATTATACCATTTACAAGATGCTGGGACGTTTACTTAAAACCAAACAATTGAGGTCTATATGTCCAAATAATTTCCTTCTCTCTTTCTGTCTCCATTTCAGTTTCCTGAGTTTCTGAGAAGGCCTGGTTTCCCCAAAGGAACGATTTCTGGTAGAAGTCTGAAGGTCTGACCCAAGAAAAATAATCCAGTATAGCCAATGAATTGAGGACAAGAAGTTTTCCAATCAGGTAGGAACATTTAATCTCATACATTACAATCACCTTAAGTGAGGTGTGCTGATAGCTGGATATGATTTAACTTTTTGGAAAATGATGCATATATAACCTGCCCCACAAGGAAGCTGTTCTCAATTCCCTTAGTGGTTGTGGTGTTTATCAGAGAGTGCCTTGGGGGAAGATGAATACAATAACAGTATGATGCTTTTTTTTCATTTTTAGCTCATTGTTGCCAAGTACCCTTGGTGACCTTGGTGCCTGTGGTTTAATCCCAGGAGGTTAGACATGTGGAACAGCACATTAACCCTTTTTAGTATTTTCTCCCAAGACAAATCATTTTTATAGGTTGTCTCCATGGTCTTCTAGTTGCTTATCAAACTTAAGCATCAAGTCTTCTAAGTGAGCAATAGCCCCTGTCAGTGTGAGGAAATCAGCTTGGTTCTTATTGGGGCACATCTTCTTGGTCTTGGCACAAAGTGAGTTCACATAGGGAGTTAGAAGGAGGAGAATGGGGCATGCGAAAGGGGAGTTCTGTGTTCTCATTTACCTATGCATGTTGAAACTCCACTAACAGTTTTATTTTCATTAGCAATTTGTGATAAAAACTTAGGGTAGGGCTTCCCTGGTGGCGCAGTGGTTGAGAGTCTGCCTGCCGATGCAGGGGACACGGGTTCGTGCCCCCGTCTGGAAAGATCCCACATACCACGGAGCGTCTGGGCCCATGAGCCATGGCCGCTGAGCCTGCGCGTCCAGAGCCTGTGCTCCGCAACAGGAGAGGCCACAACAGTGAGAGGCCCGCGTACCGCAAAAAAACCAAAACTTACGGTAAAGGGAATAATGAAGCTGTCCCACTATATGGCACAACAAAAGATAGTAGTGACATCAAAATCAGGGCCTATCCATCTCATTTGCAGTTATATACTCAGTGTTTAGCATAGCATTTGATCCCTCATCAGTATTCAATAAGAAGATGCGTGTTGAATGACTTAAGGATGAATTAATGAATGAAAAAAGTTAATATGGTAGAAAATGTGTTTTATCCTTGTATTTTCGTGTGTTGACTTCTGTATTTCAAGACCCAGCACTGTAACTGACACATAGAATATAAGCAGTAAAATTTGTTGAAAGAATGAATGAGTCCCCACAATTCTAAGAAGAATTTTAAGACCAACACAGACCCCATATCTGCCAAGGTCTATGACAGAAGTATCCAGAGAAGAAAGCCTGATCTCAGCTAGTGGTAGAGCTGACAGAATTTATCTAGTTTTAATAATTTACAGCTCATCCCATTACATTTAGGCATAGTACCTACGTGAGCCATACAATTAAATGTTGACTGAAAAAAAATGCACAACCTAAAAGTTGAGAATTATGTTTTATTTGGAGGACATACTGAGGACTTAAGTCAGGAGACAGCCTCTCAGATAGCTCTGAGGGACTGTTCTGAAGAGGTAAGGGAGGGCTCAGGATATTTAGGGGTTTTTGCAAAAAAAAAAAAAAAACCTGGTAGTTGGAACATCAACATCTAGCTCCCCCAAGGTAGACTGCAGTGTGTTACCCTTCCCTCGGCCTACCCTGGGGCACCCTGAAGGACCTACGGGTCTGAGTGTGGCCCAGCAAGCCCAGAGGAGCCGGCGGGTCCTCAGAGTTCTTGTCCTGAAACTGGCGCTGATGCGACGGGGCCACGAGTCTCTAGACACTTACTGCCGTTAAACGAGTGCAGAACTGCGACTAAAGGCCTCAGGGAACCTGCTTCACGCCTACCCTTCTGGATGCCAAATCAAGGCCTTACGTTGAGGCTAGGGCCCCCGTTGAGATTCCCCTTAGCTCTAGAGCAGGGCAGGAAGAGCTCCCACCCAGGACCTGGAAGCACCCTCTTTCTTTCGAGAAAACTCTTTTTTTTCTCAGAGCCATGCCTGCAGGGACTAGAAACACGGCAACAACAGTGTTTTTCAGGTTTTTTCCGGCTGCAAGAATGGAGCTTTCAAAATGGGAAAACCAGGCTTTTCGCTATAGACGCCATGTCTAGATTGACACGCAGCCTAAATACGTGTGTTTTCTAACAAGTAAAAGAGACACAAGCTACCCACTGTGCCCTAAACTGAATCAACTTTTTAAAGCAGGGTGTTCTGCGGCTAGCGAACTGCCTCAATGAAGGAATGCCTTCGGTCGGCCGAGGGGCCTGTGTATCTTCCAATATCCGGCAGTGTTACACGAAGAACTGTTGTTTAGTTGAAGTTGCAGTGCAAGCTGAATTTCCCCTTTGAAGTCCCAAACCACTACACCCAACATGTTTGTCTTTAGTTGAAAGTGGTATTTAAGGTGAGGATTTCAGCCATTTGGGAGATTTACTGAGTTCTCCTGGGTCTCTTCCATGTATACATATTATTAAATTTTGTTTGATTTTCTCCTCTTAATCTTAATCTGTCTCATGTCAATTTAATTCCTAGACTAACCAGAAAAATCTAGAAGGGTACAGGAAACTTTCTTCCTGCCCAACAGGCATTATAGTGCAGGGCACATTGCCTGCCTTTGAAAGCATCTGAACTTCTACACATTGAGAACCCTCTCCTTTCCATGCCCCTTTACCATAGGCATAAAGATTTCTGTGCACATCGAGGCTGAGAAAAACTCCTGAGTCCATCATTGTTTCTCCAGGCAGTCATGAAGACTGTCAGAGAGGAAGAACTTTTCCTCTGCCCTTCTGTAGGCAAATGCAGTAGGGGGTCCCCAAAGAAAAAGAATCAAATATAACTTTTTGACATAAGAGAAGCCATTTTAAGCCTAAATCATTTGTGATCTCAGCCTGGTCATGATGCTTGCTCTTGAACAGGTCTCAGTAATTAATGATCTTGTGAAATAAAATTGTCCCTTACCATCTGGTTCTATAAGAATGAAGTCACTAGCCACTGTAGTCTCTGACCTTGACAAAAAAGTAATCACTTGATCTAAAAGAGAACTGGAAATTTTTCTTTGAGCCAAATTTGAGGATTATAACCTGGGAAGAGCATCTCAGAAAACTCTGAAAACTGTTCTGCCCATTAGAAACCCAGGGAGGTGTATAAGTTTTTTTTGAGACAGAGGGCTGAACATCAAATGACATTTTATTGAACGTTTACATAATTCAGATCTAAGTGCCATCCTGCTGGTCATGTAACCCCTTACAAGGTCAAGAAGAAATGGTATCTCTTAAGGAGGGAGTTGCCTTGTTGATGTTAGGAGAATGTTGCTCTTTATGGTTGAGCAAGTGTCCCTGCCTATGGGGGAGGTTTGGTCAATGTATAATGCAGATGCACAATGCACAGTGTGGGGAGAGAGGAGACCAAAGGGCAGAGAAGAATTTATGTTTAAATTTCTCTTGTCTTGCCATAAAATATAAATTTTGGGCCTCCCTGGTGGCGCAGTGGTTGAGAGTCCGCCTGCCGATGCAGGGGATACGGGTTCGTGCCCCGGTCTGGGAGGATCCCATATGCCGCGGAGCGGCTGGGCCCGTGAGCCATGGCCGCTGGGCCTGCGCGTCCGGAGCCTGTGCTCCGCAACGGGAGAGGCCACAACAGTGAGAGGCCCGCATACCACAAAAAGAAAAAAAAAAAAAAAAAAAATATATATATATATATATATATATAAATTTTGTTTCACAACCTTCAACACACCCTGAATGGAATTCAGGACAGAGATCAGGAATGAGGCAGTCTATGCTCTGGGAAAACCCGGCAGAACAGGCCTTCAGATAGTTAGATATTTTCAGAAGATTTTATGAGCCCAGTTTCTTTTATCTTCTCATATCTAGAAAAGCACTAAAATCATTAATGGAGACATCTGCTCCTTGTGACTAGCAGCCACCATTTCGTGACTAGCAGCAAATTTCTGCCAAAATGTGTCCCTGATTCCATGTGTCCCCCTTCACCAAAATCACATACATGCTGACCTTCCCCCTAACTCTTTCGAGCAGTTCCTCAGAGCTATCTGAGAGGCTGTTTCCTTGGCTATAGTCCTCATTTTGCCCCAAATAAAACTTAACTCACAACTCTCAGTTTGTGCTTTTTTTTTTTCAGTTGACAGTTTAAAACTTTCCCAATTTGGCTGTTCAAGGAGCCACCGTTTTGGGAAAATCCCTGGTGTTCTCCTTTCTTGCTGCAAGTAATAAAGCCTTCCTTCTCCTGCCCTTTGGCTTGGTTGTGTCTTTTGGCTCAACAAAAGAAGTGTTTCAGGTAACACTTTTAGCTGGTCTAAGAATTAAATTGACGTGAGACTGATTAACAGGAGAAAATAAAACAAAAGTTTAATAATATGTATATCTAGGAGTCATTTTTGGCCTAAGCCATTTTGCAATGTAAGCCTGGCCAGGATGCTTGCCGTTGAAAGGGTCTCAATAATTAATGATCTTAAGGGAACAAAATAATGCAGAATCAAAGGACTGTTTTCAGGTAAAAGAAGTAACAATAACAAAGATAATTGTAAAGACTGCCAGTTCTCTTTCAATGGTAAAGATTAGCCTGATCAACTGGGAACATAAGGAATGATGATATTGACCTTTTCTGACCCTCATGACTTCAGTCCACTAAAGCTTGGACTCTGTGGACCACCCAAACCCCTTCATGAATATGCATATACCCTTAGCTTAAAAATTCCCCAATTTTGCTGTTCAGGAAGACACTGCTTTGGGAAAGACCCCCGGTGTTCTCTTTACTTGCTGCAAGTAACAAATCCTTTCTTCTCCCAATCTTTGTTTTTGTTGTGCCTTTCAGCTTGACACCCACCAAGAGGCAATCCCAGGTTTTTGGGTAACATTAGCTCTTTGGCTGGCGATGAAAATGACATAAGGCAGATTAACAAGAGAAAATTAAATTATTATGTGCACATGGGGAATTCACGTAAGTATGAAGAATTCCAAAGACAGCAAGACAAGGTGACATATATATATTCTTGACTAAAGAGAAGTGAAACTGAGCAGGACCCTGTGGGGCTCCTGGGCACTAAAGTCTTTCTGTGTCCCCCATTTCTTGTTTGCAGGGACTAGGCTTCAGCCTCCACAACCTTCCCTGAATTCCAAAGGGTAGGGTCAAATAGTTGCTAATCAGGGAAGGGAGGGGCTGCAGAGACAAGGGAGGAACTGTCAAGAAACAATAGTGCAGCTTTGGGACAAGATCCTGGTTCTGCCTCAAGGGAAACATATACCAATAACTGAGCTCTTCTACAGAACTAAAACCCCCAACAAATGGAAGATGTTAACTACTTGATGAAGCATCCTTCATTCTAGAGAGAAGGTCACAGTTTGATAACCTTGAGAAGCATAGAAGCTCATCAGGAGACCACCTGAGGCCAGATTAAAGGATTGCAGGCCCTGAACACACCATAACCCTTATCAGCAACCCTGACCTTGAACCATTGCTATAAAACTCCTCACCAAATCCCCCCAGGTTGGGACACACAGTTTTGAGGGCATTAGCCTGCTGTGTCCCCCTTTGCCTGGCAACACAATAAACCTATTCTTTTCTACTTCACCCAAACTCTGCCCCCGAATTCGATTCCATACCAGTGCACAGAGGCCAAATTTCAGCATCAGAAGGAGGTATGGGTCTGAAATTTCAAGGGGAAGTAAGGTAATTCACAGGAAGTTAAAAAGAGTTAATGTTTGGTAAACAAATGTTTGCTGATCCATCCAAAGACAATGAGCCACAGAGAGAATTTTTTTTTTGCGGTACGCGTGCCTCTCACTGTTGTGGCCTCTCCCCTTGCAGAGCACAGGCTCCGGACGCACAGGCCCAGCAGCCATGGCTCATGGGCCCAGCCGCTCCGCGGCACGTAGGATCTTCCCGGACCGGGGCACGAACCCGTGTCCCCGGCATCGGTAGGCGGGCTCTCAACCACTGCGCCACCAGGGAAGCCCCACAGAGAGGATTTTGATCAAATGGGCTTTTCAATGTTCCTCCTGTTCTACCACACCTAATATTATACTACATTTATCTCTAGTGATAGCTTCTTCCTGGGACAGGCCCCCTGCCTTAAATTATTTTAGGCAGTAAGGGGGAAGTTCAAAGGCTCTTCCTGAGTCTTTTGGGCCTGATTGTTTTCAGCTCAAAATAATCCACATGCCATAGTGGCACATCTTGTGGTGGCCTGCACTTAGACCCATTGGCTCCCACATGCAAATGAGAACCATGCAATGACTCAGGGAGAGCCCTGAGCACATTATTCAGATAGACACCAACATGATGCAATTTTTCTTCGGTGTGTTCAGTGAGAGAAAGCAATATAAGAGGCACTGCCCTTTTACTTTGGGGGAGGTTGAAAGTCCCTTCTTGGAAAGGAAAAAGAAGTACTTTTAGAGCATTTAGAAAACCTAAAACCTGTGAGTCAATTTTTTTAAGTGCAGAGTTAATTTTACCCAAATGTGTTTTCTTAAAAATTGCAACCAGTCAAGATCAGTCTCTTCAAGGGGTGCACCAGTTGTGATATTTGCTGACTTCACACTGTTCTGAAATTGAGGATACCTTCCCTCTACTCAGTTAATGTTTATTTTTATTAACTTTTAAAACTGTTTTAAGTAGGAGATCTTTTACTGGAGCCTGAGGATTGATAATGTTAACCACTGTGACACTGCTCTGTTACCTCACATCAACCAAAGAATTGTGCAGGAGCTGATCACATACCCTGTGATTCCCCTCTCTCACCTGGTATTTAAAAATGCTTTCATGAAACCCATCAGGAAAGGGGGTTCAGGTGTTTTGAGCACTAGCTGACCTGAACTCCCTGCCTGGCACCTGCAATAAACGCTGCACTTTCCTTCGCCATAACCTGGTGTCAGTAGATTTGCTTTACTGCACATGGGAGAGTAGACCCACGTTTTTTTCATCAGCATATTTATATATATTATTATATATTGTAGGCAATGGAGATATTTTACTTCTTTCCTATTGTGCTGTTGTATTTTTTAACTGAGTTAACCATGAAAGTCAATTTTTGTTGATAGAGGAGAAAAGGTACAAACTAATGAGCTATAGTTAAAAATTTAAAGCTTTTAAAATGCTTGTTATTTATAATGAGATTTATATAATAGAGAATTAGGAAATAATTCTGTATTTAAACGGTTCGACTGTGATTGTGGAACATGAAATTGGTAGTCCACAGGACATATACTAAATGTTCACCCTTAGTGATACTATATTTGTACTGTCCATGTCAAGCTAAAATGTTGTTTTTCAACAATCTTTAGCAAACATATCTTAGTTTTATTATTCAGAGGGAATATAGGAGCTCAATTTGATATAGGGAACTTGAGCATTCCATCAACATGAATTTGAAGAATACACTAAGAATATCTTCTACATTACATTGGAGTAGTGAATTACTGGTAATTATTTAGGGAATTCTTTTGAAAAATATAGTCACCAGGGGCCAATAATTGAATTCTATTGAAATATAGGGATAGATATTAATAAGAATGGAAAATCATATTTTCATTTTATATTGCCCATATCTTCATTTTATTTGTAGGTTTTGAAAGTTTGCAAGAGAAAGATATCAGAATTTATACTTCATTCAGCAGAATCCCTTGGACCAAATGATCACACACTCAGAATACATAAGTGGAGACATTACTGACTGTGGCCCAGGAGACAAGGACAAGACCTAGAAAAGACACAGTAAATAATGGAGGGAAAGAAAGATTGGAATAGACAGGCATTTCTCTTAATGAAAAATGTTAACAGTAGAATCCTTGAGGGAGAATCTTTGAAAACATTGGATTTCTATAACAATAAAAAATTGAGTCCCAAAGTACAATGAGAAATAACAATAATGAATAAATAGGATAAAGAAATTAACTGGCATACATTCCAGACAATTATCAGACTCCTGCAGAAACCAGGGCTTTCTGGCCTTTAATTCCCCTTGGGCAGAACTGCAGCGCCCCTGTCCCCAGCCCTCAGCCATCACCTCCAGGACTACAGAGGCAGAGTCCTGGCCCTCAAGTCAGGCTGCCTCACTGACTTGAATGCCCATGGAAAAGGGAACATTGATCCTGACCTGAGACACAGCCCTCAGATGTTTGTAAGCTGGAAAGTCTGCATCAGACTTCCTCCTTGCATCTCTCTAGGGTGAACTAGGGAAAACAAAACGTCCCAAAACCCTTTCCCACAGAAGAAGTCTGGGAAAAAACACATGACGATCTTGGCCTTGGTGCCAGGTGAGGCTGATATAACTAGAGCACACCTTCTCCTGGGTTTGGTACCAGAATCCAGGGCCCTGGTGGGAGGACCTGGGCTCTGCCCTGGGTTCCATGGACACAGACAAGCAAGTGTGATCTCAGCAACCTTCAAGGACCCAGATGTGAGAGAGGCAATGAAGACACGATGGCTGCTTCAGGGTGGCTTGGTGTCAGCCTAGAACAGCTGGACTTCATAAGGAATAACACACTGTGGAGGGAAATAATAAAGAATTTATAATAGGAACAGAAAATCGTTTTATTTGAGCCAAGCTGAGGGCTATAATCTGGGAGGCAGCCCCTCAAAAGGCTCTAAGGAACTTCTCCACTGAAGCATGGTAGTCTTATACTTTATCAGAACAAAGAACATACATCCAACATGACAGGGGTCTATTCCTTAAAGATTTCAAAAGAGACAGATTGAGGACATGTCTAGTGAGACAGTAGGGTCCTGGCACGTGGGAAAGGAGCCTCGTCTTCGAGAGGGTGTGAACATGGGCATCGTAAGAAGGGAGTCACTTATCCTTCTTTTTGAATCAGACATTTCTTTTCCTTAATGGTTAAAGCAGATGTGCTGTGTGTGCTTGACAGGCTCTTTCAGTTCACACAAAGTTTAGACTGAACCATGTATAAGCCTAAATGACTTCCCCATACCTCATTACGTGAAAACTTTCTCCCTCAACACTATAATTTGGGGCTTGACTAATCTTGGCGATAAACCAGACACATAATACCCTCAGCTCTCTAGGCCTCTCCACCTGCAGATCCTGCTGTATCCTCCCCCCAGGGCACAGCACCACAAGAGGGTGTCAGGTGAGGGGTTTGGGACTCAGAGAACTGACTCCCGAAAGTGTTTCTGTTTTCCAAGGTAAATAACAATACAGTTTGGATTCTAAAAATCATCCAAATAAGTGAAAAAAAAAATGCTAGACCAACAGTGAATCACAGCGTTTTTCATAAGATAAATGAATGTTATATAATGAAAGAGTAAATAGAGCCCAGAGGCTTTACTATGTAAAATTAAAATGGAGTTCAGTAGTGTTTAAAACACATCCAAAGGTCACATTTATGAGCTGCAAGTCCAGCTGTATTCCACAAGAATTTAGGCAAATGCATGAAAGATGAGTTATGAGTAAAGCACTATCCCCAAACTGTGGGTGTGGGGAAACTCATCCTAGCACTTCGTGCAGAACTAATACATGGCAACCATATCTGGTTTCAAAACTGATATTTTCTGCAACTAAAAAGGCAGAAATAAGCTAAATAAGCTACCTATCCCCCCTTTGTCCTTCAGTTATTAATTAAGACTCCTATTTCTTCCTCTCTTATCTATTTTTTAAATTCCAATTTCAAATGCCAAAATATTCAGCCATTATATATGATATTGTTCTCTAAATTTAGTCTCTACACAGCCTGAAATTTCTTTTTAATTTCCCTATTATATAATTAGTTTTATATTCATCAATTATGTGATATTTCCAGCAGGTACTGAGCTTTTATGCTCCAAATGTATGCCCTTCCATACTTTAATGCACATAAATATACTTTATACTTTTACATCAATTTAAAAGGTAATCTATTGAGTGCAAATTCTGTCTTCAGCATTTTGTTGGGGTCAGCAGTGGGGAGAGAAAATGTAGAAGAAGGAAAAGACATGGCTTATTGTTCTCAAAAGAAGTTACAGAGAAACCTCTGACTTCCTTATCAAAAGGAGGCCCATTTCTTTTTCAATGTCTTTTTTTTTTAAATTTTATTATTTATTTATTTATTTATTTATGGCTGCATTGGGTTTTCGTTGCTGCGCGTGGGCTTTCTCTAGTTGCGGCAAGCAGGGGATTCTCTTCGTTGCGGTGTGAGGGCTTCTCATTGTGGTGGCTCCTCTTGTTGCGCAGCACGGGCTCTAGGCTCATGGGCTTCAGTAGTTGCAACATGCGGGCTCAGTAGTTGTGGCTCGCAGACTTAGTTGCTCCACGACATGTGGGATCTTCCTGGACCAGGGCTTGAACCCGTGTCCCCTGCACTGGCAGGCGGATTCTTAACCACTGTGCCACCAGGGAAGCCCTCAATGTCTTTTCTATTGACTTCAAATCTATCGGGCTTTAAAATTATTTGTGTGTGTGTGCTCATATTCTGACTGTCTCTCACAGCAGATTGTGAGTTCTGTGAAAGTGAGGCAGGAGATAGATGGGCCCCAGGGTAAGCAGCAGGAGTTCATTCCCTCCAAAATATCAATAACAGGGCAATCGAGAAAGGAGGCTGTGCCCTGCCCAGATAAGAGATAAAAGACTAGATGTTCCTCATTCTCATAGTCAAGGAGACCTTCCCAGCTACACATGTGCAGAAGGGTTCCTTGGAGGTCAAAAAGGGAGAGGGCACCACCCCATAGTAAGTGATGTCAACTACCCATAGGCCTCTTCGCTAGAATCCATCTTGGCTAAGAGATGCACATGAACACGGGAGGACCCTGAGGTATACCAAATATGGACTCAGAACCAGGCAAAGCAAGATGATTGGTCAAAGGAAACCTGGAAGAAATTCCCCATAAAAGTGATTCAAACTACCATGCGAGCGCAACTCTCTCTCTGAGCCCGCCCATGTGTCTATCCACATGTATTCTTTGTCCTCCTAATAAACACTTTACTTGTTTCACTACTTTCCATCTCTGTGGAAATTCATTTCTACACAGCAGACAGGCCAGGACCTTGTCACTGGCCACTAGTCCCTGCTGGTCTAGTGGCTAGGATTTAGTGCTTTCACTGCCCCGACCTGACTTCAATCTCTGGCCAGGAACCAAAATCCTGCTTCAAGCAGCTGCAGGCTGAGGCCACCTGAGATGAAAACAGGGGCAATGTTTATCTTGTTTAAGATCATGTCTTGTTAAAAAACAAAATTCAACTGAGTAAATTTGAAAATCTGATTGGCCTTATTTGATGCTTTATGAATTGGGCAGCATCTCATCTAGTAAATAGAAGGGCACTTTGAGAAGTTACACAGAGTGGAAGGTTTTTATAGAAAGGAGGGTGGGCAAGAAAGTCATTAGCAAAATAAAAAAAGGTTATTTGGGACCAGTACTATCTTCTCTTTGTAGGGAAGGGAAGCCTTGAGTTTTATCTTGCAGATTGCCTCTTCTTCTTGGGTTGGGGGAGATGGAGAGGGCCCCTGTGATAGATTACCACATTGGTGCTGACCAGAAAATTCCAGATTTCAGAATTAAGATAACATTTCTGGTGAAGGTCGAAATTGCAAGTAGGTTAGGTATTAAATATATGCGTGGTATCGTGGGCTTCAGCACAAATGAAACCATTTTGTGTCAGTGGTTTTCCTCCTTAATAGTCCCTAATGCAGAACTAGCAGAAACACAACAAAGGTTTGTGAAAAAGTAAATGAGTGCCTAACTCAATTGGTCAACTGGTGTAAAGAATGTGGCATAAGAATAAAAAGATCTAGAGAGCAGATGAAAGAAGCTTTTGTTTATATTTTTAAAAGGAATGTCTTCTGTGTTTTCAAATTACTGCAAATCTAATCAGCAATGTTGATGTGACTATTAAAAATGATGCTTTTTGAAAGGTTAGAGAAAGGAAAAACAAGAAAAAATAAGGATGTTTGGCATTCTGGATGTTGGCTAAATGGCAATTTAATCACTAAGAACATATTTTATTCTATTGTCATGATATATATGTAATATATGTAAACATATATTTATATGTCATACATAATATATATTTCCTTTTAATCACCCCTATTGGGGTACAATTTACATACAACTAATAGCACTCATGTTAAGTGTATAACACAGTTAGATAAATTTTGACAAATATATACAGTTGTGTAATCACTACCACAATCATGATACAGAAAATTTCCATTACCCAGAAAGTTTCCTTAGGCTCCTTTGTGGTCAATCCTCACCTTCCTACAAAAGTGATATGATGATTTGCTTTCAGTGACTATAGTTTTCCCATTCTCAAATTTACATAAATAGAATCTAACAGTGTGTATTTGGTTCCTGTTTTCTTTCACTCAGCATGTTTTGAGATTCATCCATGTTATGTATATTAATATTTCATTCCCCTTTATTGCTGATGTGAATTACTCATTCACTTGATGATGAACATTTGAGCTGTTTACAGTTTGCAGCCTTAACCTTTATGAAACCATCGGGATTTCCATTAGAATTCTTTAATTTCTTACCCAATTCAACGGTATGATTTGAAAGTCATCAGAAACCTGCACTTGTCAGAAAGTCTTTAGTATGAATCTTCCTGAAGATGAAGCATTTTTGCAAAAGCATCTATGAATGATAAAAAGACTTAAAAAGACACAGTTAAAGAGCTGGTTAAAATGCAATTGACAAAAAAAATTTGTTTACTTCTGTAACATACAAATTTGACATATTCAAATTTTAGAAATTTTATTTAATTTCATATAACATAAGAATATCTATATTAATGATATTTAGTGTAATCTAAATGTATAACCTAAGAAGGTTGGAGATACATTTA
Source organism: Mesoplodon bidens (assembly GCF_964165515.1). Classification (NCBI taxonomy): domain Eukaryota; kingdom Metazoa; phylum Chordata; class Mammalia; order Artiodactyla; family Ziphiidae; genus Mesoplodon; species Mesoplodon bidens. The sequence goes on along the minus strand of NW_027672382.1, from coordinate 475,966 downwards.
TCTCTAATCAATTGACAGTGCCTCCCATAACATACCAAATAATCCTAATTAGTTTAATATCTCTCTTTGAGATGACTTAGGGGTCCTCTGAAACATCCCAAAGCTATCTAGAGGTCAAAATATCTTTAATTAGGATTCTATCTTTGAGAAGTTTATCCAAAATGTTAAAAAGTTTCAAGACACTTGGTCAAATAGGATTACAGATCACTGTGAAACAATGCTTATCCATTTAACCAAAGTTACAATGAAAGATTTTAAAAGCAAGTACAGAAAGTTATAACAGATTATTTAAAAGGTAAAGAAAATTTACCATCTGTAATCAAAAGCAAATCAATATTCCAAGAAAACTTTTTTCTCTTAACAGAGAGAAAAAAAAATTTTAAGTTTTTGTACCACTTTACTTTTAATCTTAAAATTCATTTACTCAATTAAATTCATTCTAATCTTAGTGAGTCCTGACAACACATAGAATTTCTTTCTAAAGATGACTTTTTCCCCAGAAATCTACAACTTTCTATATCATATTAACTTGCCCTTTATTTTATTTCTTATTTAGAAATAACCAGCTTTAAGAGAAAATTACTTCCTTTTTCTTTAACAAAATAAATTCCTATTCTTCATACCTTCTTTTAATGAAAACACACATCCTATTACCCTGTATACTAAAATGTTCTCATTATTTCTAGTGGCTTTAATTACATATTTAATTAGAATTCTCAAGTCTTAAAAACCTAAATTCCTAGTGAAAATTAAGAAGTAAGCAATTATGAGCTGTTCTTTACATTAGCATTCTGTAGATTGGCAAATTTATAAATAAATGCTATTTATAATTTCTAAAAATATGTGCTTATGGAAAATGTCTCCGTGTGACACCAAACATATTTATTAATAGTCTTAAATATCTTTACTTTCTCTGTAAAAGGAAGCCAATGTTTAGTAATTAATATTTCAGTATATTATTTTATTTGGAAAAGACCTCGATATTCAATGAATTCTCATCATTTAGCTTAATTTAGTTAAACTCTAAAATTTCAAGTTATTAAAACGTCCAGAAAAGCTATTTTTAAGTAGACATTCCTAAAACATAATTATTCCCAGAGTTCACCTAAAAACTCTTGTCTCATTTACCTCTATTTTATTCACTTGTTCTCAAAAATTATGTTTAGATTACCCAAGAAAACTTTATGAGACATTAGACCAAGTCAGCCATTATCCCAAATTTAATATTGAATATTTTTCAGATCACATGAATCTGAAATTCATTCAAGTTAGTTTCTTTTATATTTCTGAGAATTTCTGTAAGTGCTTAATTTCCTTTAAGTCAATTAAATAGAGCTCATTTACAAACTAACTTTGATAATACCATCCAAAGGAAAAGAGATATATTTATAATGTACACATGGACATACATACATTCCAGACAAACAGAGATCTCACAGTTTTCCTGCCTGAGTTTAAAAAGGACTCTTCTCCCTTTTTTTCCCCCTCAGTCTCAGGAATTGGCGATGGTATAGACAAGAGTGAGTGAGAGTACATTAGAGCCCAGGGTAGAACATTTACATTTCAAAGGCACAGGGAGAAAAATGTAAGTTCCTCCTAGTAAGATTTGTTTCCTTCTGGTCAGAATAGTGAAGAGACACGTTTAACAAGCCAGCTTCTTCATATGCAAAAACAAGTTTTAGAATGTCAAAAAGTGCCCCATCTGGGTCATTATTCTCCAGAGCCTAAAGAATACTGTGACCACATGATTTTAGAAAAATATCACCTTCTCCTTTTCATGGGTATGAGCCCATGAAACTAAGAGCTAAGAATTTCCCAATTCTGCAAAATACACCATAGGGAATATAAGATGAAACAGAGCTCTGATTACCCATTCTCAGTTGTTTATGGCTGGTAATCTTAAAATCTCAAAGAAACAAACAAATGTAGTCTCTCAGGGTTTCAAACTCCTCAGCCCAAAAGGGAAAATCCCAAGAAATGTTTAGCCACTGACAGACCCAAATGGCTAAGAGAATGAATACCCTGGTATTATCACACACAAGTTCCACTACTTACTAGAGAAATCTCAACCAGCAAAGCATGTGTCTTTTTCCCTTTACCACAGAAATCAAAAGTGCCATGGGCCAATGATGCCTGGTCAGTGGCAAATGTTCAGGGCCATCTCTGAGACAAAGGTGCTCAAGCAGCTGCTGAGTAGTATCCATGAGCTGCCACTGGTCAGGGGCCAGTGTGCTATGGTTGAGATGCCCACTAGGGATGGTGGCCCCTTCATGGTTGCCAAAATTATTGCCAAACCAAACACAGATTCACTCACCCACTGCAGAGCAAAGCCAATCTACTGATACCAGGTGTGGTGAAGGAAAGTACAGTGTTTATTTGCAGGATGTGAAGCAAGGATAACAAGCAGCTAATGCTCAAAAGACCCAAACTCCCTGAAGACTTTTGGGCAAGTGTTTCTAAAGACAACATTAGGAGTGAGGGTCTCAGGGTGAATTATCAGTTCATGGACATTCTTTTGATTAGTTGGTGGAGAGGTGACAGGGTGATATTTTGGGAACCTTAATCATCAGCCTCCTTGTTCCAACCAGTCTGGGACCTACATGCTTGTGATCAGCATGTAGTCAAATCCTCCATCAGGTGGAGAGCCTTAGTGTCTACAGAAAACGCTCAAGTGTCGTGGTCCATACGTGGGTTGGAAAAGAATTTCCAGACACAAGGCAGAATGTAAAGAAGATAGAATTTATTAGAGGAAAGTGTCTCTGCCAGAACAGCAGGCTGACTTCCTAGTAGTCTGGGGGAGTGGACCCCAAACATGTGCTATTGATCAGTTTTTATAGTCAGAAAACAAAGGAATGCTCCAAGGTGAAAATTTCGTTTACTAATTGGTCGAGGCACATATACTTTCCTTCTATAGGGTGGCAGTGGGACAGGGAAGATGCCTTTTCTTATTTGGGACAGGTCTCATCGCCCAGCTGGGCTTAGGAATTTCATAACCATCACAACATGGTGGGGAGGGCAATTAAGGGTCTGATAAGGGGTGTAACGCTGACACTTTTTCAGAGAGGGTTGTCCTTTGTCCTTGAAGCACCATTGTCCTTGGAGCACCACATCAAGGATATGTGTCAGACTGTTATCTATATCCCTTGAGGAGAAAGGGATATAGACAACACTGTTTTTCAATCTATTGTTACTTTTCTTGCTTGACTGCTTTTCCTTTGTTTCTGAATTTTGTCAGTTCTATAATCATTAACTGCTCTCTGGAAATCAAGGGAGGCCTAGGAGACTAAAGCTTTGTTCTACAAACAAGCAGCAGGGAACACTGGGAGTCTGTCACTGGGAAGGCCCCACAGGATCCTACTCAGTTTCACAATCATGAATAAAGTTGTTTCTATGAACGCTCATGTACAAATTTTGTGTGGACATATTTTTCTCATTTAAATTCCTAGGGGGTGAAATTAGGGGGTTGTATTAATGCCGAACTGTTTTCCAAAGTAGTACATCATTTCACATTTTCTTCAGGAACGTATGAGACTTCTGGTTGTTCTCCATCCTTACTAACATTTGATGCTATCGATCTGTTTAATTTTAGTCATTCTAGTAGATGTGAAGTTATTTGCATTGTGGTTTTAATTTTTCTTTGATGACTGATAATGCTGAACATCTTTAAATGTTGCTTATTTACCATTCATGTGTCTTCTTTGGTTAAGTGTCTTATTAAATTTTTTGCCCAATTTAAATTAAATTGTTTGTCTACTAAGTAGTGTTTTAGTAAAAGCTGGAGAAGAAGCAAGTTTGGCTGGATTACAGAAAACAAGGGGGAGAGTGGTAGGAATGAGGCCAAGAGAGACATGGGAGGAGGGGAGAACAGATCAAAAGGGACTTTGAGGCCTTGGTGAGAACTTTGGATTTATTGTAATTAAATTGAATTCACTGGATGATTTTGAGTGTAGAGTGGCACAATCAGGCTTAAATTTTAAGGGACCACTTTGGCAGCTCTGTGAACAGGCCAGAGGAATGGGAGTAAACACAGGATAGACCAGGAGGTTATTGCAGCAGTCAGAAAGAGAGCAACTGGTTAGTTGCAGTTCTGAATGACCTTTCCCCTCACTCTTGTTCCTGACATTCCAAACTGCATAATTTCACATGTGGAAGACTGAGAAATTGCCTGGATTTTCTCAACAGAATATTGACTTACTCAAGGCCTTTAAGTGGAACACACTCTACTGAGGGTTGAGAGAAAGTTGACAATAGTGGCTTGCTTAGCTTAACTCAGTGGTTATGGTTGTTCGTTGTGGTTGCAATATTATGGTTGTGTGACTCTTTGGTTAGTATTCACTTTCTCCATCTTGGAATATACGTTTGATGAGGATGGAAAAATTATCTCTGTTTTTAACTCACCACTGTAGCCTCAGTTTGAGCACAGTGCCTGCCAGTTAGCATTTAGTCAATGGGTTTTTTTTGTAGGGGAGTGAATGTGTGTATGTGTGAGGGAGAGAGACAGGAGGGGCAGAAACAGAGAGGGGAAGAGACAGACATAGGGACAGGGGAACAAGTCCATATTGCAAAAGAACAGGACAATATTTTCTGTGAGTAGAATGCTCAGAGCCTGTGTACTGCGTTCTTTTCTACTTTCTCAGGTTAGATTTATCACTTCATAAATTTTCTTTATCTTATCCAAAATGAATCTACATTTTTTTTCCTTATAAGTATAAAGAAAAAGATTTTTTTTGGGGGGGGGGAAATTTTAATGTCTCACTACAATTCAAGTACCATACATGTCTCTTTCTATTATTTGTATATCTTGAAAATATACCAGCATTATTGTCTAACACAAAGGAGGCACTAAATAAAATTTTTTCTTTGAAACATTGGTACTATAAATTATAAGAGACAGGAGCCATGTTTTCACAGCTCTGTTTCTTGAGCACCCAGCCCAATGGTATTGTGGAGATGGAATAACAATCACCATGAGCACAGGTCAGTGCTGACAAAGGGACTTGCTTTCTCTCTAAACCATTTGACTTTGTTGGTGCCCAGGGCAGGATGCTCCAAAATATGCCTCAGTGGAATATTACTTTGAATTAAAGTTACTGAAGAAATGACTGATGCAAGAGAGACACACTGACCTTCCTATCTGTCTCCATGAAAGCAGGAAATTAGTATCTCATGTGAATGGTGCCCTCCCTGTACCAGGAGGTAGAAAGACATCATTAGCACCAGAGATAGGGAATGCAGGGTCAAGAAGGCTGTATAAACCTTGTGACTTCTTTAACTCAAGAAGGTTGGCAGGGACATTTCTTCCTCCTCAACAGCTGACAAGACAACCAGGAGGCTGGCTAAACCCTGCTTCCCACCACAAGACTGCTGCAGCTGAGAGATCCTAGGACACATGACAAAGGCCAGCAGAAGGTAAAATTTCTTATCTCCTCAACTTCCCAGGCCTGTAAGGTCTGGTGGGAGGGAAAGTGCTTAAGAGTCTCCTTTTCTCTATCTCTAAATTTAGATTAGCAGAAGAAAATACTTATGGAGCAAGATCCTTGTGACATAGAAAATCTGGTTTTTGGAAATGAGTAATCTCGTCTCAGTTTTTCTTAATCCTTTCCTCCCAGAGACAGTCACTGTTTTTCTTTGTCTCTGTCTCCTGAGTCATGTTTCATAAGAAGAAAGAACCATAGGGCAGAATACAGGCATAGGCCCTATAAGCCTGCTGTTTGAGACAGCCTCACAGACTGGTGAGTTACCAGTTCTCTCCAGTCCAGTGCCTATTAAGACAAACTTTGCTGTCAGTCCTCTATATAAAAACTGGATGAGATTTTTCCTTCTGTATTTTTCTGTGTCCTGAGAGTTTGGCTTTTTGTCCAGTGAGAATATTCTCTCTGGTCTCCACCATCTGGATGGTGTATTTACTGGGGTGCATCTGGTAACCAGTTGAATTGACTGGGGTTCTGAGACACAAAGTCATAAACAGCACACTCTAGTCTTGTTGTGCCAGCTGTCAGAGGAGTTTGTCCTAAGGGGACCCAGTCCATAAGGGGCCTTTGTTGTTTCAACCTTCATTGCCTTGTTAGTGTTGGAAAAGTCCCATTCCAGCAGCATATGCCTGATGTCACAGATTAGTAGGTTTGGGATCAGAGGTGCCTCAAATTCCCAGGAGAGACCAGGGACACAGTTTGCATTATACCACCCTTACTGCCTGTGCAATGAAGGCCTTTGCTTTCTTAGATTATCCTTGGAAATGAATTTTCACATTATAGGGGCTATATCATCCGTGCCCTCTCCATCTGAAAGTATGCTTATTTCATCCATGGTAAGGATTTATTCTAAGCCTGAAAAGTTACCTCTGGGTCGTTCCATAAAAAGGCTTACTGATTTGAGTCACTCTTTGAAATTAATGAAAGGTCTTACTCCTCAATGGCCAGATGATGGATCCTTTAAATTTGCTGTATTTAAAAGATTCCCTTTTTGAGAGCTCTCATCATAAACAGCTGTCATATTGGTATTTATGGAAGGATCAAATTGAAAGGAAAAATCATGTATAACAGCTAGCCTTAGGGAATCGTTATGAAGATGAAATAACAGAAATTAAAGATCCAACATGAATTCCCCTTTTTAAGAAAAATTTTAAAAATTGCCCCATCTCCTCAGCAATTCCTTAGGCCCTCCTACAAATAATTAGGAAAAGATCAGTTGGAAGCCAATATTCAAGAGCTAATAGAAACAATTATCTTTGTCTTCCAAATCTCTACAAAACCAGAAATGCAACTTAGGAACAAGTCAAGGCCCATTTATCTTCACCAACCCTGAAACCTATTCCTCTCAAATTCTTGTAGATATTATATAAGTTGAGGATAATTGGAGCAAAATTGCCCTGTACTTAAGAAGAAAAAGTTTTTAAAATAATAATTACCCTGAAACTTATGATAATAGAAAAATACACTCCAAAACTCACAGAAGAAAATTTACACTTTTTTCTCTGTCCCTTAAAGTTATAAATCTTACCATGTCTTTGAAATGTAAACACAGCCACATTGCCTGAGACTGAGCCCAGATTATCTCAATTGTTAGAACCTGAAACTAAAATTTAAAGAAAAAAAAGGAAAGAGGTTTTTTTTTTAAACAAAAACCACCAGAAAAACCCTCTCTTGCTCAAACTCTAAATCACAGTCTCCTTAAAATTGTTGATCAAGGGCAAGTACACTTAAAGGGCAAGAAGACTTAAAAGTCTTCTCCATAAATAATAAAAGACTGTAGCTATCTGAGTGAGTAAACTTAATTTATTCCAACAAGCAATATAAAAAGTCTCAAAAATATAACAAAAACGAATACAAATATTTTTCAAATTCACATGATCTAGGATAATTTTTGGTAAGTAAAATCTAGTTCAGGTTTAATGGTTTAATTAATACAGACATATCTTAAGAGTTATCAGCATTAAGTATAATAGCTTTATGCTATGTAGTTTTACTAAAAGTCAAATAAGCTCATGTTATCTCTTTTACAAAATTTCTCAGAAAAAAGTAATAATAATAATAATTTAAGATGATGGCTAACACTACTTTAACATCTTATGAAATTGTCATGAGTAATCTGAGTGATTGTTAAGAACAAATTAATTAAATAGACATAAGATAAGAATTCTTTTAGGTAAACTTTTTTTAGCAATAATTGTTTTTGCTATGTCAACTTAAATAGTTTTCTAAATGTCTTTGATAAATTGTACCCTTAGAGTTTTGCTAAGTTAAATTAAATGAATTGAATGTCTAGATCATTTCCAACTAAGACAAAATACTGAAATATTAATTGCTGAACGAGTCTAAGTTTACCTACTTTTGACCTCTTATTACACACTAAATATGTTTGGTTCTATTAGTAGACATGTCTTGTGCTTCATTAAAAGCTTGTACTATGAAGTAGAATATGTTTCTAGAAATTATGAAATGTATTTATAAGTTTGCCAAGCCACAAAATACTTACACAGTTAATAATTTTTAACTTTATCTTTACAAAAAAATTAAAGCTTCAAAGGATTAAGAATTGTAAATAATATATGTGGTTAAAGCTACTAGGAATTATAAGGAAATTAGAATATATTTGGGGGTAAGAAAAAGTGTACGGTATGGAGATGTTTTTGTTAATGTAAAAACTTTGTTAAGTGAGTTTTGTCCTAAAGCTGGTAACTTCTAAATGGGAAAGAGAACAAGGGACAAATCAAAATGGACAGAGAAAGTTGTAAGAGGTTTGTTAAAGAGGAATCTTTAGAAAGGAATTTTATGTGTAGTCAGGTCTAAGATTGGAATGAATTTAATAAAGTGATTGAGTTTTAATATCCAAAGTAAGCTGGTAGAAAATTAAAATTTGTTTTTTCTCTCTTTTTGCAAAATTTTCTTAATTATTGGTCTGCTCTTAATGAGAAATTGTAAACAAAGACTTTTTTTTACATTTAATGTAATCTGTCTGGCAAAACAAATATTGTACATTTTGTCTTTATGAGTCTTTGATAATTTTGAAGAAAAACTGAGTGCTTTCAATATTAAAAGAGCTAAGTCTTTTTACACTATTTAACTATCTGTATTTACATGTGAATCTTTGTCACTCTGATTAAATTGATAACTAAATATTAATTCACAGTGACATATGATCATATTTGACAAAGTGTTTTAAAACATTTTTATTTTTGAAAAAGTAGATTTTCCCCCAAGTCAAATTCTAAATGAAGTCTTATTGACCTGGAAATAACGTTCAGGTTTTCCAGAGGCCCCTTGGAACACCTTAAAAGATTTGTTTTATCTTATTAGAAAAGAGAGCTATGAAACTCATTAGGCTTATTTGGTATGTTACTTACATGGGAAGCATGGCTAAATAAATGATCATAAACCCTAGGTTATATCATAAGGGTGAATGTTATTAATATAAATGTTCTCGAAAGTATATGAAATTCCTAAAATTGGATATGTCCTAGTATAATGTTATCAGTCATAATTCTAGTTATTATCTTAAATGTTTTGTGTCACAGAGATAAATTTTCTTGTCAATTCCATTAGAATGAATCAAATTTTTAGTAATGGATATTTGTCTTTTATTACTTAGACAATGGTTTTACTCAGATGCTTTTACAAAAGCTTCCTGAAAATGTGTTTCATGTTCAGAGAAATTCATGGAAAAGGATCTGACAAGTATTCTAGAACACAAGTTTCTGATGAATTTCAAATCATTACACTGAACTGAGTAAGAATTTACAAAACCCTAATGGAGAAATTGATGGTTTCATAAAACTTCTAACAAAAGATCAAACAAAACAAGAATTAATTACATGGGACTAAGTAAACTGAAGAAGATGGTTATAATATTTTATGATTTTAAAAATAAATTTATTTATTTTATTTATTTTTGGCTGCATTGGGTCTTTGTTGCTGTGTGTGGGCTTTCTCTAGTTGCAGCGAATGGCAGCTACTCTTTGTTGTGGTGCGTGGGCTTCTCATTGCAGTGGCTTCTCTTGTTGTAGAGCATGGGCTCTAGGTGCATGGGCTTCAGTAGTTGTGGCTCGTGGGCTTTAGTAGTTGTGGCTCAATGGCTGTAGAACGCAGGCTCAGTAGTTGTGGCGTGTGGGCTTAGTTGCTCTGCGGCATGTGGGATCTTCCTGGACCAGGGCTTGAACCCATGTCCCCTGCACTGGCAGGCAGATTCTTAAACACTGTGCCACCAGGAAAGCCCCATTTTATGATTTTTTTTCGTGGTACGCGGGCCTCTCACTGTTGTGGCCTCTCCCGTTGCGGAGCACAGGCTCCGGACGCGCAGGCTCAGCAGCCATGGCTCACAGGCTCATATCAATCAGTGTGATACACCACATCAATGAATTCAGTAAAGTCACAGAATACAAAATTAATACACAGAAATCTCTTTCATTCCTATACACTAAAAACAAAAGATCAGAAAGAGAAATTATGGAAGGAATCCCATTTACCATCACATCAAAAAGAAAAAATACCTATGAATAAATCTATCTAAGGAGACAAAAGACCTGTATTCTGAAAACTCTAAGATGCTGATGAAAGAAATCGAAAGTGACACAAACAGATGGAGAGATATACCATGTGCTTGGATTGGAAGAATCAATACTGTCAAAATGACTATACTACTTAAGGCAATCTACAGATTCAATGCAATCCCTATTAAATTACCAGTGGAATTTTTATTTTAAGATTTTTTTCATGTGGACCATTTTTAAAGTCTTTATTGAATTTGTTACAATATTGCTTCTGTTTTATGTTTTTGTTTTTGTTATTTTGTGTGTTTTTTTTTTTTTTTTGGTTGCATTGCATGTGGGATCCCAACTCCCTGACCAGGGATCGAAGCTGCATCCTCCTCATTGGAAGGTGAAGTCCCAACCACCGGACCACCAGGGAAGCCCCCACCAATGGCATTTTTCACAGAACTGGAACAGAAAATTTTAAAATTTGTACAGAAACACAAACCCCCCAAATAGCCAAAGCATACTATGAAAGCAAAAATGGAGTTGGAGGAATCAGGCTCACTGTCTTCAGACTATATTACAAAGCTACAGTAATCAGTATGGTACTTGCACAAAAACAGAAATATAGATCAATGGAACAGAATAGAAAGCCCAGAAATAAACCCACACAACTATGGTCAATTAATCTATAACAAAGGAGGCAGGACTATACAATGGAGAAAAGACAGTCTCTTCAATAAGTGGTACTGGGAAAACTGGACAGCTACATGTAAAAAAATGAAATTAGAACAATTTTCTAACACCACAGACAAAAATAAACTCAAAATGCATTAAAGACCTAAATGTAAGACTGGATATTATAAAACTCTTAGAGGAAAATACAGGCAGAACACTCTTTCACAGCAGCAATATCTTTTTGGATCCACCTCCTAGAGGAAAGAAAACAAAAACTAAAATAAACAAATGGGACCTAATAAAACTTAAAAGCTTTTGCACAGCAAAGGAAACCATAAACAAAACAAAAAGACAACCTACAGAATGGGAGAAAATATTTGCAAATGATGAGACTGACAATGGAATAATCTCCAAAGTATACAAATAGCTCATGCAGCTCAATATCAAAAAAGCAAACAACCCAATCAAAAAATGGACAGAAGATCTAAACAGACATTTCTCCAAAGAAGACATACTGATGGGCAAAAAGCACATGAAAATCTGCCACACATCGCTAATTATTAGAGAAATGCAAATCAAAACTACAATGAGGTATCACCTCACACCAGTCAGAGTAACCATCATCAAAACGTCTACAAACTGTAGACTACAAAAATGTTGGAGAGGGTGTGGAGAAAAGGAGTCCTCCTACACTGTTGGTGGGAATGTAAATTGGTTCAACCACTATGGAGAATATTATGGGATTCCTTAAAAAACTAAAAATAGAACTACCATATGATCCAGCAATCCTACTCTTAGGCATGTATCTGGAGAAAATTATACTTCCAAAAGATACATGCACCCCAGTGTTCAGTGCAGCACTGTTCACAATAACCAGGATATGAAAGCAATTTAAATGTCCATTGACAGATGAATGGATAAAGAAGATGTGGTACATATATACAATGGAATATTACCCAGCCATAAAAATGAATGAAATAATGCCATTTGCAGTAACATGAATTGACATAGAGATGATCATACTAAGTGAAGTCATTCAGAGAAAGACAAATATCATATGATATCACTTATCTGTGGAATCTAAAAAAATGATACAAATGAACTTAATTACAGAAGAGAAACAGACTCACAGACTTAAAAAACAAACTTATGGTTACTAAAGTGAAAAGGTATGGGGAGGGATAAATTAGGAGTTTGGATTCACATATACACACTACTATATATAAAATAGATAATCAACAAGACCCTACTGTATAGCAAAGGGAACTCTACTCAATATTCTGTAATAACCTATATGGCAAAAGAATCTGAAAAAGAATGGATATGTGTATATATATAACTGAATCATTTTGCTGTACACCTGAAACTAATTCAACATTGTAAATCAACTATACTTCAATATAAAATTAAAATTAATTAAAAAAAAAAGATTAAAAAAAGAAGTGTCTTCCAATGCAAGGATCAGATCAAAGAACATGAATGGAATATTCCTACTGGGATGATTAGGAGGATAACACATCCTTGGTAGGTGCAGAGCCTGTTCACTTATCCTCTGACTTTCCTTGTTCCCTTTCTCTACTACATCCAATTAAGCAGATAAAAAGTTTGAGAAAGCTGCCTCTTCCTTCACCAGTGCCAAGCAGGACAAACTCAAAGAGCCATTTGTCTGTCTTCCTCTGATGTTGCTTCTTCATGTTTGAGCTATTGGGAGGAGAGAGAGGCAATAAATTCTCTTAATAAAAGCAAAAAATAAAAATAAAAAATAAGCCTATATGGTCAGTCACAATCCTTGCTATACTTATATAAATAAGACCAAGTTTATTGAATCTAGACTTATTTTGCAAACAAATTTGTCTTAATTTGGCTATCTTTGATAGAAATGAGGGTGATTTTAGAGAGAAAAATTATCTTTCGATAGAAACCAAAATACATACTGTGGATATTAGATTCTAGTGCTATTAATTTTCCTTGAAGTTTTGTTAATTACCTGAAAACTGGACTGTATCCTGAATTTTTCTAGTTTCCTCCACTACCTGACTACAACTCTCCAAACTAGTGTTTCCAATTTTTCTCCCACCCTTTTGACTTGGAATAATTGAAACTAAAACTGCCTTTTTTTCTGAAGTCCTGCATACTGAAGGTAGATATCTTAATATAAACTTCAGAGAAATCTCCACAGCAGCTCATGTTTAGACAGTCTTCTTCGTTCCTGTTGCTATATGGACCACTCAGAAAGTTTACCTGAACATCTGATGGACATTCAAACTACAAAAGATGCTTTAACCCTGACATTTAGAGATCTTCTCAACTGTCTACCCTCAGAACTCAAAAACTGATATGAAATTTGCCTCAATTATTAACCATTGTTTTTTTGTCTCCATAGCAATGCCTCTTATTAAATACCTGATTGCTTGTACAGTAAGCTTAACTTCTACTTGGAAATACTGCTTTGGAAGAGAAAATTAAGGTAAAATGATCATATGGATGGACTCTAATCCAATATGACTTGTATCTTTATAAGGCGGGAATATTAGAACACAGACATGCACAGACTGAGGGGCAACCATGTGAGGACACAGCGAGAAGGTAGCCATCAAAGGAGAGAGACCTCAAAGAAACTAAACTTGATACTTTGATCTTGGACTTCTAGCCTCTAGAACTATGAGAAAATATATTTTGTTGTTTAAGCCACCTAGTAGCCAGTGTGGTCTTTTGTTATGGCAGCCCTAGCAAACAAATACAATCACTATTAGGGAAAAAAAAATCATGTGCTTTGTTATTCCAGTAGAATGATTTTAACACTGATTACTTCTTACCTTGAGATTATAAAAGACAGTGATAAACATTACTGTAGAGTATATATGAGTTGTGTCCTATGAAACAAAGGTAGTTAACAAACACCTCTCAGCTGTAGATGATGCCATGTGTTCATCTGATCAGCAAGAGGACATGAGTGGAAGGGAGAACCTTTTCTGCTTCAGACAAGCAACTTCCTGGGTTACCCTGAGTATGACAAAGAGGGCCATTGCTTGGGGACCAGGTCTCCAAGCAGTCACAACAGGCCTCAGGAACCCACAAGAAAACTGTGAAGGAAGAATATTACTAGCCAGGCCCATATGAATCTTTTCCTCCCATCACTGCTCTTTTGTGAAAAATTCTTCCAAATACACATTTTTGTCCCAAAATATCATGTTGGACGTTCGCTACTAGGAGCAAATTTTTCTAGCATCTCTGTTGGATGAATTTTCACACTTGCAAAATCACTCAGAAAAGAGTTCATCCTCCCAACACCTCCCCTGCACCAGTGTCCCCCTAAACAGCATCTGACCACAATATGAAGGAACTTACCTCCCAGGTAAACAGGTGCTTTAATGTGATTTAATTATCTCTGCATCCTCTCCCTGGTCTCCCTGTGAAATCCAGTCACCTCTTTGCATTAAAGCATTTCTGTGAGAAGCCCTGTAAGGTGCTGGCTATTCTCAATTCTGTCCTGCTGGTTTCTCTGAAGTGCCTAGAAGCTGTCCTCTCCACACACAAACTGTTCTGACAAACTTCATTTGAATGATTTGGATTTTAATTCTCAATTTGCTTCTGTTCCTAAGCCTTAAAGCTTTTTTTTTTTTTTTTTTTTTTTTACCAATTCAGAAAAAAGCATCATTAAAAAAAAGACAAGGTTGGGCGTCCCTCGTGGCGCAGTGGTTGAGAGTCCGCCTGCCGATGCAGGGGACACGGGTTCGTGCCCCGGTCCGGGAACATCCCACGTGCCGCGGAGCGGCTGGAGCCGTGAGCCATGACCGCTGAGCCTGCGTGTCCGGAGCCTGTGCTCTGCAAGGGGAGAGGCCACAACAGTGAGAGGCCTGCGTACCGGAAAAAAAAAAAAAAGACAAGGCTACTCGCAGATCTAACATGCTAAGCTTTAACTTAGTACGTTCTTAGGACTGATGTTTTCCAAGGAACAAACTTTCTTGTTTCCTGTGTACAAAAAGTGAGAAAAAATAAAAATAGTGGTATCTTCACAGTTGAGTTCTTAACATATTTTCTGATATATGTAAAAAGAGAAAAATTGGCAAAATGAGTACCAACATTTTTAAAAATAATAATTAAGCCTAAATCCCTGGATTTACCAATTTTATAAAATAAGAAAGTAACATTTTATAAAATACAATTTTATGAAATATGATTTTATAAAATTTGTTTAGCTAAGTAACAAATGATTTGCCCAAAAAACAGATTTAGCAGGTGGAGTCCAGGGGGCACATTCTACAAAATAAATTTATTGACACTGTAAAGGGTTACTAGCATAAAATTGTGGTGGGAATAAAAAGGGCAGTGACCTTCCTCCTGAAGTTTAGGAGTGACCCCTGAAGTGAGAGATATCTGAGTTGAAGTTGTCACTGGAAACAAATGGTAGAGACAAATCACAGAGAGCAGACTGTATCAATTCCAGCTTCTGGACTCAGAGAAGGAAGGAAGAGCTTCAGATTTCATTGCAGAGAATGAGGCTGAGAAACTTTAAAATCAGATGCTTTTTCCCAGATCCAGGGGGCCAGCTAATGCACAAAAATGCTTAAAGCCACATAGGTATGTCACCTTTATTTCTTAGAGAAGATGTTAGCATTTTCTAAATCCTCATCTACCGTGCCTGGCATGCATTATTTTATAGCTTTCTGGAAGTTTCATCAGCACCACTGGTATATCTGTAGTACGATGTGTGTGTGGAGAGTACAGAATGCAGGTCCGGGCTGGGGGCAACGGACTCTTCTAGCTACCACAGTGAGTGGTGCCCCTGCAAACCTGAGTAAGGAAGACAACTTGCCTTTGGGTGGGTAGTGTTACAATCTGCATGTCTCGGGGCACAAATGTAAAGACCGACCCTGTTCTGGGAATGATGATGATTCTGACTGACCTCAAAGGGGTAATTATGAAACCCCTGGATCATCAGGATCTGGATGTTCCCTACTTTTTCCATGGTGTGATCATGACCGAAAGTGTGGCTGTAGATATCTGGGAACATTTCCAGAAATGTCCTCCTGTAGGAGTTAATTATAAAGTAAATGTGTATAAAAGAGAAAATAATATTGAAACCTATCAAGGGGAGTAGATCTTAAGGGTTAATATTGTAGATGGACTACTTTGGAAAAAAATCTTTTTCCCTTGGAGTATTAAGAAGTCATCGCATAATTGCCATCTCTCCACATTTTGTTCTAGAGTGCCTGGTTTATTGATATCAGTGTGAGACCTGTTTTAAATAAAAATCTATTTGTAAAAATCCGGATCTGTAATATGTTCTAAATATCATTATAGTGTCTTTTAACTATAGATTAAAAATCACTTCATTTTCAACAAAATATTTTGATGTAAACATCAAATGTTTTGAAAACAAAGGGGATCTGTTTTTGTTGTTTTCTCTTATCTAATTTTTGTATCCATTTTGTCTGGGCATATTAAATGGTAAAAATATTGATAAGATTTGCACTAGGTGAATCTTCTTAAAAAGAAAATACTGAAGGCCACAGAGTCTGGGAATATTAATATCTTTTTAATAGATTGATCCCCCTTGATTTCTTATTGTGGAGTAAAGGTACAAGTTTTTCCATGAAAATTAGACACACAAATCATCTGACAGAATGTATGACAGATGGAAAATGATTGATGGGAATTTTGCTTTAATGCACATTGTTCGTTGTAATTTTGCCCAGCTTAATGAACTGTGAATTAATAATGAGGAGCAACACATTCAACGTATTATAGTAATAAAGTGCTTTTATGGACATTTTTCATGTTTCCAGACTTTCTTGGCCACGCTGAACAATTTTAACTCAAAGGATTAAGAAATAATCGCTTATTTCACTGTGTTAAAATAGTCAACTTTGAAAAGGATATTTTCCGGTATGAACTTTTTCCTAATTGATCCCATTTGGTTCTGATCAGTAAACTTACCTGAGTAAGCTGCACTATTGAAACAAAGTGATCTGATAGAGCCTTAGGTGACGTCCGTGACCACAGTCCATTGGTTTCTGCTTCAACGACGTAAGGGAGTAAAGGGAAAAACTAATACTGATACATTTTTTAATTAGGAGAATAGAAAAACTAAATTTCTTGTAGAAATAAGCCCAAGGAGTCCTCGTGTCAGCCCTGCTCCTCTTAAAAGACCGCGACGCTGTAATACCAATGGGAAATCTGGGAGAGAACCAGCTGTCATTAAAATAGATTTTACCAAGGCAAGGACAATAGGTTGCTTATTAGCAGTGAGAAATCAGTAGTCTTTTAGAAGTGTACCCTTTGGAACGTGTGAGCTATGTAATAAATGAAAGCCTTTCATTATTCATTGTTATAAGCCACATGTAGATTAAATGTACACTACCTTCAATTCAGATATTAAGATATCCCTCCCTCAGTAATTTTATGAGGTAACATGTATAATGTCAAGCATAGGCTAAGTCATATATTTTATAATCTTTCAAAACTTTTTAAAGCAATGTGTTAACCCTATAATGAATATAAAATGGATCCTAACTGCATGTCTTAGAAAATGTGCATTTCATAGAATTATTGAAGAATGAATCCTTAATAGCCCATCTTTTTAAGTATGTTAGCTGAACGTTATGATTGTGTAATATCATTTTAGGGCATTACCACATTTTAAGAAATAAAATAATATTCAGAAGCATAATTTTGCCAGAATGTAAAATTTAAAACCAGAAATTTGACTTGTGAAAAATCCTCACATGATTATTGGCCTGTTAAAAACTAAAGCAAACCCCACAAACCTGATGCAAGCTATTATGTGCAAAATAACGTGCTAGCTACACAGCCCTCTGGGAAGTGAATGTGAGTCCGGATGCTTCTTTCTTGGTTTATTTCATTCCTAGAGTACCTTTGTTGCAGGTTTTTCTTATGTTTCCAAAGGAAACAAGTAAGCCATCTCAAGTTTAAGTTCTGTCCTCAATAAAGTAAAAAATGTGCCAGATACCATTTGACTGGATGATAACTAAACTGGACAAATATTTTCTCTCACTGGAGACTGACAGTGTTTTAGTTGTGCTTAAAATTTGTGATTCTCCTAAAAAAAGAGTACAAATGAAAACTTATGGTTACCAGGAGATAAGGGGGGAAGGATAAATTGGGAGATTGGGATTGACATATACACACGACTATATACAAAATAGGTAATAATAACCTACTGTATAGCACGGGGAACTCTACTCAATACTCTGTAATGGCCTCTATGGGAAAAGAATCTTTTAAAAAAGTGGACATATGTATATGTATAACTGGCTCCCTTTGCTGTACACCTGAAACTAACACAAATTTGTAACTCAACTATACTCCAATAAAAATCTTTTAAAATAAAAAAATAGAGTACTACATGCATTTCTAAGAAATAAACATTATTTTCTTCATTCTTCTAAAATAAATAAAAATAAAATAATGTAATATGTGATCTTCAAGCTAATGAACACCTAGGAATGAAATTTGAAAATCTACATTTGGAATGTATAATTCTTTTGTTCAGAGGCAGTGACATTCCAAAAGAACAAAACTTCTCAAACATTTCCCCATTTAGAGTAATGCTGACAGTGAGTGTCTGGTGGATCTCAGAGGGGCACAACTGATAATATATTTATCATGCTGCCAGTTTGCTAAGTGGTTTCATATTCACTAAGAAAGACTTGTCAATGGATACTGAAGAATAGATGTGAGGTCTCTGTGAGGTCTCTGTGTGTTGTCTCTGGGTGAGATTTCTGTGTGAAGTCTCTGTATGAGGTCCCTTTGGAAGGTATCTCTGGGAAATCTGTTAAATCTGTGCTAGGTTTCTGTCTGAGGGTCTGTGAAGCAACATGAGGTCCCTGTGTGAGGTCTCAGTATGTGATCTCTGAGAAAGGTGTTTGTGTGAGAAGTCTCTCGAGAGGTGTGTCCGTGAAGTCTTTGTGTATTGTCTCTGGGTCTCTCCATTTCTTTTTTTCTTTTGGTCTCTCAATTTCTTGTCTTACTGTACCTTATGGAAGACGGAACAGCAAGAGAAGGGCAAAGGGACTTGCTTCTTTCTGTTTTCTTGCTGTTCCATCAGCATCACCTGTCTGTGGCACTCTCCCAGCAGGAGCCAGGGGGGTCCAAGTCCAGCTTCCCCATATTCCCAGAACTCACTTCTGGGTGCCCCTGAGAGGACCCAGCAGCAGCCAGGCTCAGGTCCCAGCCCTGTCAACTCTTTCCTCTGGGTACCGACCCCTCCCACAAGCCCTGGCTCCACTCTCACTGTTCTGCCCATTCTGGAGGCTGCCTTGGGAATCGGGGCCCAGAGGTAGGGCCTGGCTCCAGGGAGAAACCAGGGGTGTGAGCAGTCCTGTGCTCACTCTGCCCCCTCCACCCCAGGTCACAGCATTTCCACGTGTTGAGGGGCCTGACAGGGATGGGGGATGGGGTCCATTTCTGTTGTCATCTGGATCAGGGGCATCAGCTGGAACAGAAATCTCCACAATGAGAAAGACACCACCTGGAGCTGTGTCCACCATGCGCCCTGCACATGGCAGAAAGCACTAAATCACTCTAGAGAAATTCTTCCTCATCTCCCTGCTTTTCCATATGGATGGGGGTCAGGAGACAAGAAAAGCTGTGCCAGAAGCAGATCAGTGGAACACTCCTGGATTGCACCCGGCCCCATCCACTTTGCACAGGTCACCTCCACACCACCACAAATCCTGTCTGATTGCTTCTTCACCTGCCAGGCTCTGGGGTGATCAAGGACTGGGAGACAGGCAAGGCTTACTACACAATCACAAGCCAGTCCCCACCTCTCCCCTGGAGCAGTCCTTGGGCCATGTGTTTATGTGAAGGTCACCAGACTAGGAGTCACATCCCAAGTTCCCTAGTCCTGGCTTTTATACCTATTGTTAAGTTATCCTTTCTAAAAGTCAAGAGGTGATGATGTGTAAGCTTATTAAATATAGTATTAAGAGATCCACCTTCCCTGATTTGCTTTACTTCTATAAGTTTGACCCTCTGTTTTGACCTAAAGGTGGTTTCTCTAGGTCTGTGATCTTAGAGTTGGAATAGGGTAGAGACCCTGGCGTGGGGCCATGGTGAGCTACTGGACCCTTAACTTTTCCTCCCCTTTAGGCCTTTAGATGGTGGTTGTATGTCAGGGGGCTGTTCTTTCAGAACTGCAATTTATGGGAATCTGGTACCACTTTGCCTCCTTCCTTGGATCCAATGATTTTTCTACACCTACATCCCACCCTAAATTCACAGTGTTTGACCATCAGATAGTTACTACCCACAGTCACACCCCTATTCCATTCATCCAAAACTCCTTCTCTGGGGTTAACATAGAGTGGAAGGTAGGTGACCCATGAACGCAGCCATTCATTTATATGGGACTGGACTCAACACAGCCCTCAGCAGCCTCCCTGATACTCCCCCCACCTACACACACAGAGCTGGAAATGCCATCCTTGCTGCTGCTCTAAAGTGTAGGAAAAACAGAGGTGGGGGAGGGTGATGCTGTACATTTTATTATGGCTAAGCTAAAAGGGGTTCATAGGGCATACCTCAATCCCAACCTTCATCAGAGAGAGAAGGAACTCTTAAGAGCAGATGCTGTATATTCCCTACCAAGAGATCCAGGGGCAAGATTTCTCCTGTTTCTGAACTCAGAGCCCATACTCTATTCCCCCCAAACTTCCATCCACTTGGCTCTGACACTTCCTGGAGCCTGAATTGGAATGTCCGGCCCTATCGTGTAAACCTATCCACTACAGTTGCATAAAGTTCAAAGTAGCATAGAAGGAGGAGAAAGACTGGTTGAACCAGATCCTTGGGTGTGGGTTTCATAGGTTTTTCCCGTCTCATTGTTAGAGTAATTTTGGTTTGTGTAATGACGGTATTATAAGGTGCAATGAAGGGACACGAGACAAGGAGCAAGCTTGTGATGCTACTGTCCACCTCCCTCCATGCCCCTCCCTTCTAGAAGACAAAGTGCACAGCACAGACAGCAGCCATTACACTATGCTTTTATTAGAAAAAAAAATATATATATATACATGTATTGGGGAACATTAAATATCTTGGATGTGCTAAGGAGAAAATCATTTTCTCTACAGGGACTGAATTTTTACTTGGAGACATGTCTTCCTACTAAAGGAAAGACTAAAGAAGGATTTTACTGTCGACCAGGCAAGACACCTCCCCAAAGATGACAATGCCTTGGACAGTGTTGATGGTGGGCTGGGGCACCTGGAATCCTTGGCCCATACTGGCAGGTACTAACTGGAAACAAACTCTTCTTGGGGGGCAAGGATGGGAGGCACCTTAGGCCCAGCTGCTCATCGTCGAACCTTACACTTTTCAAACTATGTTGGTGTCTGACTTCCCTTTCCCTGATAGAACAACTCTGGCCCTTGGAGGTGGCTTTATGACTGCAGGCTGTATAACCCATCATTCTCCGTTGCTCTGGGTAGGAGGTAAGCCTATGGCAGCAGAAACACCCACATACTGGGACTTGGAATTCCAGTTTGTGTTCATTTAACTTTGTGGCATGAAGTCCATGGTGAATTGCTCTTTCTTCTTCTGGGATCTGTCCAACAGCTGTCATGAGTGCCTGACCCTCAGCAGTCTCACTCTTCAAGATTGATCTGCTTTTGACTGATCCGTGACTCTGGGCAGTGGCTGATATGGGCTTGAATTTTTGCAGAGCATCTCGACCATTGACTTTTTTATTGGGGAAAATCCACTTTAAAAATAGCCTCATCCTTTTTCTGAAGAGGCTTTCTGGAGGGCTATGTTTCTTCTCTGGCATGAGCTGGAGACATCTGCTCCCAATAGAGTCTGTTATTCCCCTGACCTGGGCAGGGTGGCTCATACTTCCAGCTTGAGAGGTCCCTAATTCTTTAAACCTTTCTTCATGCTCTCCTGGTTTATGCCTCCTACAGTCCTCTCTTTTGTAAGTAGGGGCAATCATCTTGCTCTGGCTCTTCCATGAGTCTTGGAGTTTTGAAGTTTTGGGCTCCTGCTGCCCTAGGTTGCTCCTTTGGGCTTCCATAAGGCCACTTGGCTCCTGGGAAGCTAACCTGTCTCTGGTGGGGACTCTCTGGGGATGGCACTGAGGCACCTGAGAAGCCAAGTTGTCTGCAGCAAGGAACATGTGTTTGGGAAAGTCCTGAATCTGGTTGTCTGACTGTACCTTTACTTTGGAGTTAAACTCACTAGCAACCCCCATGTTAAGGCATGGCTCACCTGGATGTTGGAAAACAGACATTCTAGGTAGTAGGAAACTTTTACTGGCCCCTGGCACCTCTAAACTCCTCATAGGTACATTTGTGGTTTGGGATTTTGTCAACACTTTGGTTTCCAAGATAACACTAGACTGTGGTTGAAGAGCAGGAGACTCCTTGGCCTCCACAGCCTCCCTGGCCTCTTCACCTCTCAAAGATTGGGATCCTAAGTTCACCTCCATCACTGTTACCCTATGGCAGGGGTCTCCTGAAGCCTGACCACCACTCTCCTCTGTTGGCTCATTCCTGACCATTGCTGAACTTGGACCTGGCTCTAGGCTGTCCCTCTTGACCCATTCCACAGTCTCACTCTTCCAGGTTCTGCCCACAAGGCTGAGTGTGAGGGACTGAGAAGGTGGCCTGCCCTCCTGTCCAGTCAGAGAAGCCTTTGCGGGCCCATGGTAGTCAGCAGATGGAATCGCTCCCAGGGCACTCTGGATTTCCTTACACACAGTTGAGGGGACAAGGAGAGGCCTCTTCAGGGTAGGAACTGACTCTTCTGTTATCACCTTCTCTCCTGAATGAGCCTGAGGAGGTTTCTCCAGGAACTCAGCACACTTGACTGTTGAGTGGGACCCAGACACACAGGTGGCTGAAGGGGAAGAGGCAAACTGCAGAACGGTGGAGGGTTGGAGCTTTTTCAGCTTCAAGAGATTTATGGGCTTGAGGACCTTGAGGGGGAGGGTCCACCTGTGCTTTACCCAAAACCTTCTAATATGTGCTTCCAGCACCTCTCGAGTGTCTGGATCAAGGAAGGAAACCCTACAGGAGGTGTTCATGCAGGGTTCCCAACCCTTCAAGCAGTATCTTCCACAGGCTCCAGCAGGCACTGCTTTGCACATCTCACCAGGAGGGTCTTGACATGAGAGCTGATGAAAGTTGCCCTTGCCAGGAAGCCTCCCCAGGCAGCTGTAGGAGAGCAGATGGGGCCAGGATGGCTGGACAGGACAGGCAGGGGTGGGCACCTGTAGCCCAAGAACCCTCCACTGCCCCCACACTGACTTCATAATGCTCCTGCTGTCCCTCACCCTAGGGCTTTAGCCACACCCTCCCATGGCTCCCCCTCCCAGGGCTGGGGTCACATTATAGGCTCTGGGAGGAAGGACGACCCAGGAGAGAAGGGGAAAGATTCTTTACCTTTGCAGAAGTGAAACCAGGTTGTGAGTCCCCTCCAGTTCTTCCAGGCAATCTCTGCAAGCTGGAAATCAGGAGACTGGGTCATGGTGGTGAAGGCAGAGGCCTAAGAGTCTTTCAGGAGGCTGAATGCAATGGCCCTTTAAGGGAAATCTTTGGAGGATTAGACTCTGGAGCCCAAGTATCAGTGTCCAAGGCCACATGTCCCTGACAGTGATGGTAAGTCTCACTTGAAAAGGGTTTGTCCTTTGCAAAGTGCCTTCACGTTAATTAACCCCTGTAGCCCTTACAACTGCCGTGTAGGGGAGAAAGGTCAGTGGTCATCACAGAGGAATCTGAGCAAAGTTAAACAACTTGTCCACAGTTGGACTTGAAGGTCCCACTTCCCAACCCAGGCACCAATGGTCCACCACAGTCCACACACCCCATTTCTAGGTCCTCATGGCTTCATTCTAAGCACAAATTTCTGGGATGTATCTGGGCTCTGATCTCCTTCCAACGAGCCTTCCCAAGGCTCTGTTTCCTGAAGAATAAGCTCTGCCACTGGCATCCTCAGAGACCGTGAAGCTGGGCCCTCAGGATTAGGAGAGATGGAAGCTAACTCTCGGGGGCACGCAGGGCTGAATGGCAAAGGCTTACCTTTCAAAGATCCACTTTTCTTCCTACTCCTGCTCCTCCCCTTCAGCTCTACTTGATGCTGAGAGAGAAGAAAAAATGAGGGGCTAACACCCAACTCTCACTGTCCTCTATCTAGGCAAGCTGTGTTCATGAACAACATGACTTTCTACATTTAACTAAAACTCTGTGGGGGGTTTTCCCCTTTTACTTATTTTTAAAGTGGATAAAAATATTTTCAGTTTTTCTTCTTTGAAGAGTGCAAAGAAGGATTTTTTTTTTTTTTTTTTTTTTGCGGTACGCGGGCCTCTCACTGTTGTGGCCTCTCCCGTTGCGGAGCACAGGCTCTGGACGCACAGGCCCAGCGGCCATGGCTCATGGGCCCAGCCGCGCCGCGGCATGTGGGATCCTCCCGGACCGGGGCACGAACCCGCGTCCCCTGCATTGGCAGGCGGACTCTCAACCACTGCACCACCAGGGAAGCCCAAGAAGGATTTTTTAAGTTTTAATCACCATAGATTTCTTCTGTCACTGTTCCTCTGATCAAGAAACACACACATTCTCAGACCTAAATGCCCACGTGAGCTTTGTCAGATAGGATTCTGCTTCCCAAGGCCAGACCTCCACTCCAGCCTCTTCTCTCAGGCTCTCAGGGGCTCAGCATTGCCCTTAGATCAGCCCCAACACAGAGGAAGGTCTCACTTGAGACACCCGCTGTGGGAAGGTGGCTGGTGAACCAGGGCTCAGGGGTCAGCCTTCCTGCAGAGATTGAACTCTTAGTAATCCAGTCCTTAACCATTAGTCCCTGCATTGGGGACTTGCCCTGGAGCCCTCTACCATACCTGAACTCCTGGTCTACGATCCTAGGCTAGAAATCCTCATGCCCACTCTAACCCCTCTCTGGCCTGGCTTTTCCCTAGAAGGATGATGTTCTCTACTTTTCTGAGAGTTCCCATCTCAGGAGTCTCTCTAGGTGGTTTAGAAAAGTGGAAATAAGAATAAGAAAATAAGAGATAATCTCTGCTGGGATTAAGCCAAAGGTTTCTTACCTTCCTGATGTTTCTATGTTTTCTAGGTGGTGCTAAGAATGGATTACTCTGGAAGCAGGGGAGTAACATTAGGAAGAGCCCCAGTCCACACAGGAACCCAAGGATGATATCAATCACCCAGGAAGTTGGGCTGGATCTCAGCCAGATAGCAACAGTGTTTTTCAAAGAAAAGAGATTCTCCATCTTCTGAACTGCATTGCTGCCCTCAGGCAACAGAGCACTGGGAGTTCGCTTGATGGCAGAACCCCAGGCCTTCATCACAGAGCTGTGGCCTTGTCACAAAGGGCTCCTGAGTGTGGGGGAGGGGCAATAAGAAAAAGAGGCTGAATCACTGCCCCTCCTTCCCATCCAGACCCACAGACACCTGCACCCTCCTGGGGCTTCCAGATCCCTCCTTCCAACCACTCTCATCCTGTCAGAGAGACCTTAGCCAATTTTCTGTTCATTCCATCTGGAACCTGGTTCCTTCATCCATTAGAGACCTTTACTTGAGGCCCACCAACGTGATAACTCTTGAACATCTTAAGCTGACCCTGGAAGACTGGCTGTTTCACAGACATTTTTACTCAGGATTTCCTTTGTCCTCAGCTCCAACTTTCCCACATCATGTTTGTGTCTTGTGTAAAGCCAGGGATAGAACTTGAATTTCTTTTACACTTATTTAGTTTTGTGAATAGTGTATGTTTTGCCTCATTTTCTATCAGAGGGAACTACACACAAAAATTAAAATAATTTATTTTTCAAAATTCATAAGTATGAAAGAATGATAAATAGTTATGTAATAGGGAAGAACAAATCTGACTCCACATCAGATCTTTTTTACTTTAATCTTTATGCTTTGTTGCCTGAGCTAACTCTGTCCATCCCTGTGACCCAGGCTGGCTCTGCACTTTTTGTAAAACAATGTTGCCTAGAGCCTGAAATGTACAGGATAGCCTATTTCTAAGGCTCTGACTTGTAAGAGCCCATTCATGGAGATAAAAAGTTGCAGAACAGAGAAGAATAATTGTTTTGTTGGCCGTTTACAGGAACACGTGACCTGACCAGGATCTGACCCATCTGGCCAGCTGCTAGAACAAAGGATCCAACACCAAGATATTTGCAACAATTAGCCATGCCCCTCCCTCACCTTGCCTTTAAAAAGGCTTTGCTGAAAGCCTTCAGGGAGTTTGGGGTTTTTCCTGGGCATGAGCCACGTGTCTTCTTGCATGGCACTGTGTAAACCTTTCTCTGCTCCAAACTCTGATGTTTCAGTATTTAGCCTCACTGTGCATCAGGCACACAGACTTGCATCTGGTAACAGTTAAACCTTCAAATGATATTTTTGTAAGTTTGTAGTGTTTATAATTCTGGAGTTAGTAAATCTTTAAACTGCACAAAAACTTTTGGGACACACTGCAAACACGCACACACACACGTACTCATTTTCCTTAACCAATCTAGTACTTTCAAATCCAATAATCCATAATTTTCTACTTAAAAAAAATCTTTCATATGTTGTCTCAACCCAACTTCTTAGTTTGCAACGATAAGACAGTCCCCACTCTCCAGATAAATTTTGAAATATGTGGTCTTAATCCATTAGGGCTGCTATAACAATATACCATAGACTGGGTAGATTAAAGACAACAGACATTTATTATCACAGTTCTGGAGGCTGGGAAGCCCAAGATCGAGTCACCAGTATGGCCACCTCGTAGTGAGAGCTCTCTTCTTGGTTCACAGCTGGAGCCTTCTCTCTGTATCCTCATATGATGGGAGGAGGCTAGAGATATCTCTGGAGTCTCTTTTATAAGGCACTAATCCCATTCATGAAAGCTCATAAGCACTTTTGCATGGCCCCGCCTCCTATCTTTAAGAGGTAGGATTTCAACATGTAAATTTTGAGAGAACATTAACATTCAGACATGTGCACACATTCTATACCCGGAAGCTAGGAATGGGTTAGGGTGAGCCAAGGTCCTGACCCTAAAGGGCTGTAGGGTGAAGAGTAGGACTAGGGGTCAAACCCTTGGGGCTGAGCCAGGTCTTGAGCAGCCTCTTCAGATATCCCTAGTGTGTTATGTATGTATTCTCTTTTCTGAGTGTGCCTTGCCTTTCCTGCCCCATCCTCCCAGGCCCCTGAAGCTTCAAGTCCAGCCTGAACCATAGAGAAAGGGAGCTTTGAGTCTTACGCAAAATTCCCTTATGACACCACTTCCTATCCCTTAGCAGTAACACAAGATTCACTGAAGGATTCACATGGTAAATATGTCTTAATGCCCCATGAGGGCTTGAAAATAATGTGTATTCTCTGCTTGTTGGTCATAATTTTATACAGTTTTAGTGGGAACGTGGGCATGTGAGTTTGTTTGGCTATATTGCCATGAATGTGCACTTTCACAAACATATCTCCTACATCTACTATTTTTCCTACGGTCTTTTCCTCCCATATGATATTCTCACCTTAATTCAACCTTTTATCAAAATTTAGACTTAGGTCTGTCACCATGTGGACATGCTTTGTAACAAAGTAGCTTCAACCGAGGAGGTCAGTGGAAGGCCTGGACCAGCTATCTTGGTTCCATGATAGTAAGCAAAGGATCGCAAACTCCCATGTTAAGCTTAAGCAGAAAGCAAAGTTTATTTAAGCGTGGGTACACTCTCAGAGAGGGAGAGAGAGAAGGAGAGAGAAAGAGCAGGCTGTTTCTGAGAACAGGCTATTTCAGCGAAGTGAAGCAAGCCCAAAGCAAAGTATATCGAAGCAAAGGTACACTCTCGGGGTGGGGGGGGGATGGGTCTACTGTTTCTGCAAATTGAAAGCAGCATTCCTAGAAAGGCTTACGAGCGCTTTTAAGGAGCATTTTGCAGAGAGGTGGGGGTGAGTGACAAGGATCATTATTTGATTGACAGTCCTGAGCTATGGAACAAGTTTTCTGCTGCGCATGCTCTCATCCTTGAACCCCCAAGAAATGGTGGGGGGAGGGGCAAAACCACATGTAATTTATTGTAATTACGGTATAATGAGTTTGGATTTACTGTAGGTTATACGCCTGTCTGGTCTGGGCGTGCACAGCCTGGAGAAGTCCCCTGGTGTTGCTGTGCCTCTCTTCATCAGGGTAAGCTGCCCACCACCCGACCATAGTTTCTCCCGTTCTGGGTGGAGTCAAGGGAGGGTCCCCAGGTGGCTGCGTGTGACTCAATTTCTTCTTCGTGTCTTTCCCACCAGTCACCTCCTTGCTGCTAACGTCTGACTAACTACCTAACAGGTCTTCTTTGCATTCATATTTGCTCCCTAAATTTTCTCTATGACTTTATTTTCAATATGTTTTGTTTGATGGGGTTTTTTTTTGAAATTTAAAAATCTTATGATAACATTTACCTTGATTTATTTAATTATTGTTCTACTGTAATTGATTTCTGCCATCTTATATTATGCTTTATTTTCTACATTTTCTTTATTGTTTCTTTTTTTCCCTTCTTTGGCATCTTCCATTTTACAGGTCAAGGGTACTTATGTTTGTTTGACATTTGGGAATTTTTAGTATTGTAATGGTTTTATATCTTGAATTACGTTAATTTTCTCCTCAATTTCTTACCCGTGGATGAAAAATGTTCCCTGCCATATGAGTAGACAAAGGATGTTGCAGTCATCAAGTCAGACGTCAAAGCAGGAACCCTCAACTGTGCACCTTGAGGGGATTCGGGATGGAGAAAAACAGGGTACTGGTTCTAGAGTTAAGGTGCATATCAAAGGACTGATTTCACGGAGCCCAGATTCTTTCATCTTCTCATACATAGAAAAGTGCTAAAGTCCTTAACTTGAGAGGTCTAGTTTTCTTTAATTAATAGTAACCGTTTGATGTTCTGACTACCTGGTTTTGGTTGACTCCTCCCTTAGGTCTTCTGAGCAGTTCCTCAGAGTGATCTGACAGGCTGTGTTCTGGGCTTAAGTCCTCAGAAAATCTGCCAAATAAAACATAATTCTCCTTTTGGGTTGTGCATAGTTTTCAGTCAGCAGTCTTGGCAACCAATGAAGGGGCCCAGAGCAGACTTTTCTTCTTTGCCTGAACTCTATGAGGATCCAGAGTCCTGGCACCAGCAGAGGCTTCTTGGGCCTGTCCGCTTTCTCAGAGAGTCCAGACGAATTTGGGTGAGTATCTCCTGGTTCTTGGATCTCCAGTTTTGGTTGATGATCCTAAGTTTTATTCAGTGGTGTTAAACTCTTCTCTTGAGTAGTAGGTTATCCTTGAAACTTGGTTTCAAGAAGAAGTACCTGGGTCATCCTCAGTGAAAGACACTGGGAAGATTTTTACTCAGTTTAAACACTGAGAGCTTAACCTCGGTAGAAAAACACTGGGAAGACTTTTGCTCAAGTGGGTTAGCCTCACTTAAAAGACACTGGGAAGATCTTGCTCAGTTTACACACTGCGTGGTTTATCCTCAGTTGAAAGACTGGGGAGACTTTGCTCAGGTGAAAGACACTGAGAAAAAGTTGGACTGGGTAATTAGGTGGAAGACTAACCTGTCTTCCTTGAATTGGCTACTTTAATAGAGTTTGTCAAAATAAAAGTGATCTTCACAAATTGAACTCAGAATGGGGAACTTAGCTTTCAATACAAAAGGAAAAGGAACAACAACAGATTTCCAGCCTCCAACGGATATCCTGGCCAGGTTTATGTACATACAAAATTTACATTTACAAGTGCTTACTTTCTTGGGACTTAAAGAAAATCTTGCCCTAAAAATGACTAAGATAGGACTCTTTTATTGCATATGCAGTTAAGTTAGAAAAAGCTGGCTTGATAAAAACATCTTTTCAGAATTCTGACTTCAAAAAAACAAAAGGCTTTCTAGGGGAAACTTGCATTTCTCTTCCTGTGTCTTTGAAATGTTAAGTGTTCTGATATTCTTCAGTGTGTGTGTGTGTGTGTGTGTGTGTGTGTGTTTTGAGAACTTGGTCACTACCATCGAAAAGTACTTATATGGTGTACATTTGCCAATTTCCTCACTTCCATTGTGAAAGGAGTTCCCTATTCCTAAGAAAACGGACCTATGTCCGACTGACACAGAAGATGGAGATGTATCCCAGTGCATTTACATATGTATATCTATTAAATTTATGTATATATATATAATGCCTAATGGAAACATCTCAGATGTTCTCTTTGGTATTTTTCTTTAATTTTACTTATAAAATTGTGACCATTTTTTAACTCAAAAGAGGAGAACTTTAAAAATTAATTAAGAAGACATCCTCAGTAGTCTAAGGTTCAGAGTGACTTGGCAGAGAAAATTGCTGAATGGTTAGATAATAGTGCTGGTATGCTTGGCTATTGTACACTTTCCATTTGAGTTTCTCTTCCTTGAAATTACAAGAACTATATGACTCAAGAGAAAGATTGATAATTAGGAATATTCTGCTTGCTTTATTTTATTTATTTTGTTGTTGTTGTTGTTGCGGTACGCGGGCCTCTCACTGCTGCGGCCTCTCCCGTTGCGGAGCACAGGCTCCGGACGCGCAGGCCCAGTGGCCATGGCCCACGGGCCCAGCCGCTCCGCGGCATGTGGGATCCTCCCGGACCGGGGCACGAACCCGTGTCCCCTGCATCGGCAGGCGGACTCCCAACCACTGTGCCACCAGGGAAGCCCGTCTGCTTGCTTTTTATATAGCCTATTGAAGAACATTTTAATTATTTGGAGGTCATAGGAAGGAACCTTCATGATCTAAGTTTTGAACAAGTAGTGTTGCAACACAAAGCTATGACTTAAAAAGGAAATTTGAAATGACCTATTTCTTTTGGCATCTCAATCCAGATATCTGTCAGTAAAATGAGTCACTTTTCAGTCAAATGGGTGGTCAGCAATATAATTTTTTATTGGGAAGCTGAAAGACACCATTGCCAAGCAGAGCACCTGCAGTGTTTACATCTATATTTGAGCATCTTTCGTTTTCCCAAGGGGTGCAAGTGAAGAGAAGGCAGGCAGAGAAATGCACTTGAATAAAGCTTTTCAAGATGGATAGAACAGAGAGCATTCCCAGAGGCAGGTCAAGTTCAACCCAAGAACAACTCTCTCAGTGCTTTCACAACTAGGTAAAATACAAGACCAGTAGTAACTCAGCTCTCAAATCAGTGGTGAAATCCAGCAGAAGGTTGTTAATATTGATACGGTTAACATACATCAAATAGGATTACTGAATTTTCTGAATCCAACTGAACTCCCAGGATTGTTTGGTTTCATAGGCTGTTGGGCTCAAGACGCATTTGGTTTTAAATAATCCTTCCTAAAATGTTCAGCTTTCAGTCTAATATGATGGAAACCCAGCTTGAGTGTGTCTTATAATACACTGGACAGGAAAGACTATGGGCATTGAATTATTCAAAACATGGCAGGTGAAGGAGTGATATGTGGGGAGGATGTGATCATAGAAATGAGTGAGACTGATATGTCTTGTTATCTCATTTGATTTACCTGTTAGAACTCTTCCAAATATTAGAGGAAAGAAATCAATATCAATTTTCACCTGTCACGTTCCACACTTCAATGATGAATGAATGTCAAATTTGACCACAGTTTTCTGTACCACCTGCTCTGAAATAATATTTCTGGGCCTTTATTAAAAATGTAAAATTTTCATTGAATTTCCAAATATGATTCTGCAGTGGCTAATTCAGCTTGTTTCATTAGTAAGCAAGTTCTGATGAGTAATACTAACTTAATAAGCCTGCATGTGAGGTTAAAGTGTCAACTAAACCTGCCGAAGGTGATGAGATATGACTGTGATGTGGTGGTAGGACACTCACCTTCCTGAACGAACCCTGCGAGCACACAGTTCTTGGGAGAAACCAGTACTGCATATAGTAGCAAATCTGATATCATTTTACATGTCTCCTGTAGCAGTGGAATGCGCACACATACAAACATGATCATGGGTGAAAAAACACACATGCGCACCTTAGAGGCTTACATTAATTTCTGAATATAGTTCTCCGGAAAGAAAAAGCTTTACTGATGATTTGTATTTTTATAGTTTATTGTTTTATCCATACTAAAACACTTCATGAAATCACTTCCTGTTTTGTTGTCCATGGAATCCTTTCCATTTTGAGATGCTAAATATAAATCGAAATAATGATTATAGTCCTTGGCCATGAAAGACTAAGTTACAGAGAACCCGGTGACTGGAGGTCAGAGCTGCCACGGAATTATTCTCTGCTCCAGAGACCATCAGAATATCACTGTGTACCCACTTAAGGATAGAATGCTGCTATTGAGAAACGAGCTCTCTTTTATTTCTACTAAAAGGAGAGAACAGTAGGGGACCTTGGCTGCGCGAGTGTATGAGACTTTCTCTGTTTTGTACAATAAGCCAAAAACAATACATGAAATAGCCTCACGCCTTTTGTCTTTTGTACCCAGCTCCTTCCTGTATTGCTCCTGATCCATTACACTTAAATCAACAAGAGTTGCTTGAACATTTTGACAGTTATGTTCCCCATACCCTGAAGCCTTTTTAAAGGGTTACTGAGATAAAGCTATTTCAAAAATACTCCCTCCAAATTTTTTCAGGGTGGCATCAATGAAAGTAACTTAGAGGAAAAAAACTTGAGTTCCTGGCCTACCCCTCTAAGGCCAGGCAAGCATAAACCTTCATAGCAAAACCTAAGTTTGCTCCCAGTTGAGAATTTGGTTTCCACGGTCTTATATAAAAAGTATATGGAGACTTTAATTCCCTATAAGCCCTTTCCAAAGAGTGAATACAGTTCATCATTCGTAAGAGATGATGAAAGTTACAATTTTGTTGAATAGGTGGAATATATATTACATATAATATACATATTTATTTTTAATATATATATATATAATATATATAAAGTTACTATTCAGAGTCCTAAAACGTGGATTTTTCTTACTTACCAAGAATGAACAGTAACTTGATCTCTAAATAATAAAGCACCTGGTCATAACAGAATCATAACAAATATTTGATATCAGAATGAATTCACTGTTCAGGTGTAAAGAGGGAATAGCTTCAGTTTTCCTCTTTCGTGCACCCCATTATTGCATCCTGGACAGAGGGGATTTTCTTGATTTTAATCTAAAGGAGAAATGGTCACTTTTGTTGAGATGGAAATTGACCACCTCAGTAGGCAGAGGCACTGTTTTTATTTGGCTGAATTCATGTTTCTAGTGATAATTCAAGGTGTAATAGGGTTTTCTCAGCCACTCCAAAATCTGAAAATGATAAGCATCTCACCAGAGTTTCAGGATGGCCCATTACCTATTCTGTGGAAAGGATATTCAAAATACCATGCTTCATCAATGTCTTCTTTGACTTGTTAATGAATGGACAACTACTGAGTTAAGACAGTGTCTTATCCTTGCTTCAAAAAAATAAAAACAGAAAACCCCCACAAACACAAAAAAACTGTTAACAATGAAAACTTATTATGCCAGGCCTTAGTATGGCCTGACTTGGAAATTTAGTTTCAGAGGCTTTTGTGAATATACCAAGGAAAGAGGACCTAGGTGTATCTTATTCCCACAGGCCGCCAATAAATATTTGCTTAACGGACAAAATATGAATATATAGTGTAGGAGAGAACCTGACAGATGCTTCACATTATTGAGTGATAGCAATGCCCAAACTCATCTGTGATCAAACACTATGAAAGTATCCTCCTAAGGATAAACTTATTACAAATAAGAAGTGAAAATTCAATTATGCAGATACTTTCAGTGTCAGCTCTGATATGCAAAAAGCATGGAAGTTGTCACTGTATCTTGTCCTTACAAGATAATGCTGTACAAAATGAAAATCAGTGACTTTTCTCAGACATGATTAATAAAACATGTAACTATGAAAGAATTTTCAAACGGTAATTATGTATGTGTATATATGTGTCTCTGAAAAATCTGGTCAAAGAAAACTGAGGCTATCAGTATAAACTTCTTTAACTTCTATCTCTTCTTACCTTTATTTCCTCCCAAACTTACCAGTATCCATCCAGCTCGAAGGATACAAGTGATTTTTATATACTGTGCAAGGTTTTTTTCTTATTCATATGTCCGTGTTTCCCCAATTCTCTAAATTATTATCTACATCTTCAGGATCTCCTTTATTGGTTCCTTCATTTCAACATATAAAATACAAGTCCTTCTCATTCTAAAAAATTCTTTTTTGCTAATTATTTTCTCTTTTCATCCAAACTCCTTGAGAGCAGCCTCTTCCCACTGTCCTCACTAGCCCCGCCTGGCCCCGACAGGCAGCCCTACACCCTCAGTTTATTGCCATCTGGCTTTTTGTCCACCACTTCCCTGCACTGCTCTCAGGTCACTGGGGACCTAACTGCCCAAATCCAATGGACACTCACAGTCTCTGAAGGACGACGCTGGCATCTCCTTCCTCCTTCTTGAATCTCTATCACCTCTCTCCTTCCCAGAATTCTTCCTCTGCTTATCACTTAAACGTTGTCAGGACTCACAGTTCTCTGACATCTCATCCATTTTCATGATTTTAATGACTGCTGATATGTGCTGAGGACATTCAAATTTTTATCTTTCCATGTCTTCACGTGCATGTCCAGTTATCTACCAGTTTGTCTTCTGAATTCTACAGGTGCTTCAAAATTCTACATGTCCAGAACTAAAGTCTTTTCCCCACTTCAGTTCTTTATCCCCTATTTCCAAACTCAATGATACCACCACCCAACCTTAGTCACACAGATGGGGGTTCAGCCTCCGCCTCCTACTTCTTCCTTACTTCCCAAGGTCAAGTCTTGCTGGTAATTTCCTAAATACAATTAGAACTTATTTCCTCCCTTCATTTATACCTTATTTCAGACCCCTTTCTTCTTGCTATTACCTGGTCTAGAAGTTACGAAATTGCTCTTCGGTGGAACCAGTTGTTAGACATTCTATTAAAAAAGGACTCTAGGGTCAAATAGCTTTGAGGATGGCTGTGTACCATACGCCTGCTGTGACGATCCAGAATGAACATTAGCCTACAGCAGCCCCGAGAAGCTGTACAGTAAAGGAACCTGATTAACTTTACTTAAGCCAGGTTCTCCCTTCTGCCGGCCTATAAACCTTTCAGTAGGGACAGGAGAGGAGGTGGCAGCGTGAAAATCCCACTTGAAAATATAAAGCACTGCTCCTCAGAAGAGTGGGGCATAATTATCTCCAGGCTTCTTCAGATTCCTCATCCATACTGACGTCAGTGGTCTAAAATGCCACCCGAACTTGTCCTTTCCATTCTTAGCTATTTTCTGAGGAAACCAGCTCCACGCACATGGTTGGTTAAGACATGCTCTCCTCCTCCTCGCTGCCTCCTTTAGGGGCACTTGCCGCTGCCTGGGGACACTGCACTGATCCTCCAGAGCCTGTGCCTGTGGCTCTGTAACACACCCCTCGCACACTCACGGCTCTGGACTTCCGCTGTCCACTCTGCCTTGAGTATCCTTGCCTTTCACCGGTTGACTCACCAGTTTCTCACGAGTCCTTTAAGACTTAGCTTAGGGACTGCCCCTTTTGATGACTTTTCTTTGCCTCACGGCTCCCCCTCTTCTTCCACAAACACTGACTAAACGCCCTGAATATGCCCGTCACAGCAGGTCACGTGCAGGATGAGACATCTGCTGTGCGTCTTCCCCTCTGACTCCACTGCTAAAGGGCCAACACTACATCTTGCTCATTGTTTCACTCCTCTAACACTCAACCCATGACTAATGAACTAACTAGTACTGTAGTAGCCCTCTTAGTAACAATCAGGCAGGACCTTCTACAAGAAATCTGACACTCCAGCTTTTCTCTGATCTCACCTTTCACTCTGATTGAACTAAAGACTTACGTGTACATGTTTTACCAGGGAGACATAATTTAATCCAGAGATGTGTCATCACATACTCTTACATACTCTGCCGTTTAAAAATTCTGCTCACAATGGGGGAAGGAGACAGGTGTGCTTTCTGACAGCCCCACTGTTTTTGCACTTCTAGTGGTCACTGGCTTCTCTCTGTGCCTTCCTTAAACCCTTCTTAACAAGGGAACAGGATAACAAAGTAATTAAGAGCCTGGTTACAGCCTATGTGTGAACAGAAACATAAACAGGGACATAGAGAATAGACTAGCGGTTGCCAAGGAGGAGGGGGTGGGAGAGGGTTGGATTGGGAGTTTGGGATTAGCAGATGCAAACTGGTGTATATACAGGATGGATAAACAAAAAGGTCCTACGTGGGACTTCCCTGGTGGCGCAGTGGTTAAGAATACGCCTGCCAATGCAGGGGACATGGGTTCAAGCCCTGGTCCGGGAAGATCCCACATGCCAGAGAGCAACTAAGCCGGATGTCACAACTACTGAAGTCCAGGCACCTAGAGCCCGTGCTCTGCAACAAGAGAAGCCACCACAATGAGAAGCATGTGCACCTCAACTAGAGGAAGCCCGAGTGCAGCAACAAAGGCCAAACACAGCCAAAAATAAATACATACATGCATTTATTTTTAAAAAGTGCATGTATTTAAAAAAAACCCAAAAAGTTCCTACTGTAGAGCACAGGGAACTATATCCTATATCCTGTGATAAACCGTAATGGAAAAGAATATGAAAAAGAATGTACATAAATGTGTAACTGAGTCACTTTCCTGTACAGCAGTAATTAACACAACACTGTAATTCAAGTGTATGTCAATAAAAAATAAAATTTAAAAAAATTGCCAGAAAAATAGTCACATAAGGGGAACTTCCCTGGTGGTCCAGTGGTTAAGACTTTGCCTTCCAATGGAGGGGGTGAGGGTTCAATCCCTGGTCGGGGAGCTAAGATCCCACATGCCTTGAGGCCAAAAAACCAAAATATAAAACAGAAGCAATACTGTAACAAATGCAATAAACACTTTAAAAATGGTTGACAGCATAAAAAATCTTTAAAGAAAAAATTCACATAAATCAGAAACAAATGAAAGATAATAAAGTCCATACATTAAAAAAAAAAAAAAGGGGCTTCCCTGGTGGCGCAGTGGTTGAGAGTCCGCCTGCCGATGCAGGGGACACGGGTTCGTGCCCCGGTTCGGGAAGATCCCACATGCTGTGGAGCAGCTGGGCCCGTGAGCCATGGCCGCTGAGCCTGGCGTCCGGAGCCTGTGCTCCACAAGGGGAGAGGCCACAACAGTGAGAGGCCCACATACAGCCAAAAAAAAAAAAAAAAAAAAAAAAAAAAAAAAAAAGAGCATGGGTTCGGGTCACATTGCAACTTCCCACTTACTTATAGCTGTGTAATTCTGGGCAACTCACATAATGTCTCCTCAGACTGTTCATCTATAAAATGGGGATGGTAAGAGTTCCCTACCTCAGAGCGTTGCTGTAATCCATAAACACGGTTAAGTGCCTTGGTAAATGTTTGAGGCTCTCTGGTTATTATGAATTAAAATATGTCAATGGCTTCTGGCCGTGTGATTTATATAATAGTTTGATGTTTAACCAAATGGTAAAACTATTCCATTTATTATTCCCATCTCTTTTTAACCCTTAGCCTGCTTTGTTGTTTATGTTTTCTGCCACCACAGAGTGCTAGTTCCAGGAGAGTAAAGGCTTTATTTTGTTCACTGCTGAAAGCAACAGCACCCAGAAAAGTACTGTACATATGAAGCCCTCAGTAAACACTAGCTGAATGAATGGTGCAAAGTGTTACAAGGAAAAGTACACCCAAACTTTCATTATAATAAAAAAGTATAGATAAAAAAATCTTTCTCTAATGGCTTCCAGTCAAGTAACTGAAAACACCATATGCTATAATAATAACATAAGTAATTTATGAAAATTTGAAGGCAAAAACATAATTTTAAAAGATTTAGACCTACGTTAGGTGTGATAGAGTATGGATGCTTTCTTGAAATTCACAATCAGATCCAAGAGTATCACTTTCAGACTGTTCTAGTACACTGAGTTTACTTTTAGTTGTCTTTGATGACACAGTCACTATTCTACTCTCTTTCTTAACAGAAATGTGTTTTCTCGAAGACTCACTTTTAATTGGTTTATTAACCAAAGAATTATTTTGCCCAATTCCTTTGCTTTTCTGCTTTACAGGTGAGTCAGAGCAGGAATGCAGGTCCTTCCCAGGTTGTTTCTTAGCAGAGTAGTTTTTGGTCTATTCACCTGCTTTGCTCATTTTCTCTGAAGAAGACCTGCTATTTCTAGATAATTCCTCTTCTTTTCTTTGACTTCCAGTTCCAGAAATGACGTCTGCTGAAGGAGAATATGTTCTAGCAATGAAATCTTCAAAAGACTCCTGCCGCTGCTCTGTGACTGGGACCCCCAGGTTGTCTTTGGAAGTTTCTAAGGCCTCCTGAGTAGACGCTGGGACACGGAAGGAGTCGAGAGGCAAAGGAATCCTAGCATCACCTGTAATTTTCGGAAAGTGGAGGGGAAGACAAAAGACAAGACAAAAATTCAGTGATGAACAAAGCCAACCATTAAAAAGTAGAGTTCAAAACTTCAATGTTACTCTGTAATCTTATTATTAACACAGTCAATTGATTAATCAGAAGATTTCAGAGCCAGTTTTTTTTGTAATTATATCTTGCCAAGTGATTCTCAGCTTAACCTAGCTATATCCAAGGCTATGTCCGCTACGTTTTCAGACTTTGGTGATTGGGGTAGTTATTACCCATTTCCTTTCCCTCACTAAAAATAAAACCCTATTCTGTAGGATAATTAATGTCTTTTCTATCCTCCAGGCACATGTAAACCGTATATAGTTTGTGACCAGACTGTGTTCTCAAGCTGTCAGTTCCCAAGACCACTCTGAGATGGGCTGATGGGGGCTCCAAGTAAGGCTAGAGGAAAAGCTGACAGGTTTTCCCCTCCCATTCCCATAACCAGGTGATTCACTCTAATATGTTACCTATTAGCTATGTCTGGACTACTTATTTTAAAAATTATATCAGTATGTGTACCTTCATTAGTGTTCCTTCATTGTAAGCTGACTGCATACAAATAGAAACCTAGATAAAATATGAACAGAATAGACATTT
This sequence comes from Mesoplodon bidens, assembly GCF_964165515.1. NCBI lineage: Eukaryota > Metazoa > Chordata > Mammalia > Artiodactyla > Ziphiidae > Mesoplodon > Mesoplodon bidens. The sequence continues at coordinate 437,243 of NW_027672382.1, read as the reverse complement.
ATACAATTTAAAATCTGGATATATTTTCTCTAATGTCTTCTTTCTTCATTAAGGATAGTTTGCTTTAACTCATAAATTTTCTCAAGAACTTCCAGTCTCCTTATTTACAAAAGTACAGTATCATGAAATGGGCCCACATTTACTAATCTCAGATTTCGAAAGGATTCCAGAGTCTTCTAGCTCCCGGGCATGTGAACTATTAGAGACTGATCGTTATTGTTTTCTCGCTGACTTGGTCATTTCCTTTTTGCTAATCACTCTTAGAATCATTAAGTGCTGTTCTGTCCATTTACTTGGCTATTTTGCATTTGTTATGGGGCACCCTGTTTTGATTCTGATTTTCCTTCTTCAAGTGCCTTCTTTTCTTCTTTAGGTGGACTACTAACAGGAGAATTCATCTGGGGACGACCTAGTAAATGAAAATCTGACTGATCTATACCAGCCATTGTGGCCAACTGCCCAAGGCTAGACGAGAGGAGGAAAGGAGAAAAGACAAAGGTTATTATAATCACAGAAGAGCAGTTTAGATTTCCCCAGACTTACAATCATGAAATACTTCTAAAATCTTTTTTTTTTTTTTTTTTTGCGGTACACGGGCCTCTCACTCCTGTGGCCTCTCCCATTGCGGAGCACAGGCTCCGGACGCGCAGGCTCAGTGGCTATGGTCACGGGCCCAGCCGCTCCGCGCCATGCGGGATCCTCCCAGACCTGGGCACAAACCATAGCCCCTGCATCGGCAGGCGGACTCTCAACCACCCCGCCACCAGGGAAGCCCTACTTCTAAAATCTTAAAAGCTAACATCCTACTCCAGACTACAAGCCTCTCTCTCCCCCAAATCCTCAGCCATTTCCAGATTCATCCTCTAGGAGACATCCCACTGTCTCACTAGAAGCTTCAATATGTTCCATGCACCCTGTCCACTGCCTGTCACACCTCCATTCCTACACTTCTTTACCACCTTTCCTCCAGTTTCCAAGAATGTGTTTGTTCCTTCCTTCCCAACACCAACACCAATTCATTCACTGACAAAACACCACTCCATCAACTATCAATCTCCACTTCCCTCTTTCAGCAAAATTGCTCCCGGTTGAGAACCACTGACCTATATCTCCCCTGCAGATTAATAATCATTTTTATGTCTAAGGCAAAGATAACTTTAATTCAAACTTATCAAACAAGCAAAAGAAGTGAAAGATAGGAAAATTCTTATGCATTCCCGACTATTTTCAATGAAAACTGCCTTTAATTTAGTCTTTACAAAACAACTATACCTACTAATTACTCTGTCTACAGGTTACTCTTTTATAATGGGCTCCCCACTCTACCAAAGCAGGCTTCCCTATTTGCATTTCTTAAAAAATTTAATTCCTCATTTTAAAATGTCAACTATATTACCTATAATTACACTAAATTTGGCTAAATATAGCCATGTAAGTGATGAAAATTGCTCCAGTTCCTCAGCAAACTACCATTAGAGTCGCAAAGAGAAGAATGCCATGAAGAGAAATGAACTAACCCAGCATCTTTAAGGAGAACCAGGAAAGCATGGAACTTCTGAAAAGAATTCTCAGTGCTGCCCCAAACACCTTCATCATCCAGGATCATGCTTGTCAATGAGTGGGCATGAAGGGCTTCAGACAAAGAGAAAGTTGTGTTTCTTAACTGGGCATTTTCATGTTCCAGCTATACAAGAAGACTGAAAACGTCTGACATGATTTTTTCTCATTGTCATCAAAAGTAGTCTTGCCTTGGGCTTCCCTGGTGGCGCAGTGGTTGCGAGTCGCCTGCCGATGCAGGGGACACGGGTTCGTGCCCCACTCTGGGAAGATCCCACATGCTGCGTAGCGGCTGGGCCCGTGAGCCATGGCCGCTGAGCCTGTGCGTCCGGAGTCTGTGCTCCGCAACGGGAGAGGCCACAACAGTAAGAGGCTCACATACCGCAAAAAAAAACCCAAAAAACAACAAACAAAGAAAAAGTAGTCTTGCCTAGTTTCAAGGAACAAAACTAAAACACTCAAAATGTAATTATTTTATAATTAATGTAACCCTCCGCCAGTAAAGACAGAGACCATATCACATAATAACCAAAGCCCACAGGCACCCAACAAAGTTTCTTATATAACACTTAGGTGGTATATAAATAAACCCAAGTTACCGTTTTATTAATGATCTTTCACAAAAGATCACATTTCTAACTGGTTCAATTCATAATGGAGCCTCATTCCACATTAGAAAATGACCTGCTTTAAGTTTCCCTTAAATTAGAAAGTGAATTATAGAATCTGATTTGAACAAAACATATTACAACTCTGATGAATGTTAAGAATTAACTTTAGTGAGTAAAATATCTAATGCTTACGTTTAAAAGTCCTAAATCATACCCAACCCAATTTATTAAATGTACGATCACCAATATTTTCTTTGGCTTCTTGAACATATTCACCCCCGTGCACTCTTCCCCTTCCGCTCAGCATCTACGCACTTAAAACCCCCTGTAAGCTCAACTCTCGTATTTCTCAGAAAGGCCGTTAATGTTCATGATGCCCCTTTTGCCTTACATGAGCAGGTACTCAACATTTATTGAATGAGTGTCTGCCAATCCACTGGATGCACTTTTAAAAATTCCTCCCTACACTCACCCTGTGATAAATTATATTTAGATAGAACTTTTTAGATTATGCCCTGCTTTCATGCACATTACCTAATGTAATTCTCATAGTATATATTTTTATCTTTCATTGCATTCTTAGAAATTTTCCAATATCTTAAATTTATTTAAATGATTCACTTTCCTAATTCATTGCCAGGAGAGTCTCATCATGTCTTTTATGTTACTGTATATACAATACATGCACAGAAAGTGCCTTCTTGCATCAAAGAATCATGAACAGGAAATAAGCTAATGTCATATAAAAGCACACACACACACACACATACACAAAACCAGATTTTCACATCTTTAAAAACATGCTTTCTGGAATATAGATCATATGATCACTAAATACCAGTAAATGCAAAAGTCCATATGATACCACCGATTTGCAACATATTACAGTTTTAAAGCTTACAAAATATGTGTATATGGCTTAAAATCAAATCAAAATAAAACCAAAACACTCTCAAAAGCAGATGAAACGTGTTTACCTCACTGACTCGTCTATCAGCCTTCAGTCTTATTACTCTTTCCTCCTTTAACTGCTTTAGGCACTCCTCCAGGGTTTCCTAAACAAACAGAGTCAATATTATAAGTAATTCATAGTATAATATCCAAAAGCCTTTCCAGCTATTGGTCTCATCAGGATTTAGGGGCAGAGCCAGAAGTGAACTCAGATTTTAGTCTGCTACTGGTCATATTATACCATGCCAGTGAAATGAATGATCAAAATCTATCAAATTTGCAAAGATTTATTTAAATTCCACTCTTTCCAACATAAATTTGTGGCAGCCCACCATAAAAGGCATATGCATATAACATAGTAAGTCAGAAATAAGAAATTACGACCAAGAAAGAAAAATTCTATTTTTATTTGTGGGTCTCTTTATAGCAGGAAGTCCTATTAACGAACCTGCTTAGCATACCTGAATTGCATAATTGCAGATTCAAAAGCATGTTTTAAAAAAGTAATCACTTTTAAAGCAATTTACAGTCAAGCACTGTTCCTGGAGTTCCCTGGGTATTAAATAATCGAATCATCAAAACCCTAAGAGGGGGCTTCCCTACTGGCACAGTGGTTAAGAATCCGCCTGCCAGTGCAGGGGACACGGGTTCGAGCCCTAGTCCAGGAAGAACCCACATGCCGCAGAGCAACTAAGCCTGTGCGTCACGACTACCGAGCCTACGCTCTAGAACCCACGTGCCACAACTCCTGAAGCCTGCGCGCCTAGAGCCTGTGCTCCGCAATAAGAGAAGCCACCGCACCGCAACGAAGAGTAGCCCCCCGCTCGACGCAACTGGAGAAAGCTGGCGAGCAGCAACGAAGACCCAACGCGGCCAAAAATAAATTTATAAAACAAAAAACCCTACGAGGAAAGAACGATCACTAACTCCATGTTATTTTACAGATGAGGGAAACAGAGGCAGAGAAGTAGAGTAAGTAGAGCAGCACAGCCAAGGTCACACCACTAAGTAGCAGAGCCACACTGTGGACTCAGGAAGCTGGCTGCCATTCCTGCTCACGGCGGTGGTAGTCTTCCCTTCACCAAGGTCACTGAAATAAAATGAACACTGATAAACTATCTTAGGAGTTTTAGGAGCTAAGACACTTCGGTCCTTGAAGTGGGGACACTGCTTGCAATAGGCAGAATTCTGACAGAGCCTCCAAGATGACCACTTACTGAAGTACACAAACCTTCCACTTATCCAATCAAACTCTAAATGTAGGTGCTGTAGTGAAGGGATTTTGCACATGGAATTAAGGTTCAAAATCAGTTGATCTTTTAAGATAGGGAGATTACTTTAGGTGGATGTGGCCTACTCAGGCACCCCACGAAAAGGACCTGAACTCTTCCTGAATTGAAGTACAAAAGGCACAAGAGGGAGACTCTCCATTGCTGGCTCTGAAGAAGTCCAATGCTGCGGCAGAGAAGGCAAGCGAGAGGCCTCTAGGAGCTGAAACTCTCCCCCGACTGACAGCCAGCAAGGAAATGGGGACCTCTGTCCTGCAACTCCAGAATCTGAATTATGCCAACAAGCCGGAAGAAGCCTGTAGGCATTCTTTCCCAGAGCCTCTGGACGCTAACACAGCCAGACTGACATCTTGATTTCAGCTCTGTGGCCCACACAAACTATGGTGAACATCCAGCGTTTGGGGCTCAATATCTTACACTTAAATTTCACGTGCTTTAACACTCTCAGGAGGGAACCCACATGTTCCCGTGTGTATCTGAGCAGGAAGCCCAGTCACGCTGTGCCTGGACTTCTGACCTACAGAACTCTGAGCTAGTCAAATAGGTATTGTTTTCAGTCAGTAAGAGTGTAGTAAAAGAATTAATATTCTACTCAACCTCCAGGTTCGTGAACAAAATAAATGATTGTCATTGTTTTAGGCCACTGTTTTGGGGTGGTTTCTTACGCAGTGATAAACAATCATAATACCTATACTTATGAAAACAGTAAGGTATATTTATACATGTTAACTGCTTTGAACAATCACTTAAAGAATGAGGAACTCTATTACCTGCCATCATTGGGAGAGGAGCTGGTATCACTTTCTGGAGAGTAGCTTTTGGTACCTAACAACAATCCTACATCAGGAGTTTACCCTAAGGAAATCAAAGATGTGGGCAAAGATTTATCTACCAACATGATGTCATAAGATTGTTGATAACCAAACCCTAGAAGAAAGCTAAGAGCCTCCGAATTGGGACTGGTTTAAATAAAAACAGCTCATCGTCTGAAGGAATGCTCTATGAAGCCACTAAGAATGACAAGAGGTCTCAACCAGAGTTCATGAATGGGCTTCAGGAGTGCTACATTCAAAATATATCTGTGCGTTTTTCCTGGGAGATGATGCATAAGCTTAATCAAATTCTCTGATGTAGAAGAGTAGTTAGTGACATGGCAAAATATTTCTGATACTTTTTTAAGACAAAAGAACAGATTAGGTGTGTGTACATGCAGAGGTGGCTTTTATTTCCTTCAAGAAGTTATTCATTGTTTTCAAACATTTGCTCAATGAACATATATTTTTATATTCAGAACATGTTTAAAAAATTGACAGTCTAAGAACTTCAAATTCTTTAATGTTTCATTACTAAAGCCAGTCAAGTTTTCAATGGGGAAAAAGGGGAAAAAATTGCAAAATTCCTCTACTTTTAATATAATGGTTTAGTCAATCTTCTAAAACTGATTTCAAAGAAATTCTAAACAAATAAACAAAAAAACAAAAAACCCTCAGCACGGTCAGAGGAAAGTAGACTAAAATTCCTGACTGGTTCTAAATAGCACATCAAAGTGCAATTACATGCAACAGTTTCTCCCTCTAATGGAGGGAATTAGAACACAGTGTTCAATTTTTGTGAAAAAGTGTACCCTCCTCCTACAAAATATTCAGAATTCATGTCCCTTACATGGAAATATGGAACCAAAAAAGTTAGAAAGTAAAATTGCTTGATATTCTATTACTTAAGTAAGACTAATGATAAGGCTTTGGAATAATTTTCCTTCCTTCCATCTGCTCTCCATTCCACCCTTCTGTACACCAGCTAGGGTGATTTTTCTGGGGCAAAGCTCCCATCATATTGGATATCAAATTTTATGTTCAACTTTTCTCCATTTAACATTGTAATCAATCATTTCTCATATAATCAGGGGATTCATAACCTTGATTTTTTTGTGTGGGCTACAAAATATTCCACTGAGTGGGTTTACTGCTTAACCATTTTACAGATTTAAATTCTTTCCAACTTTTCAGTATTATCAGACAAAATAACCGTTTTTATGCATGAAGGCTTTTTTCCATATTGAGAATAACATTCTTACAATAAATCCATAAAAATGAGTTTGAGATCAAAGCAAATTAACATTTTTAAGGCTCTGAGGTACCTATCTCCAGACTTCTTTCCAAAAGATTTCTGAGATTTTACACTGCCATCAGCGATGTATCACTTGGTATATAACCTCTACTGTAACTGTTGGCTTACTTCCTCACTTAGAGTGCAAGTTATTTGAAGATAGGGGGTGTATTTTATTAAGTGTTTATCCCCAGCACCTGTGCCTAGCACAACGTAGACGGTCAATAAATAATTGCTTAATAAGGAAAATCCCTGCCACACACGTACATATAAGATGTACGTGTGTGAAAGACAGACTGTGTGTTTTTCTCTAACTGGATAGATGAAAACTTGTCATCTTCTTTAATGTGCAATTTTTTTGCTTATAATTAGTAATTAAATTTCTCTTTTAGATTATATTGTAAATATTCAGATTCTCTGAGGCAAATGGGCCTGGCACTACCCATTAGCTACATAACCTTGGACAAGTTGTATAACTCTAGGCCTCAACTTCCTCATCTATAAAATGGACATAAGCTCCCATATTACAGAGCTCTTGTGAGAATTACATGAGTTAAAACACATATAAAATTAGAAGAGTGCTTGGTACATAGAATATGTGCAATTAATGCTGAATGAATGAACATGCGAATGCAAACAGTAGTGAAGGGCTTCAAATGAAACGGTCTCATCCCACTCCCACATCCAGCACTCAAGAAGCGACCGATTCTTTACGCAGTTTTTAATTGTAAAATACGATATGGGTACTGAGAAGTGCACAGAACAAAACTGTCAATGTGACAAATAAAAAGAGAATACTTACATAAGCACTACTCGAATCTGTCAGCATCGCAAAAACCCCCCATATCCTTTTCTCATCACAAGCTCCTTCCCTCTTCCCGGTTAAACACCAACCTCACTTCTTGACAGTCATTTCCTTTAACCTGCATGCATCCCTAACAAAAGAGTTTAGTTGTGTCAACATCTAACTTTATGTACAGGATCATAGTATATGAAGTCTTTTCTATCTTATTTCTTTCTCTCAACATTGGTTTAAAAAATTCATCCACATTGCTGCCTGTAGCTCTAGTTCATTCAATTTTATTGCTGGATAGTTTTCCCACTGTACAAATACACATCATTTATTTAATTTTTGACTCTTAATGGACATTTGGTTTGTTTTCAGTTTGTGCTAATGCAAATCATGGACAGGAATCCTGCTGTACCCGTTATTCTGGTGCATTTACACAGGGCGGGGGTGAGGGCTGCTGGCTCACAGGCTATTTATATACCTCCAGTTGATGGAGAGTGCTAAATGCTTTCCAAAGTAGTTGTGTCGATTTATACTCCAGTATAAACAGGGTAGAAGATTCCCATAGTACTTCAGGTCTACAATACCTGATACTACCAGACTTTTTATTTATGTATTTGTCAATCTGATTGACATGTAGTTTCCTTGGTTTTGACTCACTTTTCACTTATTACTTCATGAAGTCGTACACTTTTCTGTGTTTACTGGCTGTATGGATTTCCTTTTTTATGAGGTTTACATCAAATATTGTTATTTTTTATTATTTTATTATTATTATTTACTTTTGGCTGTATTGGGTCTTCGTTGCTGCGTGCAGGTTTTCTCTAGTTGCGGCGAGCGGGGGCTACTCTTCATTGCGGTGGCTTCTCTTGTTATAAAGCACAGGATCTAGGCGCGCAGGCTTCAGTAGTTGTGGCACGTGGGCTCAGTAGTTGTGGCTCACGGGCTCTAGAGCACAGGCTCCGTAGTTCTGGTGCACGGGCTTCGCTGCTCCGTGGCATGTGGGATCTTCCCGGACCAGGGCTCGAACCCGTGTCCCCTGCCTTGGCAGGCAGTTTCTTAACCACTGCGCCATCAGGGAGGTCCAACTATTGTTATTTTGAATTCTTCTCCATGTCCAAGTAATACTCTTACATGACTATTTTCTCACTAAATTGGAGGCGTTATCAGTTCACTTTCTAACTTACTAATAAGTAAGGGTTTAGTTCCTCTACACTCTTTCCTATGTCCACACTGCTCAGTAAAGTTATGTCATCATGAGTTATTCCACTGCTCATGATCTCTTTGACTTGTAGTCATATACTTAAAAACCTACATTGTTGATCAACTAGAAGCTCTCTCAACGTCACGCTTTGTAAAATGAGGACATTCTTACCATCTTCCCTTTTTTCTACCTCCTGTCTACCTTCCAAACCCAGCTGTTACGTTGTCAAAGTTGAAATTTATATTCTGTTCTATGTGCAGTTAAGTCTTCTGTTACTTGAGAGTCAGTACGGAGTAAGGTTTAAGAGAACAGGCAGAGAGCCTAAACTCAAAGCCTCGATCCAACCTTAAATTAGGTACAGCCTGGGCAAGTTCCTTCCCTGACTTAGCTTCCTGCTCTCAAAAGTGGGAATGATATTAGCACCAACCTCATAAGGCTATTCAGAGGATTAAATGAGTTAATATATGCAAAAACACTTAGAGCCTAATATATGCTAAGTACATACTAGTACACAATACATTTCAGTACATACCAAGTTAATACTAATACATACTAAGTATAGTTTACTTTAGTTATTTGTGATTACATGCAAGTTGGCAATAAAAGCTGCAAACCAAGACAGTATTGCCATTATTACAATGAAATTAATATTGCCCACTGCAGATGTACTGTGTCTCTGTGTATAGACTATACCTCGTTCCATACTGTGCCAGTGTCACTGCCCTTGTGCAGGGTGACCACATACCCCAAGCCGCCTTGGGCTGTTCCAGTTTATACCTGTTGTCCTGATGTTACAGCATTAGAATGCCTCCTTACACTATTGAAGTGTAAGGAGTTTGGACAAGTTCCGGTTTGGACAACAAATTATATAGGTGGTCATTACCCCTGTGTGTCACTGAAAAGGGGGACATCTATAGTGTCAAGTTGAAGTGGATTCTTCCCTTCCTCACCAATAGTAGGTTAAAAATCAACCATAGTTCAGTGTGCTTCAGCTTTATGTCCGTATAGCCTTTTCTCCTCTGGAGTTCAAGTTCCTTCTCCTCTTCCTCTCCATCCTCCCTTCCAACAGTGCCTAACACCTAGTAAGTACGATATGCCTCAAGGTGTTTCTAAGCTCTCAATCACACAATCAATAGAAGCCTCTCCACTCTAGACTAGCTGCAATCTGCACTGAATCCCCTATTACCTTCCTTCTTGGTTTATTGCCTCATTTTGCTGGATTATGTCTATAAATAGCTTAAGGTGTAGCATAGGAGGTCAATTTTTCAAATTTCTTTGGGTACAAAATATCTTCTTCAGCCTCCACTTATGACTGATAGTTTGGCTGGATACAAACCCCTAGGGTGAAAATTATGTGCCTGAAAAACTTTGGAGGTATCTTTCTAATGCCTTCCAGGATCCATGGTGCTCATGACAAGTATGATAAAGTCAGATTGTAACCTTTTTTTTTAGGTGACCAGTATTTTTCTCTCTGGAATGGATGTATCCTCTCAGTATTTTATTCTATTTTAATTTATTTTTTCAGTATTTGAAAGTTTCACAATGAAGGGTGCCTAGGTATGAGTCTATTCTTACTCATCTTGCATAACTATTTTCAATCTGAGGCCTGATGTCTACTTTCAGCTGTGGGGAATTTTGTTGCCCTTTGACAGCTTCCCTCCATTTTTTTTCTGGGTCTGGACTTTCTAATAGTAACATGTGGGATCTCCCAGATGCAGCCTCTCTAACATATTTCTATCACATTTTCCATTGTGTCTTTCTTTTTTATATACTGAGAAATTTTTTAAATTCCTACTGAATTTATTTCAGCAACCATATTTTCATTTCCAGGAGACCTCTCTTGCTTTCTGACCATTCTCCTTTTCATTAATACCCTAGTCTTATTTTATAGTTGCTAGCTCTTTTTAAACCTCTCTCAGGATGCTAATTAGGGTTTTTTCTTAAATTATTCTGTGCCCTAAATTGTCCCTGGTCCTACTAGGATATGTTTGCACTCTTTCCCCCTCTCTCATGTTGTAAGCTTTACTCAACTAACAGGCAAATGACAGTTATTTTCTATTTAAGAATGAGCACAGAAAGCTCCCTGAAGTCAACGATTGATTGGCTTCTTATGCAGGAAGAAGCGGGGAGTAACTGTAACAGGATCTCCCCCAAAAACAGTTTTCTAGGGTGTAAAAACTCACAGTAGCTGCCCCAGTTCTCGCCAGTTTCACTGTCTTCAAAATGAAATCATCTCATTTCAGGAGGGTTAGGGCGGGGCAGGGAGTCCACTCCTCCAAACACATCCCTTCAATGAGCTCCCCTATTGGTCACACTTTTAACTAACTCCACCCTCTCTCCTACATGCGCACCTGAGCATGGGGCTACTTTTTCAGGTGGGGTCAGAATCCTCCTCAGTTGCACGTGGTCCCTGTGCATATTCTAGGTGATGCTTTTCCTCTGTTCTACTGCTTCAGTTTCACACTCTTCCACCTGTCTTCTTTCAAAACTATGTTGAAATCTCTTGATAGTTGTGTGCATATATACTTAAACACTTTGATACCATCATTGTAGTGTCTTGTCAAAACAGAGAAGAGCTAAAAGGGTTCTCAGTGCATTCTGAATCTGCTATTCTGTGGTCCCAGTGTTTAAACTTCTTGGACTTCCCCACTGTCTATTACTGCTTTTACAAATACAATCTCATGGTCTATTCGTGAAGGAAATGAATACACCACATCTAAAATAACAAGGAATGCGGGTTAGATGCTCTAGGGTCTAGTCATACTCTGCCATTTACTAATAAACCACTTACGTTCTACAAATTGTAGGTGCGCATTTATAAAACGAAAGGGAGTAACTCTACATGAACTATAGATTTCTCCTACTCTAACATTTCATAATTTTCTAAGTTATTTTCTTAAAATTTCTCTATATTATCATTAATTTTAATTAAAAAATAAAAATCTAACTTTCTCTTTTGAAAATCAAAGAGTAGTTCCCGTAGTCCTACAATAATGGGATAATTAGTTCTGAAACCTGTCAAGTGTCATGTTTCATACGAAGAGAAAATCATATTAAATAATTTTAAAAAATTAAACATGGACTTTGTAGCACAAAGACAAGGTCCCCCCAAAATGGTGTTCCTTTATTTACTAGAAATGTTCAGCTCTGCATTAAAGTTGAAATAAAATAAATATATTAATTTTGAGGTGCAAAAATTTCTTATAAAAATCAATTTTTCTTTTCTGTCCATACAAACAAAAGTATGGAATGACATTAGAGGTCAGGTTTATTTGGCAATAGAATGTAGCTTCTTGATATTTTTGATTTTAGGAAAGGAGAATATCAACATCAAAACTTTTTTCAACTTTACTTTTATTTAAAATGAGGCCATATTTTCCTCTTATAAAAAGAGAGTTCAGGGGCCTCCGTGGTGGCGCAGTGGTTGAGAGTCCGCCTGCCGATGCAGGGGATACGGGTTCGTGCCCCGGTCTGGGAGGATCCCATATGCCGCGGAGCGGCTGGGCCCGTGAGCCATGGCCGCTGGGCCTGCGCGTCCGGAGCCTGTGCTCCGCAACGGGAGAGGCCACAACAGTGAGAGGCCCGCATACCGCAAAAAGAAAAAAAAAAAAAAAAAAAAAAAAAAAAAAAAAAAAAAGAGAGTTCAACTAGAACTGTCTATTTTCTCATCTGTAAAACAAGAGCACTGAATCAGCTGACTGTATTCATTCAGAACTCAATTTCCTTATCTTATGATCACTAAGCTTCTCCCTAAATCTAAAATACTAAGCTTCTAAGCAAAGAAAAATATATTACTAACGACATGTTTTGATTTTAGTTTCTTAGAGTTAAAATGTCCACCATTCACCTTGGTCTAAGCTTAAGGAACCATTCAAGGGGATACAACGCAGATGGGAGGAGAAAACAGAACCCTCACACAAGCTGTGCTGTGTTGCAATCAGCCTTCCGTTTGAAAAATAATCTTCTCTAGAGCTTTAAAGTGATAACTTTGTACCTGCAATGCTTCTTGTTTCAAACGGATTTTCTCTGGCTCCTCCTGAACACGTTCTGAGGAATCATCGACCTCTTCGATTTCTGAGGAGGAAGGACTCTCTACTGTCACAGTCACAGGAAATTCTGATGGACCTGAGTGTCACAAGAAGAAGATAGGAAACCACAGAGTTGTTAAACTAAAGTGCAAAGAAAGAAGACAAGATTGTATAAAAGACAACACAAGCCAGATACCAAATATCCAAATATTAGAGGACATTTAACAAAAGTGATCTGAGGTATCATTATTTATAAATGTCTCTCACTGCTCTTTAGTGTAAAACAGGCAATGACTAAGTAAAAGTACAGGAACTTATTTTTGCTATGTTACTGTACAGACCTCTGTTGTACGTGGTTAGGATTAGTAATAGGAATTGCCCATATTATTTTATTAAGTTTCTTTCACAGAAGCCAAGTGAAGATCCAAGGTAAACATTTTTTCTCAGATCAACTTTATACTGCAAATGAAAAATTTATTCTTCACCATCAGACAAAAACAGTCTGGAAGAAAATGTAGTTTTTCAGAGGAAAATACATCAGTAAAGGGACTGATGAATAATCAGGAAGTCAACATATCTAAGCTGTGAATAATAGACATTAGAATTTAAAAAAATAAATCACATACACATACACAACTAAAACTGACCCATCAAAAATTTCATCTTCTCACCACCCTTAAGCCAAAACTACGGCAACAATTCTCCCAGCAAGCTTCACTGCCACTGCAATGTTGTTCAATAGGACATTTCCAAACATTTAAAAACTGACCTGGCCACAACCCCATAAAAGTCTACAGATCATAAAGAACTGTGCTGGGATTATAAACCACGCAGAAGACAAGTCACTAGGACATCATTTTGACAACAAGCAGCAAACCCTGCAGCATAGGAAAACCCTAACAGGAGAACGAGGTGCACACCCCTCTCTCTGGGAATGCAAGGCCAGGACTGACACCCAAGATGCTCTTCTCTCAACCTCAGCAGTGGTGCCTTTCACAGAGCAACTATGCAGTCTCCCAAGACCACTGGGAAGGAGAGTCTGATACTGACAGTATTAGCTTGCCACGAGGCCATAAGCGAGGGAATGTGTGTGGTCTTGGTGAGAGAGCAGAGGTTTGGGAGATGTTGCTTTATATTGGCTTTCAGATCAGGAATTTGTACATATAGCCCGCAAACAACGTTTCTTGAAAACGTGAACATTCTTGAGTATGACAGCTCCATGTGAGGGGTCAGAAATGGCAGTCAAGTTCGTTTCACTGGGTAACAGCTGATTTGCGGACTGGAAAACAGGCTTCCTTGTTTACAGACATCACCACAAGGCTGCCAGGTGTGCACTAAATCCACACAACTACACAGTTGCATTGGGAGAGCGACCAAACATGTTTTACATGGATTTATTTCAGAGAGGGAAATGCTTCATGTAAGGCTCTGTCAGTTTAAAAAGCAAGAAGAATGACCATCCACCTTTCCCAATTCAAGCCCTATATATCATAAATATGATAGCTACACACCACCAACTGATTACATACATCACGAGCTTTGATGAATAGAAAGCCCCTAAAAAGATAGCAACAAAACGAAGTTAGATCTTCATGTAAATACATCACCAGTTAAACCCAGTTAATACAACTATTTAGTAGTATGAACAGTATCCATACAGAATTGTGTATAAAAATAAATAAGCTCAAAACAAGGACCTGGAGGGCTCTGCTACAGAGAAAACAGAACAGAATTCAGCCTACTGGCTTGGTAATCACTCTCTGAACTGCTGAGAGGCCCCTTCAGCTCCTATGTTCAGGATGGTTGAGATTTCAGTCTCTCTTCTTTAAATGGTGATATTAATCGTTCTCTAATTTACCCCCCTGTGTGAGGAGGATGGACCTGCGATTAAGTGTCTCAGGAAGAAGACAGGAAACCACAGAGCTGTGAAACTCAAGTGCAAACACTGGGGATTCAACACTATAGTTTATGCAACAGCAATTCACATTACCATTTGCAAAAAAGTAGTCGGTTGTCCAGTGGGGATTAGAAACATCCATTTAACATGAGCAACTGAACAGATATTTTACACAGGAACTACTTCAAGTACTATTTAAAATCAATTCTCTTTGTTTTCTTAAGCAATTGTTAATCCCCAATTTCCTGATTACTACCAAGTAAGTCACCTGAAGATCATCTAGAGCCATCTATTTCACTTAGCAAGCCTAAAGCTATAATTCAACCATTTTATTTACTGTTCTGTGACAAAAATTACTATGAACAGCTATCCCCTGGATAAGAAATCAGCTAATGCTAGTTTGACTCACTAAATCTGATTTACTGAGTTAATAAGCCAGTTGATTTAGAATAGGTCTAATGCACATTTTTCATCCATTCTGCATTAAACTATTTCCCATGCCTAAAATGTCTTTTTTCCCATTCATACGTATCCAAATTCCTACTTCTGTGCTGTAGGGCTTCGCTCAACTACACCTGCCTTTAATCAAACTTCTCTCACATGCACAATTGGTGATCATTTTAGTCTCCTCAAGACTCCCACGGAGTTACCTCTGTTGTGACACCTGAGAAACAACTTGAAACTCCCAATTACTTTTAATTTTTCTTCCTTAGAGGGCTCATTAGGCAGAAGCCATGTGTGAGTTACCTTTTTTCCTCTACACAAAATACCAGAGACCACCCACATAATACAAGTTCCAAAATAAAGAACTCTAAATGACTGAAAAAGACAGGGAATGCAAACAGGTTACCTGTTGCTTTTTGCACTTTCTGCAGGACACAATGGCCGGAAACCAGACACTCCAGGTGGTAGCGCTTCAGGAGGGTAACATTCTTTACCAGCAGAGTATTTCCTTCCATTACTTACAGGCTTCTTTGCGGCCAAGACTACGTTTGACAAAGCATGAAAAGAAGGAATCAAGATGCACCAAAGGTCTACAGAGCAAATGTCACACGTGCACACGTCGAAAGGAATCAAAAAGGCACTTGACAACGATGCCAAGCCCATTAAAAAGAGGATCGGTTTTGTACAAAGGTTTTCCATAAGCCAGCATTTTTAAAAAACATAAGTTCTCTACAGTAACAAGTTATTTTAACTAAAACAAAAGTATTGAGATGTGCAGAAATGCAAAAATAAAAGTTTAAAAAAAATCCCAAAGTATGATACATTTTATGTATCATGCAGAAACACTCAAGTTTCCTGAATCTTAGGACACCTTTGGCATTTCTGAATCTCAAGGACACAGAAACACAGATACACCCATGACTTCTGCCAAACAGAATCTTCAGAAGTAGACCAAAAGTTAAATTTAAGATGAATTTTTCTATGTAAAAACAATACAAGTTATAAGGCTGCAAGTTGCTGGGGGGTAGGTGAGTCAATTTTACCCTCCTATAAGCCTGTCAACCTTCACTGCTCCTTTGATTTCATATAGAAAACGCACAAAAAAACAAATGAAACCCACTGGATGAAAGAGTGAAATGTGGAGACTTACCCTATATTTCAGTAGTAAAGAGGCAAGTATCTTTATAGGAAACATTTGGTTGCAAAAACTAGACCTACGTGTTAATATTTTACTTAGAACAAGCCATATATTAAAATTCACATTTAAATATTTAATTTGAATTTACTGAAAACAAACATCATAGGTTAAAATGGTTATATTTATCCTTCAAAGCTACTATATTTTATGTTATTTTATTTATTTATTTTAATAGATCTTGATTGGAGTATAATTGCTTCACAATTCTGTGTTAGTTTCTGTTACACAACAAAGCGAATCAGCCATATGCATACACATGTCCCCATATCCCACCCTCTTGAGCCTCCCGCCCACCCTCCCTATCCCACCCCTCTAGGTCATCGCAAAGCACCAAGCTGATCTCCCTGTGCTATGCTGCTGCTTTCTACTATATTTTAGCAGCATTAGGATGCAGGGTAAAATGGAGTGTATTCGGTAATATAGGACAAATATTTCATAGAGTGTAGCTTATTGATAATCACCACACGATCCTCTGTGATTTACATGCCTCTTAAAAATATATAGGAGGGCTTCCCTGGTGGCGCAGTGGTTGAGAGTCCACCTGCCGATGCAGGGGACACGGGTTCGTGCCCCGGTCCGGGAAGATCCCACATGCTGCGGAGCGACTGGGCCCGTGAGCCATGGCCGCTGAGCCTGTGCTCCGCAACGGGAGAGGCCACAAAAGTGAGAGGCCCGCGTACCACACACGCACACACACACACAAATATATATATATATATATATATGTATTAAAATTTTTTAAAATTACACTTTTCTTGTTAGGAGATTAAAAAATTTCTAATAAAAGTTCCCATCTTTTATTAGGCATACATAAGTACAATATAAATGGGACACAATTCACACCATTATTTCACCCCTATACTCCCCTGGATCTAGGTATATACCCAGATACTGATTTGGCTTACCTCTATGTCTCCAAATAACTGAGGCAAATACAAAAAAAAAAGCCCAAGAAATAAAATTACTCTTAAAAGAGCTCAATGAGCTTGTATACTGCAGTTACATTTCCACTTTGTTTAATCATGCTAACTAAAAAAAAATGTTTAACTGTTCTCATTCCATGATGCCCTATTATTCTGTACTAATTCTACAGAATTCCAAATATGTTGTACATATACATGTTTTATTTATATATCCTTCCATTTCTAATATCATAGCAAAAGTCAATGTAGCTATTTTAAGAATGCTTTACATAGGATATAAATTTTTAATAATAATATCTAATTAGTGTGATATCACAAATCTTAACTTCTTTGAATGTACTATTTGATTATTAAAATATCACTCTCTTTAGCGGAGGGGGTAGCGGAGGCGCGCGGGAGAATCCATGTCCTTCTTAGAACCGTTCCCTCTAAATACTTTTAAACCAACAGCTCTTGGCGAAAGTCTTCATCCCTTTAAGGCTAAGTTCTCGCGAGACAACAAGACGCCGGATAGCTTAATCGCACGTTGTGCCTGCGCGCGCTGGGGCAGCTCGCACTTCCGCCCGAGGCGTGTTGCGACTCACAGCAGCTGCCGGTCTCGCGTGGTGACGCAGCTGTTTTTTCTCGGCTAGGTCTGCTGTAACGGACGGAGGCCGCCTGAGCTGCGGAGTTGCAGAATCTGGCGTTCGGAGCTGCGGTTCTTGGCGAGATTTCGCGTTGCCCGTCCTCAGCCGTTTCACCGATAATCAGCGGATCGCTTTGCCAAGTGCCGGGAAGAACAAAGGAATTCGGAAGGAGACTCTCGGCTCCCGGCCGCCTTTCTCTGAGTGGCTTCGTTTCCCGCTCGCGCCTGTCCGGAGAAACTGGACTTATAACCGTCACTGGATTGTAAGTACCCGAGGCGAAGAGAGCTCACTACGCCCCGCTTTTTGCGTATCTTTGTTCCGGGAGAGTTTGTGGATTGGGAGTATCTGCTGAGCCTTACTTTCTGTGCCGAAAATCATTCCGTAGGAGCCGCCATTTGCTTTCCCTGCGTTGTCCTGCAGCGGCAGGACAACCTCTATCTAGAGGTTGGAACTTGGCATTGCAGCTAACAGATTTAAATGGACCTGAGTAAGGCAATGCGTCATTAACGACTGGTATTGTCACAGCATATTTAGAAAGACTTGGAACTTAATTCCGAATAGACGCTTAGTTGCTCTTCTACCTAGAACTCTTTGTAATTAAAGACGTCAATTTATAAAGAACTGGCCTTTCTGTTGAAATAGCTGAAATTTTTTAGTGCAACAAGTGGTTATTAGAGAAAAACTGAGTCACAAAGAAGTAAAGATGAGTAAGAGCAAAGATGATGCTCCTCACGAAGTAGAGAGCCAGTTTATCTTACGCCTACCTCCGGAGTATGCCTCTACTGTGAGGCGGGCGATACAGTCTGGTCATGTCAACCTGAAGGACAGACTGACAATTGAGTTACACCCTGATGGGCGTCATGGAATTGTCAGAGTGGACCAGGTCCCATTGGCGTCAAAATTGGTAGATCTGCCATGTGTTATGGAAAGTTTGAAAACCATTGATAAAAAAACCTTTTACAAGACAGCTGATATCTCTCAGATGCTTGTCTGTACAGCTGATGGTGATCTCTATCCTCCTGTTGAGGAACCAGTTGCCACTGCTGATCCCAAAGCAAGCAAGAAAAAGGATAAGGACAAAGAGAAAAAGTTTATATGGAACCATGGAATTACTCTGCCTCTAAAAAATGTCAGAAAGAGAAGGTTCCGTAAGACAGCAAAGAAGAAATATATTGAGTCTCCAGATGTGGAAAAAGAAGTAAAGCGGTTGCTGAGCACAGATGCTGAAGCTGTCAGTACCCGTTGGGAAATAATTGCTGAAGATGAAACAAAAGAAGCAGAAAGTCAAGGCCTTGATATCTCTTCCCCAGGAATGTCTGGCCACAGGCAGGGCCATGACTCATTAGAACATGATGAGCTTCGGGAGATATTCAATGACCTCAGCAGCAGCAGTGAAGATGAAGATGAGACACAGCATCAAGATGAAGAAGATATAAACATCATTGACACTGAGGAAGATCTCGAAAGGCAGCTACAGCACAAGCTAAATGAGTCAGATGAACACCACCAAGAAAACGAGGGAACTAATCAGCTGGTTATGGGAATTCAGAAACAGATTGATAACATGAAAGGCAAGCTCCAAGAGACCCAGGACAGGGCAAAGCGACAGGAGGATCTCATCATGAAAGTGGAGAACCTGGCTCTCAAGAACAGATTTCAGGCTGTGCTGGATGAACTGAAACAAAAGGAAGACCGAGAAAAGGAGCAGCTCAGCTCTTTGCAAGAAGAGCTAGAATCACTCCTAGAGAAGTGAGGAGAGTTTTGATACTTAATTTCATTCCTGACAGTGGTCAGCCTTGAAAGAAAAACTTTGTTTTCATCACCTGGACTAGACAGTAAAACTTTGCAGTAGTTCCCAGTTTCCTCCACTGCCTTCTATTGGATTTGTTTTATAATTGTGAATTTCTATCTCATTTGTTTTTTGGAACCACTTCGGTGGGTGTTTGTCCTGTAGTAAGTAGGAATGTATAGACAGATAAATGTAGGGAAGTTGTAGGATTAGTGGAGTGAACAGTTCAGTTTGGTAATTAATCACAGCTTCACTGCAGGACTTTGCTGCTGTTTCTCCGTTTACCAGAAGCTGCCATTGCTACTCTGTAATGCCATCTGAGATAAATTAGTAGATTCTAGTTTGGTGGCAGTGAAGTTTGTTTACATACGTTTTCCCATGCTGTAGCTATTTTCCCAGTTATTCAAAGCAGTTTTCCACATTTTGCATTGCAAATCATTTCATAAAGTTGTTTTAACAATAAATAAAAGCAAGTAATTTTCACCTTAAAAAAAATAAAATATCACTCTTGAAATAACAATTGGCAGACGATCATAAGCTTTTTTTTGACTTCATAAACACTCTTAACAACTTATTTAATACACTATTGTCCAAGCAAGTTGATTAATAGAGAATCAAAAACATACAACTTGAAGTAGAAAAAAAAAAAAGCTGTATTTATGAAGATGTTTACAATAGTTTATTTGAGGTTATTTCCAATTTTTCACCAATTTAAAAAATTGACCTACTCAATGAAACCATGTGAATGCAATGTTAAAAAGTATAACTATGAATCACAGAATTTAAATTTAGTATGAAAAGATAAGAATGGCAAATTATATTGAAGCTATGTGGAATTATGTTTATAGACAGCAGGAAGAGAAAATTAAAATGTAAATATTGCTTGATAGGATAATGGGATTAGAGGTGGTCTTTTAAATTTTTCATTTTTATGCTAATACCTTTATAAAACCCAAAAATCTTCAAACAACACATTTTTTAAAAATTGTGGTAAACGACACAAAACAGAAAATTTATAATTTTAACCATTTTAAAGTGGACCGTTCATTGATATGAAGTCAACAAATTTTTAAAACTTTCAGAGGGCACCTGAATAAAAGATGTGTTGTCCACTGGTGATTTTAATGTATCTGGTATATAACTAAAGTCACCACAAAACCCTTTCTGGGAAATTGGCAGATCATAAACATAAAAAATTTATTTTGCTTTTTATTAAACCTTATTGTTTTGCTGTTTCAATATTCAAATTTACTCACAAGAAAGAGTCAGTTTCATATTAGATTTGGTTTCACAAATGCTGCTCCTGCTATTCATTCTTATCACCAAAAAAAAAAAAAGACTATTTGTGACTAACGATAATATGTTACAGAAAATAAAAAGTTAAAAGGTTTTCAATCTGCATATCTGGGAACCTAAATTAAAGCATCACACAACATTTTCAAAAACAGAAAAGCCATTTGATTTGACTAAAATCTTAGTTTTAAGATGGCAGAAAGTACCTTGATAATTTTCTTTTAAGAAAGAAAGAAAACCAAGCCATTAAAGAGAAATTCTTCCAAGAGAACTGAAACATGCTATATACCTCTGACTTGGCACTCCTTCTATCTGGAGAACTTGTTTGGTAACTGTTTTCATCACAGAATGATCTAAAGTAAAATGAATTGAAATTAGAGTAATTATTTTCCAATGAGTGGCTATTTCCATTTAAAACCAAAAGCCAACTAATTATTGCTTTTCCCAGACATTTAAATATGAAATCTACATTATATAATTATACACTTATTTCCCCCTTTGTGTATTCTAATTTCTTCCTCAGAAACCTAAGATGCCATCTTGCAGACTGCCCACAGTGGCTACTATTTTGGCAGCAGCAAAGGTCAACTTGAAACATTTTGCATCTGAAGTGGCTTTGGATACCTTTGGATACAAAGTACAGTCTGAGCACCGTCCAGACGCTTAGATACCTAAAGAGCATCTAAGATATCAAACCAGGGCATCCAAGATAACAAACCAAGTCCTGATATTCCCTCAAAAGCTGCTCCTCCCATCAGCTCCCTTCTTCTAAGTGATACTACCCAGTTGCACACATAATCATCAACGACTTGTCTCCTTGTTACTATTTCCTTCATACCTCACATCTATCTGCAGGTCTTGAGAGCTACACCCTCAAAACACAACCTGAATTCAACCACTTTTCATTTGCTGCAAACTTCCAACCTAACCTAGGCCATAAACATCTCTTATTTGGAGCACTGTGATAGTCTCCTAACTGGTCTCCCTGTTCCTCTTTTTTTTTTTTTTTTTTGCTGTACACGGGCCTCTCACTGTTGTGGCCTCTCTCGTTGCGGAGCACAGTCTCCGGACGCGCAGGCTCAGCGGCCATGGCTCATGGGCCCAGTCGCTCCGCGGCATGTGGGATCTTCCTGGACCGGGGCACGAACCCGCGTCCCCTGCATCGGCAGGTGGATTCTCAACCACTGCGGCACCAGGGAAGCCCCCTGTTCCTCTTCTTTATCCTCCCAAGTCCCTTCTCTATACCAGGTCACCTTATTCAGATACGATTTGGATCATGCCTTTTTCCAGTTCAAACCCCTCTACTCATTTAGAATAATCCACATCTTTACTCTGGCCTTCAAGACTTTACAAGAGC
Source organism: Mesoplodon bidens (assembly GCF_964165515.1). NCBI lineage: Eukaryota > Metazoa > Chordata > Mammalia > Artiodactyla > Ziphiidae > Mesoplodon > Mesoplodon bidens. The sequence goes on along the minus strand of NW_027672382.1, from coordinate 415,180 downwards.
AGACCCCTGGCTAGCTCCTTGACCTCATGTCATACCACACTCTTCTTCACTCGGTACTCTGCCCAGATTGGCCTCCTTGCTTTTCCTTAAATACTCCACCCACCTACATGCCTACATAGTCATTGCCTCCTTGTCCTGGAATGTGCTTACTCCACATCTTCCATGGCTTGCTCCTCTCTTCATTCAGGTCTCCGTTCAAATGCCACTTCTCCAGTGAAGCTGTCCCCTAACAAACCTATCCAATGGAGTCCTACCTGCTCTCCCTCACTCTCCTTACATTAAGATAGTTTTGCACTTCCTACTCTCTAAAATTATATGACTTATCTGTTTACTCATTTCTATCTGATGTCCTTCACTAGAATGTAAGTTCCATGAGGGCAAGACTTTTGTCTGTCTGGTTCACTGCTTTATCCCTAGTCCCTAAACCCGTATCTGGCACACAGAAGATGATTACAAAATTACTTGTGAATCTGACAAATGAATAAAGTACTCCTGGCAAGAATTCAGAGGCTGCACAGGAAAGAAAGAATGCTCTTGGTGGAAGCAGGCTTAGTATCTAGGTTCACCTCTATTCAGAGTAGAGATAAGAAAACTTGACAAGTATAATTCACTTTAGTTAGTACAGTAGCTGCTAAAAACATAAGGGAAGTGCAACACTAGAAAAGTACAGTTGAAGCTTGAACAACATGGGTTTGAACCTCGCGGGTCCACTGACACACGCATAGTTTTCAATACATATGTACTATCGTCCTACATGATCCAAGGTTGGTTGAATCCACAGATGTGGAACCACTGACTATAAACTTATACCCAGATCTTGAACTGTGTAGGGGTCGACACCCCTAACCCCACGTTGTTCACGGGCCAACTGTATATGATGAGGAAAGTTAAACACATTAAGTTTTAAAAAACTGTCAATACCTGAACAAATTCTTTTTGTTTTGCTATGTGTTCATCAATTTAAAAAAAGTGACCACATACCAACAAGCAGATTTTTTCTTATATCCAGAACGAGCAGAGTTCTGTTGGTTTCAGGGGCCTTTAGTAAAGCCTTTGCTCCTTCACTGGTGAGGCCGCACTGCTGCAGGTCAAGTGCTTTCGATGAAAGACAAACGTCACTTGCTAACTCTACAGATTTAACATATAGACAACTCTCATTTTCTCACGTGTGGAAGAGTCCTGCACAAGACAAGTCATGGCAGGTTTGTAATTTTGGGTAAGGAAAAAAACAGAAACATATATGCACACACATAATGCATAATCCAATTTAAAAACCTCTTCTTGGATGTGCAGTGATAACCCTGGCTTTAGTACCAATAAATCATACAACGTATTTTACAATTACAGAACTGAAGAATAACTGTATATAACCTATGAGCAAAAAGCATCACAAAATGAATCTCAGTTCATAATTAGCAAGGGCGGCAGGGGCATGTAAACCTCACAAGCAAAACCTGGTGGAGCTCAGAAATGCACTGCATTCTTTTGATCATGATCTTCAGCTCCAAATCACACTTGAAACTAGTTCAAAGGGGAAAACAAAATAGAAGAAATGTAATAACTGTTAGTTTTACAGGAAAAAAAGACAAATCTAAGAGGATACAAATAATAAAAACTTTCAACAATGTGTGAATAGAGAATACATACTAAAAACCTATCATGAAAGTAGGATGGTCAAGAACCCTCGCAGTAAAAGGTCAGACAAAACCCAGAAAAACTGATCATGAATTCTAGTAGTTCTGGGGCTGAACAACCTACTCATTTAAACCAAAGGGATCATCACTAAAGCACAGGTATTAAAAAATATTACATGAAAGGAAACTATGATGAGTCTTTTGTTTAAGTGTTGTGTGGACCATCACATTAAAATAACTGGAGTCTTTCAACACCCCCATGACACATAGAAATAGCAAGTCAGACATACGGATCTGACAGGATATGATACAACCCTTACAAACTCTCACTACAGAAGAATGGACACAGGGTATAATTAACCAAATAGCCAAATTAATACAAACAGCCAGTAAACCTCACCAGTCAATCAAATGAATACAAAATAAAACAAAATGTGGTTATTGTCCTATCAGATGAAGCCAAGATTCTGTAAGAAAAGCCTTTAAATAATGTCTATACCCTTTGGATCCAACAACTCTCTTTCTAAGAATTTAACCAAAAGAAATAGTCAGAGATATAGGTAAGGATATATATCAGAGTACTATTTGTAACTGAAAAACTGGACAAAGCTTATATACAAGAATGGATAAGCTATGTGCACTGTGGCATATTCGTATAATGGAATACTGAACAATCACAAAAAATGATGTAGGAGATGCAAATTTACTGACTTGCTAAAATGCTCATACTAAATTAATTGAAAAAAGTTATAAAATTTGGAGTAATCCCACTTGCATAGAAAATGGAGAGGTACTCATTTTTGTAGTTTCACATTTTTTTACAAGTGCTACAGGCCAGTGTTTGTGAGAGGCAGGCTTCCCATCTACTGTTGGGGTGGACTACAAATTGGCATAGCCTTTCTGGGTGGTAATTTGGCCATGTGTATCAAATGTCTTAAAAATAGGTCACACTTAGTCATTCCACTTGTAGTACCTTATTCTACAGAAGTAATCCCGATGGACACAGAGATGTATATACAACGTATTCACATTGTTTCTGACAGGGAAAAGCAAACTGTCTAAATAGAATTGCAAAGAATTGATTAAACTATGGGACATCAATACGACGCAATACTACATGATACATCTTTAAGTGAAAAAAGCAGGAATGTGAACTAGCAAGTATACTACAATTCTATTTTTGGAATCCCTAAGTGTACATATATATTTGTAGAAGAAAAAAAGACTGAAAGTATATACGCCAAAATGAACAGTGATTATATCTGGGTATTAAAATTATAGGTTCTCTTGTAACTCTGTATTTTCTGTAAAGGATATATGCAACTCTTAGAGAAAGTTGAAAAGCAAAATAAAAGCTATCAGTAAAATGAGGCTTTAAAACATCCTATCACAATAGTATCATGCCAAAAGCTAAGCATATTAAAAATTCAATATTTTCAATTTTAGAATTTCCCTCTAAGCCATAAATCCTCACTAAGAGATTCTGCCAAAGCACTTGCACCCAGGTCACCAATGAGCGGGTTGCAGTTCAGAGTGATGCGCCTCAAACCAGCCATGCAGTCAAGATCACGTCTCCTGGAATGAAGACTCTCAGCCCAGGTTTCTTCATGCCTTCTGGTAGTCTGATACTTCAAAGATTTAATGGGACGAAATTAAGATGCTTGAATAAGGAAACAGGGTGTGCCTGAGTATGGCTTCTTATGTCAGAGATTTACACACACACACAGATCAAGCATATATGCCAGGAGCATCAACCTGAGAACTTCAACAGTCACTTCTGGTTTACGAGTCCAGTGAGTGACCCAGATTCTGCTCGGTCAGTGATTAGATTCTAGCCACTGCATTTCCTGTTTCTGAACACTTATGTAAAGTTGGACAACTCAATTACAGTCTATGAATTATTTTCCTTATCTTCTAAGTCAGGGAATTGGTTCTAAATTCTATCTTTGCTGAGGCCCTATATTTCATCATCCTGTCCTCCAATGGCCTCCAAACACCTGACTGGGCAAATCATAAGAAAACTTTTTAATATGCATCTTATTTATTAACAAATTATATACACAAAGTTCCATACATAGAATTTATGTACATGATAAACTACACAGATTTTTAAAAATAATACAAAGGTAAAAATGTTCTAATATTTTCTTTTCCTAACTCCTAAGGCATTATTTTATTTTACTTATTTTTTTATAAAGATTTATTTATTTATTTGCTTGTTTGTTTGTTTGGCTGTGCCGGGTCTTTAGTTGCAGCATGCCGGATCTTTTAGTTGTGGCATGTGGGCTCTTAGTTATGGCAGGCACGTGGGATCTAGTTCCTTGAGCAGGGATCGAACCCAAGCCCCCTACATTGGGAGCACATAGTGTTAACTGCTGGACCGCCAGGGAAGTCTCAAGCATTATTTAAAAAACTATATTTACAAAATGTATCTCACATGCTACCTAGGGTGTGCACACAAGCTTTAGAGCCCTGGACTATGCAGAGCCAGTTTGATGTGCCTTGGGAAAATAATGGTTTGACATTTAAGCAAAAGTACTGTCTTGAAGATATTCAATTCTTTATATTCATAAAGTAAATTTTGGTAACAGGGAACACTGACTGTCAATGAAAAAAGTCTTATTACATTCCTGAAAATGTAAAAGACTCAAAGTGCCTTTGTTACTCTATAAGGAAAATCATTAGTGTCATTTTTCTATTAACAATAACTTATTAAAGCTCCAAGCAGAAACAACAGCAATCACTTACACAGAGCTTAGTATGTGCCAGGCACTATTTATACAAATAAGTGCATTTAAACCTCATAATGAGGCATAGAGGTTAAGTGATTTGCCCATGGTCACTAGCTATGAAATGGGAGAAAGGGAATTTGAACCTAGGCCATTTGGCTTCCGCACCCAAGTTCCTGTTTTCTACCTCAGGGGTCAATGGACTTGCCCTGTATAGGCTCAAAGAAGTTTTCAATTTTTAAAATCTAAATTTAAACATTTCCAGATTTGTGGGCTATACAGTTTCTGTTGCAACTACTCGGCCCCACTGGTGTAGGGTGAAAGGAGCCATAACTACCACGTAAACAATGGGTGCGACTATGTTCCAGAAAAACTTCCTTTACAAAGCCAGGCGACGGGCTGGATCTGGCCCACCAGCCAGAGTTTACCTATCCCTGATCTGCACCATCAAACTATTAAAAAGCCTTCATGTCAAATTATTAACTAACTTTAGGCCTAAATACAGTCATTATAACCACTGTAAAGTTGTTAAGGCATTATTTCAAAAACTGTATTTACAAATTGCTGATGTACTGACTTTTATTAGTTTAAAAACTACAACAGCTAATAAACACTTGATTCATTTAAGTCTTGAAGACTAGAATGGCATAGTTTCTTCACAGTATTACAATAAATGTTTTCAGTAAAAAAATACATAAAAGTATTATTAGGTATTATATATTAAATCTCTTATTTCTAAAATTAAGTGGACTATCTTTCCTAAATGGTAGAATCCCAAACTGAAAACTGGTCATATTCTTTCAGCAAAATGAAAGCTGCGCTCACATGTATCAAAAGGCAAAAATTAGGGCTTCCCTGGTGGCGCAGTGGTTGAGAGTCCGCCTGCCAATGCAGGGGACATGGGTTCGTGCCCCGGTCCGGGAAGATCCCACATGCCACGGAGCGGCTAGGTCCGTGAGCTATGGCCACTGAGCCTGCGCGTCCAGAGCCTGTGCTCCGCAACGGGAGAGGCCACAACAGTACCACACACACACACAAAAAAAGACAAAAATTAACTGCCCTCTGTATCAATATATTAATGTGTTTCAATCACATATGTTTTCATGAAAGTTTAAACATAAAATCACCTTTAAGATCTAGGCCATGTGATCTGCTCCATGCCATGTCAGAATACACCCCGTGACGTTTACTTAACTTGTCTTAAGTGTGATAGAATTCTTTATACCTTGACAAATAACTAAAAGGAAAAAAAAAAACCCACACACACAAAAGATGAAGAGCCTATACATTTGTCAATCTTGACTTATTTGCTTTTCTTGAGTCAGTTGGAGGTTTATAGCCACATTCTCAAAATCATTAACTACAATCTTCCCAAACAGGTAATTGACGAACAGATGCATTCTAAAACTTGTCAGTAACAAAGTGCTATTCCACTTTACAGCAACAGTTTAATTCTATTTAGATACTAAAACTGAATACACTGAATACTGCAAACTTTATTCCCAACCACTCAGCAAAGTACTACATACCTTTTCAGATATAGGAAAAAAAAGAAAAAAAAAAAAGCATACGATTCTTCCTATTTTCATTTCCAAAGATACATCCCAATCTTAATGATCAATCAGCGATTTAAACGTCAACTGTAAACCCAGTATACTGCTGCTATGCAGTGTACTAGAGCAATAGAAGAGAGAGGACCACAAACCCTCTGTTCCCTCAAATTCAAAGGCAGGCTTCCTGACCCCTCCAGACCACTACTGGACACAGGGAAGGCACACTAATGTTTCAGGACCCCAACCAACAGTCACCTGCTTTGTGATTACTTCCATGACACACCCTCACCAACACCAGAGTTTGCTGCTCCTACGGGACGTTACATGTATTTACTATTTTAACACATACCACAGTGCATCATAATTATGATTGCAGATAGATGTTCTAACAATTGAAAGAGAATGATGACTTTTTTGCTCTTTACATCTTGCTATTTCCCTTCCCATAATATTTCTTGAAGCGAAACCATAAAATATAGACAAACACAAAAAACAGAAAATATACAAAACGTGTGCTTTGCACCTTAACACAAACTTAAGTAAAATTAGTTCTGACAGTATCCAGCATGACAAACTTCCATGGTACAAATGAGAATGGACCAAGGTTTGAGCAGGTACAGGAGATAATCCAGGCATGAACAACACCAAGGAAAGGTAGACAGGAAGTAACATGGTGTGTAGGAAATCACGAGACCAGTCTGATGGGAAGAGACTTAAACAAGACTGAAACTCACTTCCTAAACCTCCATCTCCAACTGGACAATTCGCAGGACACAGGTGCACCAAAGTGGCCAATTTATTCAATCCCTTTAATATGGAGGAAGAGTTTAAAATTTTACTGGTTTAATTTGCCCCCAAAGCAACTCTCAACAGTTATGGCCTCTGTCGTCGGAGCTTTGTATGAAATTAAGTCAAAGTGTGGAGCTCCTTTGCCTTTTTTTTTTTCTCCTTAAAAAAGAAAAGAAACAATTGTTCCGAGTAAAAACAAACATATTCCGAAGCATGTGTACATTGAAAAGTAAAGAAACTTTATTAACAACTTCATAAAAACTGACTTAAAATTTTAAAAAGAAAGAAACATGTTTCAAAGTCCTTCCGACTGGAGTCGTGTCTCATCGTGTCCTTTCTTTACAGAAATAGTCGTATTAGGACACATATGCACAAGGATTAACACCATGACACACTGTACACGGCGGGCCCCGGCGAGCTCACCAGGCGTCGTCTGAGTCCAGGTCTCTGGGGAGGATCCACTCCACGGATGAGCCCAGCAGAGTCTGAAGCTCGTTCGTGAACTCCACCACATCTAAGAGCTCCTTACTTTCCGGATTAAAGGACTCCAGGTCTTTGGGGCAAGAGAATAAGAGACTTGCTGACACTTGCCGGTAGAACTCGGCCTCCGCGATGGTGACAATTTCCACATTTGGAAAATTGCAGCGGAATATGCAGGAGGACATTTGCAGTTTCTTGAGCAGGTCTGAGAGCAACAGCCAGTTACGAGGCCTACACCAGAGAAAGGACAGTGGTTTGAGTTTCCGGCAAAATGAGAGGCGCTCCCAACTATGAACTACCCGTCTCCTGGCGGTGAAAGGGCCTGCTACTTCCACTTTGATTACCCCACCTCCACCCCACTTCTCACTGTCCTTAGAAGATCTACTACTTTTTTTTTTTTTAATTTAATTTATTTATTTATTTTTGGCTGCATTGGGCCTGTTGCTGTGCACGGGCTTTCTCTAGTTGTGGCTCGCGGGCTCTAGAGTGCAGGCTCATTAGCTGTGGCGCACGGGCTTAGTTGCTCCGTGGCATGTGGGATCTTCCCGGACCAGGGCTCGAACCTGTGTCCCCTGAAATGGCAGGTGGATTCTTAACCACTGTGCCACCAGGGAAGCCCGGAAGATCTACTTCTAGCGGGGGAACTCTGGACTCATGTGCATGTGTTAAGAGACCACCTAGGGCAGATCAGCCAACTTAGACAAAAGCAGGAGCAGCGCCCCTGAACCAGCCTCGTTGCAGGCCACCCCAGTGCTGCCTTGGCTCTGGCCACAACTCAGGTCACCCCTCTCCAAGTAAGTGCACCCCGTTCTAGTCACTGGGGAAAACCAGTCTGTATGCCAACCCAAGGGAGATGGCAAACACCTCTTTGACCTCTCCTCTCCTCCGGCCCTCACGGAGAGAGCATGAGAAACACTCGAGGTCACCTGGCTTTCCTTGCCTTTCCCACACCTCCAACCCGCCCCTCAATGCTGCCGGGAGTGAGGCTTTTTCGAGAAGGGAGGTGGTACAATCCTTCCTGATACCCTGCCACGTTTTATCATCTCTATCCCGAATACAATGTCACCACAAAGGCAGACACGGTCCCAGCCTCAGAGTCCAAGGAGGATGCTACTCCTTAAGCACCGGGGTCAACACACAGCAGAGCAAGGTTTCCTGATGTGTTCACTCCGAAGGGTTGGTCATGGGGCACAGTGGCCCGACTGTGGGGACAAGACTCGATCTAAGCAAATCTGAAGACACATAAGATCCCAGGTGCCACATACGGCTTTCTCTAATCTTATACGAGAAGAGGGTACACATCAGTATTGTCCCGTGGACCTCACGCGCCTTGGAAGGCCCCTATGGTAGCCGTTTGGGGAGGATCCCTTCCCCAAGAGTTTAGTGACTGAAACTGTGCAATTGCAGTCGCTGACTCCCGTGTCCTTTGGGCTCTAGGGGTGTGTTCCAATGAGGGCAGTTGGCTGGGGAGCCCTCCCATCCCCCAAACTTTTCTGGAAAAGTTCCACTGCATTATGTGAGGTCGGTGGACACTTGGTGAGGAATTCACTCACCCCCCAACCCATCCACCCTCATCTGCTGAAGGGGATTTCTAACTCCTGCCACCCCACAGAGCAGCTGGGCTGGCTCTCGACCACACGCTGGCCACGCTCACCCCTGAGCGACGGACACCTGGACGTTATAACACGGCAAAACGGGGTCTTCGGAAAATTCAGATTCCAATAGGTCACCATAGGCCTCGTTGCTGTCATCCTGGTCCTCCGGTCCTGGGGGATTTGCTAAAACATCGTAACCACTTTCATCATCTGGTTCTAACCGGGGGGGCAAACAAGAGAGAGGTCAGTAAGCTGGAGCAAGATTCCAGCTGTTCTCCAAAAAGGACCCTGGAAAAATTCTTTCCCAAGCAAGCCCTGCTCACAGCACCACCCCCACCCCCACCCCCACCCCCACAAGCCCAACTGAAACGAACAAGGCTGCTCACCACACACACAGCTGCCAGAGAACTCCGAAGAGCAACCGGGGTTACCGTCGTCAGGAGCCTGCAGGTTATTTCAACAGTGTGGAGAGAGAGGGGGAGAGAGAGAGAGAGAGAGAGAAACAAGATAACGCCTGCTGGTAAGAGGCAAATGCTGCTGGAGTTCGGGAACATCTCACGCTGGGGCTGGTGTCACCTCCTGACAAGTCCCACTGCACACGCCTCCAGGTATGTGACTGAAACCTCCCCACGCGTCCACCCGCCTTCCTGAGGGACTGCCCGCCTCACCGCCCCAGCCTGCCAAACAAAAGCTAGCCTGGCTAGCTAAGAGTTTTCCAGCCCCCCACCTCGCAAAACTCAAAGTATGTATCTCTTCTTTGACAGACTAACGTTGGGCCGCTTTTCCCAGTAAAGGGTCACTTAGAGTAAACGGGGGGGTGGGGGTAGGGGGAACCCAGGTGAAAGGCTGTGAAGTCACCGTCTAGATGCTTGAACAAGACCGTGTCTTGACCTCTGCCGTACCTGTTAAGAACTTCTCCAGAAGTTCGCTGTGGTTCACTTTCTTGATGGTTCTACCTGAGTATGTAGCCAGGGTAGGAACAGCACCGTAGGAGAGGAGCAAGCGGACAATTTCGAGATGATCATTCTTGACAGCATCGTGGAGAGGCCTAGGAGAGGTGCGGGGGATTACACCCGTGCACGCGACGCTTGCTTCTAAGGACACGGGGCAAAATCGAGCGTGTGCGGCCAAGCCTCGTAGGCGCGCTATTTCACCGAGGAGGTGAGTGTACGGTCGCTGCGACAAATTACTCTGTTATTTCCACACATAACCCTTTACGGGACAGGTGAAGGGACCATCTCAGGCCTAATTCTTCAATGCAAATCTCTCTTAATGCATGGCCCAAGGAGGAACTCAGGCCTAGATGAAAACGTTTCCAATGAACTTAAATAGTGACAGACTGTAAGAAGGTAACGTACGGAGGGGTGGGGGGAAGAATCCCAGCATCACGGAAGCAGATACGACAAGCCATTGTTATACCATTACAAACAAAACCCAAAAAGTGCAGTTTGTCAAAGAAACTGGGGGCAAAGTGGAACCTCTCCTGAAACCAACTTGGAGATGAGTGATCAACCCTCTCGCCCAGAAGCAGTCGACAGGCAGGGCGAGTTCTCAGGAGGATACAGAGTCCTCCTGCCCGTGTCCGCTGGGGTCAGGAACACTGTCCGCAGTCCCATCCAGAAAGGATGCGATTTGGAAACCACGAACCACCAAATACCTTACGGTTTTGCTCATTTTATGACCGTCAGGAAAGCCCCAGTGCCCTGCCTCGTGGTGGCATCCCAGGTACAACCAGGAAGATGCTTGGGCTGACTCAGACCTGGGCCTCTGGCCAATAAACCGAGGTCAAGGACAGAGTGGGGGCCAGGCCCGGGGATGTGGGTGGACACGGCAGGTCCTATCAAGCCAGTTGCCACTGGACCTGTCTGTACTCCTGCAACTTTCAACTCACATATATGTTCAAGAGTGAGATTCAACAGAGGCTGGTGAAGAGTCCAGGGTCTTAAAAGAGAACACCCCTGATTATTCATGCAGGCTCAACATTTTCAGGGACCTCTGTCCATAAGAGTGTCACAGAGTTTTAAAGTTCTATGTAAATTTGCCAGAAAGATCTGTCCGATTCCATTCTAGAGGACTCCACCACCAGTGTGCTTACATGGCACTCACTCTCCATCTTTCCTTCTGGGGTTCCCCGCACACCCTGAGAACCACTGCCTATGCCCCAGCAGGGCCAGGCCAAGAGCAAGACCGCCACTGACCCGGTTCCATCTGGGCACTGCAGTTGACATCGGCGCCATATTCAAGGAGGTGTCGTACGATGTTGAGCCAACCTCTTGCACAAGCCTCGTGCAGGGCACAGTAACCCGCATTGTCGCGGTGGTTCACATCACAAATCTTGTTCTCCAGGCAGTACAAGACCACTTCCTACGGGGAGAGGAGAGGAGAGGAGAGGAGAGGAGAGGAGATACCATCAGACAACCATACAGTGAACCTTGTAAGGGTGACCTCCCCATAGCTTGCCGGTGCCCACTTTCAAAGGCATACATCCTTGGGGCCAAAAGCCCACCATAGCGCGGGCAGGCGGCAGGCATCCTGGTCGGGGGTGAGAGTGTGTGAGAAGGGCTTGGAGATGCAGACAGTGTTGTCTAAGGCTCTGCTGCACCAGTGGCCTGGCCATGGGCAAGTTACCCTTGAACTTCTCCAAGCTTCCACAGGGCTGCTGAGAGGACGCATTCGGATAGCGATGAAAGCCCTCAGCCCAGGGGCCGACGTGACCAGTACAGAAGTGTCACAGCTGCTAACATCTTAGATGACACATTGCCAAGCACAGACCATTCTCACTTGATGGGTCTGTTCAGTCAGTGGCAGTGGACGATAACACAAGTTTAGATCAAAGTATGGATGACCAACACTTAAAGAGAGCTTAAATCAGCCAGAGAACATTCCCCAGCTTAGAGAAGCAGGGACACACAGGTCAGCTACATCCTCGCGCCCCCTGTTAAGACCCCAAATCAGAACCTGGGCCTCAGATGCTCTTGTCTGTACGTTAAGTAGAGTTAAAGAGAAGCTCTCTCCCTCCATCCTCGAGGAATGACACAAAATGCCTCCAATAACCCCACCCTCTATTTTGCCTCACTCCACCCTCTCGGGGCAGAATCAGTCTAATATTCTCATATTTACTCAAGTTAATGACAGGAACCTGATACACCACAGGCTGCAACCTCCACATTTCAAGAATCAAATAAAACATTCACCCCCGCCCCCGGAGATGTTCTGTGTCAACACTGTGCATTAGAATCACTGTTATTAACCTTATTTCTTTGGCTTGTTAAAATATTAATATGAACCACTCCCAGTAAGCAGAGCAGGAACTTATTCAATGTTTTATTACCTTAAGAAAGTTTTCAGACACATCGAAAGCATTTGCCACCAGAAAACACATTATACTGTTTATACTGGGTAAGTCGTGCCCAGCAGAGAGCCGTCAGGTTCTGAGAGCTGGGAGTAGGCAGAACGTGCATGTGGCCCAACACATGGTCTGCTGGGTAAGGGGGGATGGGATGGGGTCAGAACAGGCCTCCTTGTGACATCTCTCAGGTAACTCATCTGTTAAACCTAAAACGGGGGTCATTCTAGCCGCCCATAAGTGCGAGATGGGTTCTGTAAAACCTTTTATGCCCTTTGGAGGACACGCCAATCAAAGGTGACCACTCACTTGGGAGCGAACTAGAATGTTCCATTTGCTTACCACGTGAACCTAATGGGGCATGCTGGTAAACCTGGCCATTGGTGCCCTGTTACTTCAGGTCACTGCAGCAGCTCCCTTCCAAAACAAGAGGAGGAAGAGAAAAGGCACGCCCACGAATGCATTTCTCCGTTTACATCCCAACCTGCCAGAAAGCCCACAATCCTCTGGGCTCCCAGGCCACCTGCCCCGAGCCCTGGTATCCAGGATACCGCATGAAGCTGCTGCTCTTTTAGCAGGCCCTCACTAGCCAGACTTGAGTGGACGGCTGCAAGCTAATGAGCTGTGTGCGCCAGCCACGGAGAGGCCCTGTCACGTGGCTCTGGGATCAGGTCTGAACGCCACCAACTGCTGTGCACACATCCATTTACTCAACCCAGGGTTTATTTGCTGTGACAATCATGGCCTTCACCTGGAAACCTTCATCACTACTAGGGCAGATTCAAGGGTACCTAGAAATGAAAGGCCGTCCAAGCTGGTGGGTAAGTCAACTCTCTTCTCCTGGAAGATGGCAGCAAAGGCAGCAGTAGCCCCACGGCCAGGTCAGACTTTTTGCCACGGGCTGTCCTAACTCAACCACGTTGATCCCACTGTTTACACAGTGCTTCTCATTCCCCAGATGAGGACGTCTTCTGTCACCCACAGGAACCCAGGAGCTACCAGGAAAGGAAGGTAGTACTATCCTCATTCAACACTTGGAAACTGAGGCCCAGAGATATTAAACCCCAAGTTCAATTAACATGAAGTACTAGACCTAAAACTCAGGTCTTTGGTACCTGGTCAGCTGGGAAGATTCAAAAGGCCCAAGAGGGCCCCAGTTAGAGGGATGCAATCCAGCTGTGACGAGCACCCCACAGGCCTTCTCTGTTGGGGGTCAAGTGGGCTAACTACACTCTCCTAGCTAAGAGGGTGATGGCCTCTAAATGGATGGCAACCGTCGCCACCAGCACTTTCTCTAACTGAAAGGTGAAGAGGCGGGGCGAGTCTGTCGACGCAACACATTCCTTGGTTTATTTTCTCCGCTAGAAATAAACGGGAGTGTCTAAAGGGCAGCCCAGCCATTCCAGAGCAAAGTCAAACTGCTTTTGTCGGACAGCTCTCTGTTCAGCGGCTATAAGCCGAATGCCACTACCCGCAAAATGTAACCATAAAGGCCATAAGCCCGACGTTGTTAGTTAATTAAATGCCTCATTAACTTTTTTAAAAACATGACTTATTCAATTCATAGAAAATTTAACCATCACTGCTAAAGGCACAAGCATGTGGTTGCACACTAGCGTTTTAGCCTAAGAAATAGAAGCCTTTTTCCCAGGACGGAAAGGTTTGAGGTCTTTGGCCACGCAAGTGATCTATTTAACACGGATCTGAAGCCAGAGTGTGTTTCTAAACTTCCAGAACCACATTATCATGACATAAAGCTCAGACAGCCTTTATACTGCACATGGTATCTTTGGCTAAGCAGAAGAAAATAACCAAGAATGCTGAAGACAAAACTTCAGGAAAACCCTCCCAAACCACACCCTTATCTGCTTAAGCAAACTGTCCTTCAATTTGAAAAGGTTGAAGCTGCCACATCTCCCAAATGGGCCATCATCCCAACATTTAAAATTCTGCCCAGAGAAATCCCAGAAAGTTGGATTCAAAGTTGAAAGCGTTCATCTACTTGTCACAATGTTCAGCATCAACACTGGTGATGTGTGGAATCTACATATTGAAATTTACATTTGAAGAAAAAAACAAATCCGACCGTAAACATTCCCAAGGCTTCCTGTGCAATCAAAGGCCAGGTAGCCTAAAAAAGTATGGATCAAGTGCCCCTTGGTGCAGGCCTCAGAGCCACCAAACCAAAATGGAAACTGTCTTAGAGGACCAACGAGGGTCTTTTGACGTCTCTGGTCCCAAAGGGAGGCTGCTGGAAATGATGCCAAGTTCACAGGTGGGGCTCGGAGCCCCGCCCTCCACGGCGGGTGCAGCAGCACCCCGCCCCCCCATCTCCAGCATTTGCTGGAAGCGGGAGTCTACTTTCTCAACCCTAACCCAAAAGTTGGGGTTAGGGGTCTCCCCCCCACCTCCAGCGTTTGCTGGAAGCAAGGAGACTATCTTCTCAACCACGGGGGGGTCTAGCTCAACACTATGTGCAACATCTGCTCTGTCCTCCTAGGCGCCCGCTCTCAGCTCTTGGGAAACCAACTGGGTGCTCCTTGGACTTCACCTGCAAGTAACTGCGCTAACTACCAGAAAGTGCTCTCTAGCTAATGGAGAGGTCTCCAAGAGACGTGTAGATATAAACAACAGCACATTCAACCCACAACAACAACAACAAAACACCCCAAACTAAGCATAGCCCTAGTGCTTCCAACTTCCCACCCACAGTCATGCCTTAAGGCCAAGGCAGGCACACTTCCAAGGGCTCACGGCACTATGGACCGGGGTGGGGGGACACGACGGGAGACGGGGGACAGGGGCACAGAGCTGGCTGAGGGTGTGGGCGCCAGGGCTCCGGGCCAGCCTGGGTCCTGCCACCCCAGTGCTCATCCACACCTCCACGCTCAGCCTGCTGAACCGCGTTTTACTGTCACCATTCAACTCCCAGAGGGCTGATGCCAGCACAGAAAAATGCCTTTGCCCTGTGGGCTATTACATCACAATTGCTACTGACAAGTATGGTGGGGGAACTGCACCCGGCATGGAGAGTCATCTGTCTCACAGAGGTTTTGAACTGTAAAAAGGGCAATTCCAGTGTGAGCCAGTCTTGCTGAGGAGCGTGGTGGGCTGTGGAGCACTGCTGGATTGCTACCTGTACGGGTATCAGCTAACCCCTCTGAGGCTCAGTTTCCTCATCCGAGAGTGGGCTAGTACGCGTTACTCCCAAGTGAAGATGTTAACAGGGTGAAAGGAGTTACTACAGATCACACGGGCTTAGGCAGATATCAGCTATCTTTCTATGTTGCTCTAGCAATAGAGGCCATCACTGTCATCAGCTGTGCTGGGTTGGGATACAGCAGTGTGGACAGGGAGTTTTGTGCAAGGCTCAACCCCTGCTCCCCGCCCATCAGCCCTCGGCTCCCGTGCCCTCTCAGAAAGAGACTGCTCAGGTCTGCCCCACTCCCACCCCTACTCTGCACAGACACTTCCCACCCGCTACCCCACAGGGGCATCACTCTGCCCCAAACAGCACAAGTTAGTAGAGCTAATAACTACTCTCCTTCTTGCTATTCAGAATCCAAAAGGGCTCATTAAAATTCCCCTGGTCGCCAAGCCCTGGGTTAGGTCAGATTTTATATCAGAGATAAGTGAGCCAGACTGGCCGAAGCAGCCTACCTGCCTGAACGGGAACGGAACATCAGAGAGGCCTGCCTTTCTTTTCACACCACGACTGAACAAGCCACCAAAGAGCCCGCAGTGTGAGCGGGAGCCAACGCAAACACCCTGCTGGAACACCCAGCCCAGCCCGCCACGTGGAGGGGGCTGGGCTCTGAGACCCGCCCCCCATCCCCAGCCAGTGTGTCCCCCACCCAAGGAGCAGCAGCCGGTGGATCCTGATCCGGGGCACCCATAAGGATGCTCACCTCGTAGCCAAGCCGGGAGGCCTGCTGTAGGAGGGTCTCGCCCGCGTTCTTATTGACAATAAGTCTCCGCGCTTCCGGTGGCATCGGGCGGGACTGGGTGGTCTCTGGAGGGGAGCTTGACCATGTCAGCTGCGAGGCCTGGGAAGCTGGTAACAATTGCTGCAAACAGTCCAAGGGCTTCTGGTCCTGCTTGGCCGGCGAAAGATCATAGCCGGAACTGGGCTCAGGCCGCTTTCAAAATCTCCGGACGGTCACCTATCACGAAACCAGGCAGCGCACACATTTCAGGCTGTCCTTCCTCCACCCGCCTGGTTCGCCTCCTCCCTGAGTTACAAACCTGAGTGGAGGAAAGCACTTTTCCTCCTCTCAGTCTGGGGGAGGCGGGGCGCGAGGAAGGGGTTGCATTTTTACTAGCTGGAAACTTCACCACCACCCAGGAGACACGTCCCCTAGGAAGGGGCAGGGACGTTTTGGGGGGAGGGGTTCAGGAAAAGGAAAGCTTTGTCCCCAGAAGCAGAGAAGCAGGCAGGCGGGATGTGCCTGCATGGGCCCGGGGGGCGGGGGAGAGCCAGGGGCAAGAGGTACCTTGCCATCCGCATTGTCCACCTAGGAGTCCCCTGGCAGCGGCAAGCCCCGCCTGGGCTCCTGAGGGATCAAATGCTTGGTTTTGCACGGTCGCTTCCCGGATGGTTTCTCGCTGTTGTCGGTGTATTTCTGCGGCAGGGGCGAAGGCTGCCAATCCATTTCTTCGTCCATGCACAGCACATCTGTCAGGGGGAGAAGCAGCGGGCGTTACACAGTTGTAGCCGGTGAGGAAAGAAAAGCCCATTGTTAGCACTGATCGTTGGAGCAGCTTCAGTTTTTAAAGATATACCAATTATGTTTTCAAAGCGCTAATATGTTAATCATCCCACATTCAACCGGCAAATAGGCTAACCCACGAAACGCCAAATGGCAAGTCGCTTCAAAGGGCCGCAAGACAGGGCAGAAGCCAGCCCTTCGTGCGCTCCCGTCCCCACCCGTGGGGGGCCTGGGTGCTCGGGACAGGGCGACTGGGGACAGCCTGAGGCTCGAATGACGGCACTGACAAGCGCCCGGGGTCACCCAAGATTTCCCTTCCTGCCCAGCCGCGGGCTGGGTGATGAGGAGCAGCCCAGGAAGTCGAGCTCCAGCCTCACTGTCCATTCCATAAGGAAGTGTGCAGGCTGAAAGGACCTCAGGAAGAAAACTCCCCGCTCGCCACACGCTACTCTTGTCAACTTGGATGGCGCTCAGGTCCCCTCCAGGGCCGTTTCCCACAGAGGGCGGGTGATCCACCCTCCAGGAGCGCCCCCCGCCCCGTGCGTATCCTTGTTCATTGTCACTGCATTTAAGGGACTCCTCCAACCAGCTGCTGTTGCTTTTGGCCTCTGCCCTTTTCCTGCCAGGTTTCTCTTCGGAGATGCTATTGCCCTGGGGGGTGACCGCAGGCTGAACCGCCTGGATCACTTCCTTCCTGCCCTGCCGGCCAGGTTTGCTCTCTGCTCCCGCCGTTCTCTAAGGTGCAGCAAGCGGCGCTGCTTTCTGGGATGGAGCCCTGTTAATTCAATGCACACCTCAGGTTGGTCAGCTCACTATAATGTGGCTCTTCTAAGTGGTTAGAGGAACTGTTTGTCATTTCCCTCTCAGGCCAGTCAGCTAATGGAGAAATAACTACAAATTAATGAAGAAGCCCCCCGGGGCGGGGGTGGTGGTGCGGGGAACAAACTGTCTTACACATCACTAACAGGGGTGGGGGAGGGGAGGGGTGTGGTCACTGTGTTGGCTGGAACTTGTCACCAAGTCTCGGGAGGGGGTCTATTTGCCTTTGGCCACCTTTGGGCTCCAGCCCCGCCACCTGGCTTTGGGGGCGTGGGGGGTGGGATGGGGGTGGGGGGTGGGGAGGTGTGAGTGGCTCCCCCCAGGGATCCAGGGTGGGACTGGAACTTTCCACTGCTCCGCTCCAGGACTTCCGTAGGGTGCCCTGCGGGCCCGAAGCCAAACCGAGCTCACCTTTGGAGACCCGTCTCCGCTTGGCTTTCAGCAGAGAGTCCTCCGGGAGCACAGTGGTCTCAGTGTGGTTTCTATTGCCAGACACCTTGCGCTTTCTGTTCAGCCGGAGGGTGGGGCTGCGTGACGCGTCCGGGGCCGCCTGGTCGGCGGGGGACTCTCTGGGGGGCTCCGTGTCCATATCCTCAGGAAGATCACTGTCTTCTGGGGCTTCAAAGCGGTCAGGTTTGCTTCCATCATAACACTCCCCTAGGGGAGGGGAGACAACCCGGAAAGGAGGGAACAAAGGTCACCAGGAGCAGGCAGGACCCCCACGCCCAAGGCAATCTGCTACCAACAGACCACCCCCCTTTGGAGACCAGGGGCCTCACACGCCGCAAGCACAAAACCCTCAGAAAGACGTCCCAAAGGAAGGACAGCTGAACACAACCAGCAAAGAAAGCAGAAAATGAGGTGCGTAGCCCACTCACAATCCATCCTTCAAGGGTCAAGGTGAGGCATCTACACCATCCGTCTATAGGCATGTGAGATCACTCCCTAACTGCTTAACTCTCCAAGGTGGCTTACTTTTAAAGGGGGGGTGAGTGACCTCACAGTAAGATCCAACCAATCAGGGCAGAGCTACAACGGGGGGTGAGTGACCTCACAGTAAGATCCAACCAATCAGGGCAGAGCTACAAATGACTATGGAAACAGCTGCTAGTCAACAAAAAAGGCTGATGTCATCAAGAGACCAAATAGCCCCCAACTGCCATCTACACAGACATAGCACCAATGTTCACTTGGGTCAGCAGGGGCGAGGGTGAAGAAAAAGGGTAGGGAAAGAATGGTGGGAGGCTGGGAAGCTGGGAAGCTGGGGAGACCAAGGCAAGAGGAGCCTGGCAAAGGGAAAGGAAAGGCTTCCTGGTGCACACACAAGGGTCAAGGGCAATTTCAAAGAACTCAACCAGATTGCTACAAGTCCGTCTGTCCTCTTTCCACACCCGTGGGGGGAAAGCATTTCACTGCCATCGAGGGGCTGCTCCTATTTCCTGTCTAGGAAGAAGGCCCACAGTGACACCAGTCACCCACCTGGCACGTCTCCACGCCTTCCTTCCCAGGCAACAAGCATCTAAGGACATTTCAAAGACAAGACTCCAACCCCCTTCGTGGGGGTGGGGTGGGGGGGTGCGGCGGGCAGGGCTGAAGTACTCACACCTCAGCTCCGCCTGTGTTGCTCCTGCCCCTCTGCTCAATCTAGCATCCACTTAGGGCTTTTCCTCCAATCACCCCAGCCTAACATCGCTCCTCACTTTTGCTCTAGCCAAAGAAACAGTTCAACTGCTTTGCTAGTCACATTGTTTCTAACACACAAATAATTCCATAATGATCACTGTGCTGTTAAAGAGTTCCCCGAAGATGACCCTGTGTCCATCACCGGCCGGGGGTGGGGGTGGGTGTATGAGTTTGGTATTTCGTTAACACCTGAGCTAAGCTCCCACAGCCCGTTTTTCTAGATGAAATCATGGACACACCCCTCACATGCTGCTCGCATTCCTCCTCCTCTCCCTAGACCACTTCAAGTATCACTCCCACTTCTGCTCAGCAGGCTGGTCCCCTGATCAGCCTCTCTTGGGAGCATTCCCAGCATTTAATGGCAGCCAGTTGTGGGGATGAACCTCACCCTGGCCTGGGCTAGCCTGACCTGTGTTCTCAAGGGTGGAACACACTTAGCTTTTCTCCAAGGGTATCCCAAGGTGGGAGAGATCCCCATCTAGTCTTGCCGGAATGGTGGAATCACCCCAACCGCGAGGGTCTCCTGCCATGGCAGCAGGAGAAACACCAAACTCCTGGCCTGTGCTTACGGGTGATGCAGCACAGGCTACCGCAGGCCCGGTGAAGACGGCGTGCTGCAACTCTCACTCGGGCTGCTCTGTGACCCTCTTAAACACTCGGGCAGGAATGGCGCCGCTTTACAACTCGGCCCCCTTCACTTGTAAAGTGGGAATGTTGGGTTTCCTTGGTGGCGCAGTGGTTGAGAGTCCGCCTGCCGATGCAGGGGACACGGGTTCGTGCCCCGGTCTGGGAAGATCCCACATGCCGCGGAGCGGCTGGGCCCGTGAGCCATGGCCGCTGGGCCTGCGCATCCGGAGCCTGTGCTCCGCAACGGGAGAGGCCACAACAGTGAGAGGCCCGCATACCGCAAAAAAAAAAAAAAGTGGGAATGTTACTGCTAGCCTCCCTCCAGGGTGGGCTTCATAATCACGGGCCGGGCTCAGCACAGAGAAAGGCTGGAAAAATCCCTTTAACCAAAAGATGCCAAGACTTTCAGACCAGCCTGAATCTCAGGCCTGAAATGTAGGAAATTTTAAGAGGTGAGCCCTGCTGGTTACACCATTGGACTTCTCTGGTCCAATCAGCCTTCCCTAAAAGCTCTGTGGGAGGGGATCCATGGAGGGATGGAAGGGCTACCTTAAGAACCCCCATGTCCAAGTTGAAAGTTTCTTTTTCCAAACTAGGTCCATCCACCCTTCCCCCAACCCCAGAGCCTTTTAGGGCAAAGATCTCAATTCCCCTCAGCTAAGGCCCACCAAGACCTTACGCTAGTGTGACCTTACCCAGGCCAGTAATAACCCTGAAGGACACCCACCCCGACTGCCCAAGATGCCCATGGCCACCAGCTATGGGGTAGAGGCTCCGTGTCACTTGGAGCTTCTCAAAGACTGTTCTAACCACGACCCACACGAGGATGACCCTTGAGGGCAAAAGAGATGGGGAGATAAATAGATGCACGGGGATCCTAACCATCAGGCTTTGCCATCATTGCTACTTTTGGCCCTTCTAAAAGTGGGAAGCCATGTGCCCTTGGTCACCCAGTCTAAGCAAGATGTGAACGTGGTCCCTGCAGCATGGTCCTATGACTCACAGCACATATATCCCAAATTCATTATGGTTGTACCATAGCATCACCTCACAGAAGCATCACCACAGCAACATTTACAAGTCACTGTGGCAACAAAGCACCCTCACCACTGTTGAGCCATGCCCAGTGAGGCCTAAACAAGGTGAGAGGGTTCTGAGTCGCTGCAAGGCTCCCCAGGATTAAAATCCCCTTCTCTGTAGCTTAACTGTAATAGCACCTCCAGTCAGGGCTAACCTTGTTCAAAGTTACACCCGCTACAGAAGGAGTGCAGGGGATCTCTGTTCCAAAGTAGTTTACAAACGTGCAGGTGCTCAGCTGGAAGAGAAGTTCCCTGAGCAAAGAAGTTTCATGAAGCCCCTTGACTGAGCCTTCCTCCAGCTCCTGGCCAGGCACTGCCACTGAGCAGGACCTAGGCCTGTCCCAGCCAAGTGGTTCGCAAGGGAGATGGTTACTCCAAGTTTGAGAAGGAAGGGACCAATGCCTCCTTGCCCCGCCCCATCTTCAAATGCCACTGAGGGTTCCTAGTGATGAACTTCCAAGTCTGAGGAACCTCCAAACTCATTTGGTGAACTTCCAAAATAAAAATTTCACTCAGCCACCCATGTGATCATAAAGAATAAATGAGTATCTCGGCCACTGTGTTTTCAAGTTAATTCCTTTTTTTAAACAACCCCTAGCAACAAGATGCACCCGCGCCAGGACAACCAGGGCCCTGCAAACAGCACCCACCACCTTAGAAGCTCCTGGGCCCTCCATGGGTAGGGGCTGCCTCAGAAGGGGGAAGGCATCTTGAAGGCGTCCTGGACCCTCTCTGGGACCCATGCCCGCCCCAAATCCCCGTCCCAGCTCCCATGTGCTCACAGCTCGGCTCTCGGCCACACCGACACCCATGAGAAGGACCTGAGCCCATATCAGCTGAAGACGTGATGGCCCAAGAACAAGAAGGCCCGTTCATATCCAGCTGAATGGAATGAACACCTGCTGGGCCTTGGACGTGGAGGCTGCAGTAAGAACAGTGGCCCCTTCAGGTGACCTTTCCTGACCAGCTATTTACAAACCCCACGTCTCTACAAGACAGAGGGTGGGTGGGGAACCCACCTCCATTGCCCCAACCTTTCAAACGCAGCCCCTCACCTTCCCCAACCCTTCTGCTGCCCTCCCATGGTGGCGATTCATGGCTCACTGGGCCACGTCCCGGGTGCTCCAGGAAGAGACCCGTCGGTCGGTCTGAGATTGGAGGCAGGCGGTGGGGGGAGGGGGCTTTCGGAATCATCTGGGGCTCAGGCCCTGCTCCCCATCAGCCACACCGAGTTCTCGTCTCCACGGTCAGCAGGAAAGACTGGGAAGGACGCACATTAACGTCTCTGGGAAGAAGGGTGGGTGAGGCCACTGAGACATGAAGGGCAGCAGCCACCCTGGGTTTGGCCACGTTGCTGGAGAAAAGGGCGAGAAGACTCGAGGCCGGTTAACTGCCCGCTCCCTTCCTCCAGCCTCCCTCACCATCCACCCGCAACAGGCAGATTCCCTCCTCAGAAAAGTGCATCCCCGTGAACTTGGCCTTGCCCACTTTTACCACATCTCTCTGAGAAACTTCCCTAGGAGCTGAGTTATGAGGCCACTCAGGAGGGTAAGGGCTGCGTGTCAGCTGTGAGCACAGGCAAGGAGGGAGGCCTTCTTGCTGCTTCACTCCAGGGTGGCCTGGACCCTCCGTTTTTCATTCCAATCCCGAGGGGGAGGAGCTCGGAATCGTCTACTCCAGGCACATCAAGAGCCCCATCCCTCGGGTAAGGCCGCCACTGACTAGCCCCAGAAATCCCCTTCTACGGGAGCCACGTGGGACACACCGGTCCCGGTGTGGCTTACCCAGAACCCTGGCCACAGGCCTTTGTCTGACCCCAAAGATGAGCTGGGGGAGGGCAGTGCTCCAAGCAGCAGAGAGAAGCACACGCTGCTGCTGACCACAATTTTCCCGAACTGCATCAGGCACCCAAGACCTAAGCGTGCGGGCCAACGCCGACCCTACGACTGGGTCCAAGGGCCTGGGCCTCCCAAACGTGCCCACCACCCCCGACTGTCCCGTCTCAGGAGGATTGCACGCCCACCCTGTCCTCGACGTTCACCTAGGTGCCCTCACTCACCATCACCGGTGAGGTTTCTGGGGTCCGGAGCAGGCTGCAGGCCACAGGCCACAAGCACGCACACTGAAGAAAGTGGGAGAAAGACCTCCACTTGCTGCCAACGCATCTCATTAGCCCAGGAAGTCTCGAGGGCAAAGCCCGAAGTCAACCCCAGTGGGGGAGCAGCCGAGGGGACCGCAGAGTGTGACTCGAGGCCAACACGAGCTTTCTCTCCAGTTCGGCCTCCAGAACAGAACACAGCCGTCTGGTGGGAAGAACGGCCTCGCTGATCCCACGGCCTGGGAGCGTGGTGTCAGCTCCTCATGACTGCAAACGAGCCTCCACAGAACACAATGATGCTCATCTCTCTGGGGCCTTCATCAGCCCTCATCGCACGTGAACGAAACCTCTGCCTCTGGAGGGAGAGTCCGAGTACTCTCCACTCCCTCCCACAGGACACTGTCACTCTGGAGGGTCTGGCTCTGGCTGCAAGTGTCATCCCACTGCTACCAAAAACCCGTGTCCGTACCTGCTACACAACAGAACACATACCTGCTACGCCGGAGGTCCTGCACTGCCATTCCTCTGCTCTACTGTATCAGACTATTACTAACTACAGGACTAGCATTGCTCCGGAAAAAGGAGACGCGTGCCAGGAAACAGCATTTCATAGGTGCTTCACTCCTGGATGCCGCAACGCTCAAAAGGACAGCCAGCCTTGCAATCCACAGCTGGGAAGGGTGGCCAGAGCAGCCCGTTCTCCGAACAGCCAGCACCCAGACGCTGGGCCGTCGGAAGCGTACTGCTTCCTCTCACCTCCCTCGGCACTGGGAGCGGAACCGCCCCGTTCCCACCGACGTGGTACCACACGCGAGCCGCCTGGGTTCACTTACATCTCTCACTGTCCTTCTGGTCGGCAATGGCCTCCTCCGGGGTGACCGACTTTGGCTTTTTGTCCTGACTTCCTTTCAGCCTTTCCCAGTCAGCGGGGCTGAATTTGCGCACCTCGGAGTCTTTGGTCGTGGGGTGGCCACCTTCTCGCTCTTTCATCTCCAACTCTGAGAAGCGCATCACTGCACGCTACAAAGAGAACGGAGATGGAAAAAAGACACACCTTACCACCAAAGCTATTTCACTGCCCTTACCTTAAAGGAAAGTATCTTCAAAGAAAAGTTTGCCCAAAACCAACCACAATTTATGATACAACTGAGATATTTTAAAATTGAACGATAAAACGTAAGAGTGTCTATGTGTAACTAGTCACACACTCTTTATTCGTAAAGCCATACGTATGTAGAGATATATGTGGTGTGTATATATAGCCATACATACACTGTGGCATACAGACAGACATTCTCTTTCGAAGGTAAATAAAACAAAACAAAAACACAACGCAAAGAAAGCGAAACAAAAACACAACAGAAAAGAAAACAAATGCACAGTGAATAAAGACGACCATGGCCCACAAACTTCCCTTTGTATATTTGGAAATGAAATTTAACTCAAAAGGCTTATGGAAGATTCTAGTAATAAAAATTTGAAGAATTGACCTCACAGTAAGCAGCGGGTAGACATAAAATACTGTCCTCTTGTAATCCTTCCATCTATGTAATTAAAATGGGCACTCAATGGATCATTTAGATAACTTCAGCCATTTTTATAAGCATAAACCAATTTTTTTCTTAACATTGCAAAACAATTTGGCTTTATTTGTGTTTTAATTAAAAGTAAAATATCTTAAGGAAATTCCTATACAACATCTATCATTCACTAGCAAGTTAAATACATACTCTATCCCATTAAGCAAGGTTTGTGTGTTTGTTTGTTTGTTTTTTGGGTGGAAAAAAAAATTGCACGAATCTCACAGACATGCGGCCGCTACACACCTCCACCAAGTATCACGTAAGGCATTCTAAGCAGCGCTTTTAGGTATATTTGTTAACGTACAGTAACAGCAGAGAAATCAAAGCGATTGATAGGTAAATGTCATGCAGTCTTTTAGACATCCTTCGCAATAATTAAAACTTCCGTTATCAGCATTCGAGTGGAGTTCGCTTAAAATCTACAGAATAACTTCAAGTATCCACTTACGTCCCCTTACTGGACACATTTCAAACATTTAAATTATCCTAAGCTTCATTAACCAAATCAGCCCAGTGTCCTGCCCTATCATACCCCCGGCCCCCTCCTCTTCACACATTAAAAAAACCTGACAACTGGTCAGGCTCCTGAAATTCGGGTGGTGGGGGCTCACCTGCAATGCCCGCTCCTCCCGACTGAGCTGACGGGAGTCTGCGTACAGTCCGGTAGCGACACACTTGAACTGGTCACCCACGTAACCAGCGGAGTTTGCGATTCTCTTTGCCAGCTTAGATGGCTTCGGTTTCAGAACTTTGCCATCGGTTGATCCTGCCTCGTCAGCTCCGTCTTTGGTGTAGGTGGGGGTGACGTCCACACTCGGTGGGGCACTGCCCACGCAAAATGGTTTGGGATCCTCTTGGGTTTTCCCGAACGTGACCGCAGAGCCGTCGCTCCCCAGGGTCGGCTCCAGGAATGCAGTCGAGACCGGCGTCACCAGGTTCTCCTTGTTGGTTACCGCTGGAACATTCTCCTTGCTTAAGCCGGAAACTGGCTGGCCCGGAGCCTGTTTGAAAGTATAGGCTTCGTGGAAGTCACTGATGCACCCCAACTCCTCTCTCAGGGCAATGAAATCCCGGTGTGGCTGTAGGGCCATATTTTACTTTTTTATTTTTTAATATATGTTCACATGTTTCCATAAAGGATCCAAGGTGGCCCATAACGTAAGGACACACAATATTAGCTTTAAAAAAACATGGAAAAAAAAAAAAAAAAAAGGGAAATCATGATCCTGGAAATGGGTTGCATCCTTTTAAGGGGTGAGAATAACAGAATGAGTGAGCCAAAGATTTGGGAAAGGATCTCACATTTCCAAACGTCCAAATCTTAAAATTGCACCAAGTGGGAATGTAGCTGTGGCAGTATTAACCTGAGAGAGCTCTATGATCGTTGTCTTTACTCATCACTTGGTTGCAAGGTTATAAATGACAGGGTAAGTGAAGGAGGGCAAGTAGACAGATAAGAGTCATTTCCTGATTCTCAAAAGAAGGGGCATCACCTAGGGAAGGGGACTGCAAAATCCTACAGGAATCCTCTTCATATACTAAATTTTCTAGGTGGCAAAAGTATCTCCTTTGACCCTAGCAGCCAGATGGAACTTAGAAAAGTAGTGAAAAGCTACTCAACTGAATGCAAGTCATATGACTAGGAGCATGTCAGTGAAAAGTTCAAGGGAAGATGCTGTGGAAGAGCAGTTCACCTTTTGGTTGAGCGTCCTCAGAACGTGCAATGGGAGGTGCAGTACCTGCTCTGTCTCACAGGGACCCTCCAACCTCTAAACGCATCTTTCCTGGGAAGCTGAATTCAAAAAGTCAATTTTAAAAAAAGATAGGGCTTCCCTGGTGGCGCAGTGGTTGAGAGTCCGCCTGCCGATGCAGGGGACACGGGTTCGTGCCCCGGTCTGGGAAGATCCCACATGCCGCAGAGCGGCTGGGCCCGTGAGCCACGGCCGCCGAGCCTGCGCGTCCGGAGCCTGTGCTCCGCAATGGGAGAGGCCACAACAGTGAGAGGCCCGCGTACCACAAAAAATAAAAAAATAAATAAATAAATTTAAAAAAGATAAAAGTCTCTAGTAGAGAAATTGTATCAGAGCCTAGTATTAAGAGCTGTAGGGCCACAAGTTTCCCATGATACGGCCTTAGCAGAGGCTGTTAAGGCAGTGACAGAAAATTTGTACCGAGGGAAATAGCAGAAGAGTTTGCCTACAATTCACGAAAATGCTCCCTGCACTTGGCCTGAAGGAAATCAGCAAAATTTGTAACAGCTTGTGTATTTGTATGCGGGATGGAGAACGAGTTTAATTTTTTAATTTCTCTGAATTATCACGTAAGATTCAGAAGATGCTCTCTCTGCCTAGAAGCCACCCCACTGGGATAACTATGCCTACGGAGTGCCTTTGCCTATGACTCCTACTTGCTAACAGACTGGCAGCCTGGCCCCAGGGCCTGGTCGCTGCTCCCAGTGCAATGGTGGATATGGTGTCAACGGTTGCAAAATCAAAGCCCCTTACATCCTCTCCATGCCTCGGTCCCACCCCCCACCCCACTCACCATTGATGTTCAGGAAGGGGAAGGTGTCCTGGATGGGAACGTGGTGCTGTGACTGGTCCAGCTCACCTTCCTCATCTTCTTCATCCACACCATTATCTTTCTCATCCCAAGGAGCAGATCCAGTGGATCCTACCCGAGAAACACACACACACACACACAAAGGTCAAAAGTGAGGCGCTCACGTTGCACTGTCATCCCTGCAGCCCACTCCCAGCTCCTCGTACGGAGCCCCAGTGCAAGCTCTCATCCCCTCCCCTATCCAGGACCTGCAGACCCTACTCCCTTCTCCTAGAAACCTTTTAATTCCTACTCTAAACCCCTTTCTACACATTCGCATCCCTTCTAAGGACCCAAGGAGCACAGCTTCTCTCCTCTATAAGCTTACTGTGAAGACAGACCCTTCCCTCATGGCAGAGCCTCACTAGATTCACTGGAGGTCAAGTCTAAATTATCTGGCTCTTAGTCGGAACTGGCTCAACATTGAGTAAATATAGGGATCAGGTGGTATTCTCCTAGGAAAAATACCATACAAATTAAATGATCACTTACCCATCATTTATAAAGAGAACTTAATAGCCTTCATAATGTCATGGCAATTGATTCTTAGAACAGCCTTTGAAATACGCAGGAAAGATGAGAACCCAGATTTTATAGTGGAAGAAGCTGAGGCTCAAAATGTTGAATGACTTGATTCAATGTCCCACAAGTAGTGAAATAGAAAGACCGAGGTTTATAACTCAGACCTTCTAAGTTTTAAGCCCTCCTTCTTCTAAACTACCTG
This sequence comes from Mesoplodon bidens, assembly GCF_964165515.1. Lineage (NCBI taxonomy): Eukaryota > Metazoa > Chordata > Mammalia > Artiodactyla > Ziphiidae > Mesoplodon > Mesoplodon bidens. The sequence goes on along the minus strand of NW_027672382.1, from coordinate 387,131 downwards.
GCCTCTGTTCTCAGTGTTGAGTCCCAAGAGAAGTTATTTTTTATAGAACTCAATACCCCCTCTTCTTTCTAATGCTTTACTGTTCCACTGGGTGGGCAGGAAGACTGTGCTGAGTTTATATCTTTTGTTCTCTGGGTTCTTTCTAGGGACAGCATTTCTTGCTTTATTTACCAGTCTTCAACTTTGTAAGCGAGGCGACTTTCAAGTCGACTATCGCTTTAAGGGTCCAGCCCGGAACCTGGCACACTGTCCACCTTCTCCCCAGCAGCTGGGGCCTCACCTGGGTTAATGATAGAGCCCTGGGGCTGGGGGATGTCACACACTTGATATATCTTCACTGGGTTCATGGGCACCTCCTTGGTGCCGTCGTACATCAGGTTGAATTCCCTGCTCTTGTTGAGCGCACAGCGGAGCTGGGCCTTCCATTTAGCTGGGTCGGGGTCGTCCACCCCTTCCTGGTACTTCCCCTGTCTCCACAGCCCAGGCCTGAGGGATAGGAAACTGCAGTGAGTGCCTGATTGTTGCCCAGAAACACTGGAAAGTGTGCCCGCCCTCCCTCATACAGACACAGATACACACAGCCCTGCCTGACCGCCCCATCACCCCAACTCCAATTTACAGAGACTGCAGCAGAAAACACCACGCTGGGGACCAGGCAAGGCAGGGCCTGAGACAAATTAAGCCAAATGCAAATACAGTATTTTAAAAAGAGGAGTCTCATCTCAAGTGCTTGTGCCAGCATCATCTGTCAAGACTACAATGGCCTTAATGAAGGGTTAAAAATAAAGAAAAATCTGGAACAAGTATACACCAAAATACTAATGGCAACTTTTGGATAGCAAGATTTCAGGTAATTTTGTTTTGTTTGGCTTGCCTTATTTGTTTTTCACATGAATTGCTTATATAATAAGAAGAGAAAGGGAGGTGGCGTATGATATGAAGAATTTAGGCTTGCAGTTCCCTCTCCCTTCAGTCTTTAACCTGATGCACAAATAACTGTTGAAACCAAGTACCTTTAGGAGTAGCAGCCCATAGGAGGGCAGGAAGCACGCTCTGGGGGTTCAGCTGGCCTCAGTGCGAGGCTGAGGGCCTCAAGTCCTAATAAACTGACACCACCTGCCTTTCCCTGCTTCCTCAAACTCCCACATTGGGAACATTTTGCTGGGAACACCAGTGGCTGGTGGCCTGGGCCAAAACCAGTGTGGCCCCGCCTCTCTGGTTTTCAATTTCCAGGTCTAACAGGCATCTATGTGTCTGTTCACGGGATATCAGCCCTCCCCCACTGTTAACGTATCTCAGATGTCTACACTTTCTTCAGGGCTGTGACGTATGTGCTGGTGCAGAAAAGGGGGATGTCTTTTGCAGAGGACTCAAGATCAAGAGAACGAGATGGACCGGCCAGACTGCTCCCACTTGATGTTAGGAAGATAAGGTGGCCATGTAGTTAGAATTCTGCAGGGGAACATAGCCTATAGAGTCTATGGGTTTGCGGATCCACAACTTTTATTTTTTCAGTAAGGCCAACCAAGCTCGTAAGAGACTGACATATAATCCAGAATGCCAGTCTACTCGTTTTCAAAGGGGGATAAAGCTGGTCAGTGACCAGCATGGTTAAGTCCAATAACCTGGACATAACCATGTATGATCTCAACCAGTAACTCCTGTATCTGGTTTCTAATGACAATTCCAAGAACATAAGACCCACTCAACATTTAAATCCAAATTTTCAGATGACTCCAAAGCTAAATGGAAATGATTTGATATTGAACTCTAAATCTGCATTATCTAGACTATCTCTTACCCAGTTGGGTAACCCAGAAGCGACAGTAAAAGGCTCCTGCTTTCCCAAAAATCACAGGGCGTAAAGATGAAAAGCACTGGAAAGGCAAGACCCCCAGTGAATTTGCAAAGCTGCTCTTGTGTCTTTGTCTTTGTGACCTTGAAGCCAGGAGAAATTCTAAAAATACAAATGTATTCATTTTTAAAACTTGACTTTACTGACTATTGTTCAGATCCCCAAGCCTACAAAAATAATTTTATTTTTTTAAAAATGCTCCCTCTTCAGACTGTATTACAAAGCTACAGTAATCAAGACAGTGTGGTACTGGCACAAAAACAGAAAGATAGATCAATGGAACAGGATAGAAAGCCCAGAGATAAACCAACACACATATGGTCAACTTATCTTTGATAAAGGAGGCAGGAATGTACAGTGGAGAAAGGAAAGCCTCTTCAATAAGTGGTGCTGGGAAAACTGGACAGGGACATGTAGAAGTATGAGACTAGATCATTCCCTAATACAATACACAAAAATAAGCTCAAAATGGATTAAAGACCTAAATATAAGGCCAGAAACTATCAAACTCTTAGAGGAAAACATAGGCAGAACACTCTATGACATAAATCAGAGCAAGATCCTTTTGGACCCACCTCCTAGAGAAATGGAAATAAAAACAAAGATAAACAAATGGGACCGAATGAAACTTCAAAGCTTTTGCACAGCAAAGGAAACCATAAACAAGACCAAAAGACAACCCTCAGAATGGGAGAAAATATTTGCAAATGAAGCAACTGACAAAGGATTAATCTCCAAAATTTATAAACAGCTCATGCAGCTCAATAGCAAAAAAAAAACAACCCAATCCAAAAATGGGCAGAAGACTTAAATAGGCATTTCTCCAAAGAAGATATACAGACTGCCAACAAACACATGAAAGAATGCTCAACATCATTAATCATTAGAGAAATGCAAATCAAAACTACAATGAGATATCATCTCACACCAGTCAGAGTGGCCATCATCAAGAAATCTAGAAACAATAAATGCTGGAGAGGGTGTGGAGAAAAGGGAACACTCTTGCACTGCTGGTGGGAATGTGAATTGGTACAGCCACTATGGAGAACAGTATGGAGGTTCCTTAAAAAACTAAAAATAGAACTACCATATGACCCAGCAATCCCACTACTAGGCATATACCCTGAGAAAACCATAATTCAAAAAGAGACATGTACCAAAATGTTCATTGCAGCTCTATTCACAATAGCCCGGAGATGGAAATAACCTAAGTGTCCATCATCAGATGAATGGATAAAGAAGATGTGGCACATATATACAACAGAATATTACTCAGCCATAAAAAGAAACGAAACTGAGCTATTTGTAATGAGGTGGATAGACCTAGAGTCTGTCATACAGTGTGAAGTAAGTCAGAAAGAGAAAGACAAATACCGTATGCTAACACATATATATGGAATTTTTAAAAAATGTCATGAAGAACCTAGGGGTAAAACGGGAATAAAGACACAAACCTACTTGAGAATGGACTTGAGGATACGGGGAGGGGGAAGGGTAAGCTGTGACAAAGCGAAAGAGAGGCATGGACATATATACACTACCAAATGTAAGGTAGATAGATAGTGGGAAGCAGCCGCAGAGCACAGGGAGATCAGCTCGGTGCTTTGTGACCGCCTGGAGCGGTGGGATGGGGAGCGTGGGAGGGAGGGAGATGCATGAGGAAGGGATGTGGGAACAGATGTATATGTGTAACTGATTCACTTTGTTATAAAGCAGAAACTAATAAAAATAAATAAATAAATAAATAAATAAATAAAATACAAAAAATACAAAAATAAAAATGCTCCCTGCCTCAAAGGAGTTTACAATCCCTTAAAGGAGACAGATGAGTCAATAGATCAGAAATATAGATACTATGTAACACCAGTAAAACTGCCTAATCCATAAAGAGTCGGGGGGTACGTATGGTTGGCTAAGTTTATCAGAATTTATGATTCTAGGGCTGAATCTTGAACATGGGTAGAAGTTAACCAGGTGAGAAGCGTGGGTCACGATACTCTAAGCAGAAGAAGCTTTATGGGCAAAGGCAGAGGCTGAAAAGCACAGTGCTTAGGGGACCTACAAGCAGTTCAGCTTGCGTGGAGGCAGCATGAGATGAAAGTCTGGGCTTGTAAGTAGGAACCATGCCAAGGAGTTTGGACCTGATTCTTAGAACACTGAGAACCACTGAGAGATTTAAGCAGGTTGTGATGGGATCAGATTTAAGTTTTAGAAAGAACCCTCTAGCTGCAGGACTGAAAAGGGTTTAGAGGGAGGCAAGGCATGAAGATAACACATAGACTCTATATAAACCATGTAATAGTGTCACTAGGGTCTGAACTAAGGAGGTGGCGGTAGGGATAGAGGATACAGGTAACGAAGGAGCCGTTAAAGACGCTGACTTGACAGAGCTTGATGAGGAACTGAGTCCTTGAAGAAGGTGAGAGAGAAATCAAGGATGATTCCCTGGTTTAGGGTTTGGGAGACTGGGTGGGGGGTGATGCTGGCCACTGAGATAGGAGCAGGTTTAGAAAGATGATTTCCCTTTGGAAATGTCGGAGTTCAAATGCCTGTGGAAGGCCTAGGGGAGAAGGCCCAGCATGCCCAGGGCAGTTTTTTATCCCCACTCACCTCTCACATCACCTGAGGGACTCTCCCTGCCTGCCTCCAGCCTGGAAGAAGGTCCACCAGATTACTGACATCTCTGCCCTGTGGGCAAGGACCAATTTCTTTTCATTTCTGTATCCCTGCTCAGGCTTTAGCACACAGTTGGTCAATGTGTATTTGTTGAATTGCCTCAAATTTACAGAAATACACTTCTTGGGGAATGAATAAGTTGCTATTACGGATGGAAGACCAGGAAAACAGCTATGAGCAGAAGGCCAAGGAGACACTGCAGAAAGTGCTGGAGGAGAAAATGCATGCACAACAGCAACTGCAGAGCAAACAGGTGCGGGGATGCTCCATAATCCTTGGGGCTGGGAACCCTGGGGCAGTCTGGGTGGCAAGGGAGCCAGCTGCACAACTCCCTGGAACCCCCAAGGCACCACCCTCTCCTCTGATCTCCCTCAGCGGTCCCTGGCCCTGGCCGAGCACAAGTGTGAAGAGTGGAAGAGCCAGTACGAGAGCCACCCCCAGCATGCAACTGTCCCCTACCCTGCCAGCCCAGTAATCATGAACGCCGTCTTCCTTCTCTTTTTTACAATGTGGTACATATGGATTTTTTTTGAATGAGATTTAACCAGCTTTTAAACCTTTCTTCTTTCTAACAATATCAGTACTCTCTGACTCTCCAAATGCGCCTTTTCAAGTTGATTTAATTTATGGAAACATCACCCTTCATACTTTCCCTTTCTTTTTTAAGCCTCCCCATGGTAGTGTAATGTAGTAGAAGGAGATTTGGCCTGGGAGTTTGGACACCAGGGTTCTAGCGGCAGTAACCCACAGTTACACACGTTATATTATTAAAGAAAAAAGTAACTTACAGAAATGTATGAGGCCATTATGCACATACACACAAATATATATTCACTCATATATCCATAAAAAAGTAGTCTGGAAGGTTCTATAAAATGTTAAAGGTGTTCATCCCACGGTGGAGGAGATATACGTTAACTATATTACCCTCTTAAATTTTTACAGTAAATATATATTACTTTTATAATTTAAAAAGCCAAACTTTTCATTTTTAAAAACCTAAAACATGAAAGAAAACTGGAAAACCAACAAAATTAAAACAATCCCTAAGTCTGAGGCAACGATTTTTTTATCCGAGTACAAGTGATGAATGAAAATACTAAGAATGGTGTGTGACACCTTAAAGTATAGAAAAAAATACAGTAAGGCAAGTAGGCATTAAGATAATAGAATATAAAAAGTTACCCAGATATATTCAGACAATGGACTATTATTCCAGTAATAAAAAGAAATGAATTACTAATATGAGCTACACGGATGAGTCACAACATGAGGAGCCAAAGAAGCCACGTGCAAAAGGGTACTTATTGTATGCTTCCATTCATATGAATTTCTAGAAAAGGAAACACTAATACATAGTGAAAGAAAGCATGTCAGTGGTTGCCTGATGCCAGGCCTGGGAAACTGACTGTAAAAGGATAAGAAGGAACTTGTTGCAGGTATTGGAAGTGTTCTGTATCTTGACTTTGGCGATGACAATATAGATATACACATTTGTCAGAACTTATCAAATTACATGCTTAAAATGGGTACACCTTGTTGAATGTAATTCATACTTCAATAAAGTTGATTTTAAAGTTAAATTAAAAAGTCACCTATGGGGACTTCCCTGGTGGCACAGTGGTTAAGAATTCGCCTGCTAATGCAGGGGACGTGGTTTCAAGCCCTAGCCTGGGGAGATCCCACATGTCGCCGAGCAACTAAGCCCGTGCGCCACAACTACAGAGCCTGTGCTCTAGAGCCCGTGAGCCACAACTACTGAGCCCCTGTGCCACAACTACCGAAGCCCACGTGCCTAGAGCCCATGCTCCACAACAAGAGAAGCCACCACAGTGAGAAGCCGGCGCACTGCAACAAAGACACAATGCAGCCAGAAATAAATAAATTAATGATAATTTTAAAAAAAATAGTCACCTAGATGTCTGAGTGAGACAGAGTCCCTTTCAGCTTTCAGTCCCAGCTCTTCTCTGAAGCCTCCCCTCGTTTACCCTGGCAGCATGTGACCACTTTGCATCTCTTTAACACCTTATATTTATCGGTTCCATTCAGATTTGATGCTTGAAAAGTTTTGTATATTTTATGTCTAGCTTCCATTAAACTTGGTTCCTCTAAGGCAGGAACAATCATCTCTTTCATAAATTGAGACCATTACAAAAACAGAATTATGTTCCCTTTCCTCCCAATCAGGGGAATTTGAAGTAGGATTGATGAAATCCTGGAAATCATAAGCAAAAATGTCATTTCTGCATTTTTATGGCCACAGGGTCCTGTGTTTTCATCAGATTCTTGAAGATATCACAGAGCCCAACAATGCTAAGAATCTCTGCTTTGAATCCATGTGCTTTCACCCAGCTCTGTGGTACAAGGCACCCTGCCCCTGGGGCAATCTGTCTGTGGTCCCTGCAAAGATGATAAACCCACATCAGAGACACTCACTCTTCTGCATGTCAGTGGACTCCACTGCCAGCTCTTCCTCCACAATGACGTCACTATCGCCATCTTCAAGATTCATTTCTGTCTCATCTAGAACACTGTCTTCCTCCTCTTCCTCCTCCTCATCTTCCTTGGAGACATCCTTTAATGTGGCAAGTAGTCTGTTGTAACCAGAAACTTGTTCTGGTTCACTCTATGCTTCACTTTCAGAACTTGAAGTATCTATAAACTCTCTGACTAAAAGGAAAATGGGGATTTTAAAAACAAAAATTATACTGTTCTTGTTGCTACCCCACGACTATCATCAGGCCCACAGTGGAACCAAGTTCAGACTTTTCTAAATAAAAACTAGCTTTTCTGCAAATATGCAATCCTATCTATTCAACCAGACCGAGCACCAAATTTGTTTCAAACAGCTAATCTAGCTATGATTCTAGAAGCGCTTCCTCTTCTTTGAACTGCTCATGTTCCACATGGGAAGACAGCAAACTAAACACATGGAGCTTTAGGTTATCAGGCGATCTAACCTATGTGTCAGACATTTGGCACCTTTAAAGGAGCAACAGGAAAACTTACAACAAAAAAGTGTACTTTATTTCTGAGTCTGTGGTAATGAAATAAGACCTTTGATGATTTTGCACTCTATTTTATGTTAAGCAAACATGACATTCCCTCTTAGGATTCACCAAGAGCCCTCTGGTAAGCCTCCTTAACAGGTTCTAACAGGCTAATCTCTCAGGACAGTTCCATACTCTATACTACATTAGTTATCACAATGGCATTTTAACAGACATCTGCACTTAAAACTAAGCAATATTACTAAAATATAGCTTACATCTAAAATCAAAGAGAGTGGAAATGTAGCCAAACTTTAGTACCATATATAATCTTAAAAGTAACAGTCCAGAATCTACTATCATAAAGAAGGTATAAAGCATTACCAGTTGACAAGTCTGTGGTTTTGCTTCCTTTCTGGAAACCCTGAGAAGAAACAGGCAATGTTAAACTTTAACTACTAGTAGGTAGCAATTAGGAAAAGTCTAATGATACAACTTTAAATGAACATGGCAGACTATACCGTTATAAATACATTATATCTATTGTCAAGTAAAAACTCCATATGCATTTGGACAGGTTTTGGAAGGATATGCCAAATAGATAATAAGAGACGAATGAAAAAGTCTAACAAGACCACATGACAAATACTACAGTCACACAGTAACAGGCTCTCATCCAAAAGATGGGAAATTTTGGCAAATAAAAGCCCTCGGGGTTCACCTTTTCTAGCAAATTTCTTAAGTAGACTATCCCTCTAATTGTTGATAAAGCAGCCCAAAGGGGTGGGATGAGCACTAAGATCATAACTGAGAGTCTGGACACTTAGAGAGGAACCCACAACTACCCAAACATTAGTTTCCTCATGGTCATTGAATAGATAGGTGATGTCGAGGGTCCCAAGCAATTCTTTTTTTATTTTTTTTAACTTCTTTAATTTATTTATTTTGGCCTGCTATGGGTCTTCGTTGCTGCGCCCGGGCTTTCTCTAGTTGCGGCGACAGGTGGCTTCTCTTGTTGCGGAGCAGGGGCTCTAGGCTCGCGGGCATCAGTAGTTGCACCAACCTGGCTCAGTAGTTGTGGCTCGCGGGCTCTAGAGTGCAGGCTCAATAGTTGTGGCGCACGGGCTTACTTGCACCGCGGCATGTGGGATCTTCCCGGACCAGGGCTCGAACCCCTGTCCCCTCCCTTGGCAGGCGGATTCTTAACCACTGCGCCACCAGGGAAGCCCGAAAGCAATTCTTTAAAAACATAGAAAACGAACACAAGCTTATAAAACCTCTGCCCAGTCGCCACACAGGAGGCGTGCCGTCTAGCATAAAACTACAGGCTCAACAAAGGGTAGGAAGACCGGCGAAGAACCCCATCTCAGGCGGGAAGCCGCCAGGATCCCCGGGCGAGCTAGGCCGGCGCCGGGGCAGCGTGGCACGCGGCGGGAGCTGCCCTGTCACTACCCCCGGGGCACCGGCGGACCAAACGAGGGGACACGCGGGCTCCCACCGGGAAAGGACGCCGGCAGCGCCAGTCCCAGCCTTGCCTCTCCATACCTGTCATAGAAGGGATGCTCCTCGCCGAAATCCCTTAGATGCTTCTTCTGCTTTTTAGTTAGGGAGTTGAGCAGCTGGCTCTGGCTCCGGCTCCGGCTCCGGCTCCCGCGTTTGCCCATGGGGAAGACGTCAAGTCAGCCAACCTCCAAGAATCGCGTCTTTCACCTGGAAGTCGTCTCGTCAACCCACTCACGCGGGATTGCCAACGGCGCTTTAAGGCGGAAGCAGGGTGCCATAAAGCAGACCCGCTTTACGTCGCGCTTGTACGACAGGCGTGGCTGTGAGAATCAGCCTGCATAAACGTGTAGTAACTGAGATGGTTGAATGCAGTGCCTTTCTATTATGCCATAATACAAATACCAACTAACATTTAAGGCTGCCGGTGCATCTCAATTCATCCTCACAACAGTAAACAAATAGGCCTTGTTAATAAGCCTGATATTGGAGATGAGAAAGCTGATGCTTATAAAAGGTTACACTCACACTAGCAAGAGAGGAGATGGAAACCTAATTCTCTCTGATGCGACCACAGGCTTTTCCCACTAGGATCTGCCACATGCGTGTGCTATGTGAAGAATGAGGACGCAAGGCTGCTGAGATTCCCGCCCTTACCCTACCCCCTCATTTTCTGAAAGTATTGCAAGGGCCCTTGGTAACACATCTGTTCTGGCATTTTTCATGTTATAAAAGCAAAAACACATCCAGAGAGGTAAAGTGACTTTCCTAAATCACCCGGAGAGTCGATGTTAGAGAAAGCAGTAAAACTCAATAAAGTGTCTCAAAACTGAATTGGGGCAAATTGGGATGGAAAACTTTTAAAGGGTAAGTAACTTTTCTATATCTGGGTCGTGGTGGTGGTTACACCTGGTATACAATTACCAAAATTAATCAAACTGTACCTTTGAAATTGGTACATTTTAATGCAAGTAAATAATAATCTCAATAAACAAAGAGGTAAAAACAGCGCAACTGGACTTAATACTCTAGAGACAGGCAGAGTGTGCAGGGATACTTAAAAACCACAGGATAGGGCTTCCCTGATGGCGCAGTGGTTGAGAGTCCGCCTGCCGAGGCAGGGGACGCGGGTTCATGCCCCAGTCCGGGAAGATCCCACATGCCGCGAAGCGGCTGGACCTGTGAGCCATGGCCGCTGAGCCTGTGCGTCCGGAGCCTGTGCTCCACAACGGGAGAGGCCACAACAGTGAGAGGCCCACGTACCGCAAAAAAAAAAAAAAGAATACATATTATAGTCTTCAGGATGACTACTAAGAGAATAGTAGAAGAGTGAAAAACTTAATAAATGTGTGATTTTGGTGAGTCAAGGATGAATGCTATTGTCTTACTATTACTAAAAGAATAGTAAAAAAGTGAAATATTTCCAAGCTAATAGAGGGGGAAAGTGGAATAAGAGAAAACCATCCACTCAGAAGGAGGCAAGAAAGGAGAGAAAAAGGAACATAGCACAGATGGTACAACTGGTATTGAGCAAGAAGGTAGATTTAAACCCCAGTACACGAGTAATTACATAATATAAATGGACTAAAAGTCAAAGATTGTCAAACTGGATTTTGTAAAAATGATACGCTATTTGAAGGCATATGTCTAAACCTTAAGACAAAAATTGACAGAGAACATATGAAAAAGATATGGTATGAAAACTCTAACCAACAGAAAGCCAGTGATGAAGCTAAATGCCAAAGGAGACGTTAAGGGAGAAACACTACTAGAGATGAAAAGGGACATTTCATGATGATCTAAAGTTTTGCTCTACAGGAAGTATTAGGATTCTAAATTTATATGCACCTAGTAACACAGCCTCAAAATATATAAAGCAAAAATCGTTCATATTAAAAGAAGAAACACACAAATGACAAACATGTTGAGATTTTTAAAAACATTCTCAATGATGGAACAAAAAGACAAAAAAAAATCAATATGAGAATTTAAGTTGGAACAACATCATTGGCAAACTTGGTTTAACGGATCAATTCTTTCTTAGATAATTTCACAAAAGATCTGAAGGCAGTCTAGGGTAGTGGTTACACACAGGAGCTTTGGAGTCAGGCAGACCTGGATTCAAGTTCTGCCACAACTACTTTATGCAAGTGAACTTGGATAACTTCCTTCACCTCTGTGAGCCTCAGTTTTCCCGACTGTAAAGTGGGGTGAATACCAGTATAGACCGCATGGGGTCATTGTGAGGATGAACAGAGATGATGCAGGTGGAGTGCTTGCCCCAGAGTGGATCCCAGGCCGACCTGTCCCTGCCATACCTTGCTCTTTTCCCGCAGCGTCATAGAGATCAGGCTCTGCTCGGTACTGCTCCTTTTCAGCTCCACCCTCAGCTTCCTCATTTCTTTTTCCATGTCATGGATTTGCTGAAAGAGTTCCAACAACAGGGAAGTCAACTTCACAACTCATTTCATCCGGTTCATTAAGGCAGAAACCTAGTCTGGGATTCGCTTCATTCCTTCCCTTGGGGGACAATTCCACATCTTTGAGGCAAAGTAGACTTTCTTTCAACGGATGCAATGAAAGGGCTGGGTGAGGGAAAATTTGAGTTTCTTTTGAAGATCAGCATGGATCCTGGATTAAACAGTACAAGATACCTATCCACTCATTAGAATCTCTTTCCTTGGGGCACATTTTGGAGTTCAATATAAATAAGGGCTGTTTGGAAGACACAATGGGCACAGTTTGGAAGAAAAGAACAATGACATTTTTCTTTTTTCTCATTTGAGGCAGAGAAGTGTGCTCCTGACAGAGAGAAGAACACACGTCTCCTCCCCCCATCCCAGGCACCGTCCTTCCCAACGGATGGAAAACGTATGCCTGGTGATGTGCACGAGGGTTCAGGCCGGTACAGGGGGTGAACATTTACATTGAGTGGTCATCTTTTCACTGTACTGATTTTTATGTTCACCTTCCATACAAGGCCAGTGATACATTTGCTTTTTATTTTGTTTTTATGAATTGTTGTAAAATTGAATGTATTTAAGCAAAAATACTTCAAGAAGAGTTGTGTTAATAACAGTGCTCAGGGCCGTGATAAAACTTGTGACAGTGGATCATGAAAGTCTGGGCATCACAAATCCAGGGGTAGGGACCACGTTGAATTTCTAGCAGCATACGGTGGCCACCTCCCATCCCTTTCCCCAGGGGAAACCTGATGAGGGGCCTTGAGCCAACTGCCCAGAAAATCTGGGGAGAGTGTGTTTTCCATGGTCTTTTCACCCATCTCTTTGAGGCTAGCAAATCAAGGAATTAGGAGACTACATTAACAGACAAACACCCAGAAAGCCCCAGAGCTTGTGCTAGCTAATGGGCCAAGGAACCCCTCCAAAACACTCAAGGTCACAATCTAGGCTTTCAGTGGACACCGAGGGGTCAGGAGGTTCAACGCACGGTTTTGCAGAGTTTTAACTCTTTCTCTTGGGCTTCCCACTTCTCCTTCTGGGCATCTTCCTTCTGTAACTCTTCTTTCAGCACTGAGCACTGTGGAGAAAAAGGACAAGGCCACGGGGGCTTGGCTGGGGGTCCCAAGTACCTGTGTTCACGCCCAGGAGTGTTTCCTGCTGTATAACCCAATCACACCTCTGAATTCTGAGAGGCGAGACCATTTGTGTGATGGGAGCACGGGATCCTGCAGTCATTCCAAGTTCACCCTCTCATGAGTTCTGAGGAATAGAGCGCCTAAATTCCTCTTCAAAAGCCAGCAAACTTCACTGCAGGGGAAATCCAGCTTTGTAGAGTCTGGGTACTTAGGGTGCAGGAATTGGGATGTTTTCACGCTGTGACCGGTGAGGGTGGAGGGGGCCGAGCCAGAGAGCTGGGGTCCATCTTAGGGCTTTTGTGCAGGTTGCATCTCAAAGACACAACTGCCCCGACTGGTGTGGAGGGGTAAACGGAGCTGTCTTGCCCGAGGGCGTCTCGGCAACAGGCATTAAGTGCATAAGGATGGATGTGCCTTCTTTTGACCCAGCAATTCCCACTTTAGGAATGTACCTTAAGGACAATGACTGGAGAAATAAGTAAATCTGTAGTTTCAAGGATGCTCTTCACAGAATTGTCAGTAACTGTGGAATAAAAATAAAATGAGGAAACAACCCAAGTGTTGTTTAGAACAGCAGACCACTTTATAACACTGGGTACATCCAGGAGAAAGTATGTAGCTTTTAAGACGAATGATAAGAGCGCTGATTTATTAGCACGGGAAAATAGTAAGTATTTAAAAATTTTAAAAAGGTGCATAGAATAAATTCACTATAAAATGATTGATTGATTGATTTCTAGGCAATATATAGAAATAAGACTGGAAGAACATACATGAAAATATTAACACTGATTTCTCAAGGTAGCATTTCCTCTCCTCTCTTTTTATTTTTTCTTCTCAATGTCATCTACTTATTTTTCTAAAATTAACACACATGATGTATGTCATTAAAAAAAAAAGGCATCTCAAATGTTCACAAGAGCAGTACCCTTGGTGGTGACGAGCCCTTGTGCTACTGGCCAGCACAGTGTAGAGAAGGGACCTCATTCCGAGGAAACAAGGAAGGGGAAACGGGGACATAAATCATCCAAATGCACTTCAGGAGGTAGAAGAGCCAAGCAGGTGCTGTCTTTGTAGATTCCTTCTACTTAGCAGCACCTCTGCATCCCCTTCCCGTCCCCAACACACACACACAAACACAAACACACACACACACACACACACACCACATTAAACAGCTATAGCACATGCCTGGGAAGACACTCTGCTTGGGAGAAACGAATGCAGAGGGCTTGGCCAGGCAGCCAACCCAGGGCAGAGGCAGAAGAGCACAACTAAAACCAGCCTCCCACTTCTCAGAAAACGATTTTGTCATCCCCATTTCACAGATGGGGAAATGGAGGCCAAATAATTTACAAGAAAGGAAAGCTCTGGGATTGGACCCTGGTCTGTCTGATCCCAAAGCTCATGCAGTGCCTTTCACCAGCTCCAAACTGGATATGGTACTACGTACCAGGTATTACCTACTGTGCCTTTTCCTTGGAACCTCAAGATCTGTTCTCACCCCACCCCCATGCAGACCTAGCTATCGGGGATCCTCTGGGAATCTCTGAGTTGCCACCTGAGATGAAAGCTTTGAGGTTTTACCTTGACTCACAGAAACAGGCACATCATGCAAATACTGAGAAATCTTATCCTATAGAGTCAGGATTCTAAAGTTAGCATTGAAGGCAAGATTTGCAAATAGTCAAAGTTACATGGAAAAAGCTCTTTGCTTGCCTACCACGTTCATCTTCCATAGAGGCATTCTACACACTAAAGTCTAAGGAAGAAATGAGGTCTGCGTGTTTGCATCTGGATCTTCAAACGTTCTGCTTTGAAGACAATTATGAGAACCAATGGTGCTGGGACCACGATGCAGCCGTGTGGTCATCCTTGCTCACAGAGAGATCGTATTCTGCTTAATATTAAACTTCGCAATGGCAGTATATGCTCATAGGTGTGTTTGTTGCTGGGATTAAACAAACTCATTTATAATAGGGGTTAGAAAATGTTTGCTGGATTTGAAAATCTATTATGCTTATTCTGAGCCACATACATGCTGTCCTTTGAAAGGCTTCAGAGAAGTTGGCCACCTGCCCAGCATCTACCCTCCCTGTGTCCTTGGGCACTGGCCTCATCTCACCACCGTGTGTCATGTGACTCCACTGTGTCTGCTTTTCACAGCTACAATTTGCTGATGACCCGACACTCACTCTGGAGCTGAGGGCTTCGAGCTGGTGATCCTTTTCTTTGTTCTCACTTTTCAGTTGATTCACCTCCTGTTTTAGTTGTTGAACTTGACCATCCTTTACTAACACGTCTCTTTGCAAAGATGACACCATCTCTGTAAAAGAACCAAACAAACCAAACCAAAAGACTCATGGAGGTCAAAGAGGCAGGAAGGATTATTGGCAACACCATGGCTGTCAGCCAACGTTCGGACAAGACCTTCCAAGCCTGGGCCACCACCGGTGCCCGCCTAGAACTGGGGAGGCTTTTTCCAAGGGTCCCAGAGCAGGAATGGGAATGAGAGCAAAGTCCACAGAACAGGGTTTGAGGCTTCAGTGAGAATGAGGGGCAGTCAGCACCAGCGAGAGGAGAAACCTTTGGGGGCCCCTTGTGGGCACAGGCCAGGCAAAGCTGGGAGGAGAGGCCACACCATGGGCCTGGGGAACAAAGTCCCAGCACAGGGAAGGTCTAGGAATTCTTCTCCAGAGGCCAGGAGACGGGCGTGTGGCAGAGGGCACTGCTGGATGCTATTGATGGGGTGGTTGGTTTCACAGTCCTCTGAGTTTGGACCCCTCTCTACCACTTATTAGCTTCATGGTCTTGGACAAGCTATTTCACCTCCCACTGTCTGTCCCACACAGATTTATTGTAAGGGTCCAATGAGACGGTATATCCCAAGAACAAGAAGTGGCTAAATTATGTTTGTTCCATGGCGCCTATTATTTTTCTCGGCAGCCAGCTTCCAAAATGGCCCCAATGATCCCTGCCGCCTAGAATTCATGCCCTGTGTAGCCCCTCCCACCCTGAATAGGGCTGCCATGGGTAACCAATATGATACTGTGGAAATGATGGACTGTTTCCTCTCAGGCTGAGTCATAAAAGACACTGTGGCCTCCTCTTTGCTCCCTCTTGAATCACTCACTCTGGGGGAAGCCAACTGCTGTGTTGTGAGGACACTCAAGCAGCCCTAGAGAGAAGCATGTGTGCTGAGGGACTAAGGCCTCCAGCCAATAGCCACATGAGCAGCCATTCTGAAGGGGGATCCTCCGGCTCCCCCCGAGGCTTTAGATGACATGACTGATGCCCCAGCCGACATCTTGACTGCAACTCATGAGAACTAAGTCACCCCCCACTCAAATTCCTGAACTACAGATACTGGGGGAGATAATAAATATTGGTTGGGGTTTTATCCATTACATTTTGGGGTAACTTGTTATGCAGCAATAGATAACTACTCCATTACTGTAGCATCATTTTTTTTAACATCTTTATTGGAGTATAATTGCTTCACAATGGTGTGTTAGTTTCTGCTTTATAACCAAGTGAATCAGTTATGCATATACATATCTCCCCATATCTCTTCCCTCTTGCATTGTACTATCATTTTGAATAAAAGTGGGAAGAAGGGTGCATAAATGCAGTGGTATTGGGTTATCTCCTACGGTTCTTTTCTTGAAAGAACATCAGGCCCAGTTTTAGTGGTAGGTATCAATCAAGAATGTCTATGAAATAAAGCACAAAATGCTCCAGAATTTCATTTTAAAAATGAGCTTTGCCTCCAGGACACAGTTAAGTTACTTGGAAATCCCTCTGGGGCTTGCCACACTTTGAGTGGGTCCAGCCCATCTCAAGCGTTATCCCAACCCAGGTCTGTCCGACTCCCTGATCGGAGAAGGTGGGATCTGAGACAGGCTTGATGCTTGGATGAGGTTTCACTGGCCGACATACGGGAGGAAGGTGAGGACCAGCGAGTTCATCCTTCCATTCCTGGTGCCCAGAACAGCACCTAGCCTGGGGGAGGTGCTCAGAAAATATCTGAGGACATCCCAAGTGAGGGAGGAGCATAAGCAGAGACCTGGGGGCAGCAGGGGGTGGGGCTGGGTGTGATTAATTTGCAGAGTGAGGCAGAAGAAAAGCACAGATTCATACAGAGATGGGGATTCACGTGCGACTCAATGCTATGTCTGGCTTCTACAGCTGTGGGCATGTTTCCTGTTACGCGCCAACTGCTTTCAGAGTGATGTGCCCCTCCGAGGCTCACTGCCTCCTCCCTGTCACCTGCTTCTCTCCCTCCCCTCGTCTGTGAGTGGTCCCATCCTCTTCAGGTCTCTAGGCATGTCAGTTCCTGCTTAAAAACCTCCACTGGATTCCCAACACCCTTGGAATAAAAACCCAGACCCCCCGACCCTGCCCAGCCCCACAATCCCCTGTTCACTCCATGCAGCCTCTCTTGCCCTTGGCTTGTCCTTGCCCACGTGAAACAAGTCCTCTCTAAAAGAAGGACATAGCCGTGGAGGATACAACATAAACAGGTTAGAATCAGCTAGGTCCAAGGGGGCGTAAGATTCGACTTCCAGGGGGACTGGAGCCTCATTACAGACTCATTGTAATACATGAGCGAAATGACACACCCACCAGTACCAGGACAGTTCCGAGGCGGACCATAAAGGTCAAAAAGTGGGTGGTGGGGCTTCCCTGGTGGCGCGGTGGTTGAGAGTCTGCCTGCCGATGCAGGGGACACGGGTTCGTGCCCTTGTCCGGGAAGATCCCACATGCCGCGGAGCGGCTGGGCCCGTGAGCCATGGCCACTGAACCTGTGCGTCCGGAGCCAGGGCTCCGCAACGGGAGAGGCCACAGCAGCGAGAGGGCTGTGTACAGGAAAAAAAAAAACAGTGGGTTGTGGCCCAATTCCTGGAAATCCCCGCCCCTTCCCCAAAATATTAGAGTTGTCACAATCCTCCCACTCATTAGCCAATAAAATTACCCACCCCATAAAAACTAACCACCCCATAATTAGGGGCCTCTTGCCTTCTGAGATGGCCCACACTCTGTCTGTGGAGTGTGTTTCTCTCTAAAGAAATCCACTTCTTACTTTGTCTCTCACTGAATTCTTTCTGCATGAGACATAAAGAACCTGAGCTTTATTAAGTCCCGAGACCACATGCGTGATCTCGATTAAAAGATAGTTGGTTCTGACTGGGTTCGAGTCCCAGCCCACGGGTTCAAGTCCCACCTGAGTTCCATGGTTGCACACCCACTAAGCTGGTCCCCCTTGGACTCCCCCCTTGAAGCGCTGCCCACCACGACACACAGTTTATTTTCTCCACAGCACCACTGCTCTCTGAAGTGGGCTTGTTTATTCATCCATTTACTTTTATTGTCTGTCACCCCCTCCCGAATCTGTGAGTACAGGAATCTGAGTGTCTTGCTTCGCTCTCCCTCCCCGGAGCCTGGAACGGGGCCTGACACCTAGTAGGAGCTCAAGAAACATGTGGAAGCAATGAAGGAATCCAGGGAATCAAAGCTCAGCCACAGCTGTGCGTTGGCTGCCCCTCTCCCAACCCAAGCCCTTTATCAGGGAACCACCTCTGATAAAATTAGTAAATGGTTTCTCTTGGGCCCAAGTGCACTCGGCTGAAATGGGTGAGACAATGGGTGCCTTAAAGGAGTGACCCCATTTTGTCCACGCTCTAGTTTGCACTCAGGCTGCTTTGTGGAACCACCCAAGCCACAAGGCGACCTGTGTTCTCCCTGGTGGGGCCAGTGCTCAGGAGACCTTGTAGCCAAGAGATACCATTCTCTCAAATATTTACCTGGCCCGGCCCTCGGAACTGGGCGGCAAGAAACCTCCACTGAGGGAGAACTCTAATGCACCGACACGGGTGATCCCTGAGGCTGCACCCAGGTCACGGGCACAGGTGTGCTGGTTGACTGGTGATGTCTGCAGGGGGAGGGCAGAAGCTCTGGGGCCTGAATGCAGAAGGGCCTCACCTGACGTGATGGCGGTCTCCCTCCTTAAGTTCTCGGCCTCGTGCTTCAGGGAGGTGATTTGTAAGTTTCTCTCAGACAGGGTCTGGCACAGCACCTGGTTGTAGCCTTGCTGTAGGGCACTGATCTGTGGAAGGAGGCAACACACAGTCAGAGGGGGCCAGCCAGTGCTGCAGGACACGCCGGTACTTCTCCAACATTGGGCAAAGAGTCGGGTTGATCTTGGATCAGGGTGTTGGGGAAACCAAAGTTTTCAGTTGTCACTAGTGGAAGGGGCAGGAGGGGGCCTGTTCCTTCAGTGACCACCATGTCATCGGTCCTCGAGACACGGACCTTATCTTTGTGGCCACCCAGGGGCTCCGGTGCTGCTGTCTTCCTATGACCTGTGGGTTTTCAGCCATAAATAGACCAGCTGTTGGTTCCAGATCATCCAGCACTGACTGGATGCACAGCCAAGTTCAAGAGCCAGGAGCAGGTTATGAAGTGAATTCCCTCTAATGAGAATAGAGGGTAGTTTATACCTCACAGAACACTCCAGAGTTTACAAAGCCCGTTCACACATGCTACACTGATACTCGTCACAGCGTTGCTGAAGGCTGACGTTCCCATTAATGTGCCCATTTTGCAAGGGAGCCAGGTTGAGACTCAGAGAGGCGAGGCCCCCTGCTTGGGATCACGTGGCTGGTCAGACGTGGAGTCTGATTCAAACCCAGTCTTTAGTTGCCTGGTTCCTCCTTCCCAGGTGGCTCTAGGAATGAGCGTGAGAAGTTGGAGGCTGTAAAGCATGGCATGGACTCGGGAGCCGGACTGTGGCCTTCAAGTCCTGCCTCTGCCAGTTAACGGGCTTTGTGAACACAAGGAGGACACCATATTCTGTTTCCTTTTGTTCAGTCTGTACGCAGGGTGATGGTAGTCCCAACCTGATAGGATTGTTAGAAGTATTTTAATAAATTAACGTGTACAAGTGCTCAGATCATGCCTGGCACACGGCTCAGGGGGATGAGCTGTGACCGTCCTCTCCTCTGACTACCCACGGGGTGTTTTTTTTTTTTTGGTTTGGGGTTTTTGTTTTTTTTTTTTTTTTGCGGTACGCGGGCCTCTCACTGTTGTGGCCTCTCCCATTGCGGAGCACAGGCTCCGGACGCACAGTCTCAGTTGCCATGGCCCACAGACCCAGCCAATCTGCGGCATGTGGGATCTTTTTGGACTGGGGCACAAACCCGTGTCCCCTGCATCGGCAGGCGGACTCTCAACCACTGCGCCACCAGGGAAGCCCTCACGGGGTGTTTTAGCTTCAGCTTCCCTCTTCCGTCTCTGTGGAAGGTAGTTGGTAATCTTTATGTGTGCATTTGTAAGCCTAGCCAGGCTCACTTAAACGCCAGTGTGGTTGTTATTAAGAGGAAATACAGGTGCCCCAGTCCGGGAGGATCCCACATGCCACGGAGCGGCTGGTCCCATGAGCCATGGCTGCTGGACCTGTGCATATGGAGCCTGTGCTCCACAACAGGAGAGACCACAACAGTGAGAGGCCTGCATACCACAAAAAAAATAAAATAAAATAAATTAGGAAACTCCATTTTGCTGGTGTAGAGAGGAAGGCTCAGAGGGATCCAATTATTTGCTCACGATCATCCTTCTAGGAAGCAGCAGTGCTTGGATTAAAACAAAGTCCTCCCCAGTTGAAAGCCCATCTCTCGCCCTCTGTGCTTGCATACAGAACAGGGGCTGTCCTTTTGTACCTCCACACTTAAATACTCAGCACAATTTGTCCTAGGAGCTAAATGGGCCTGGCCAGGGCCCTTAAGGCAACAAATGAGACCAGTAATCCTCAGAAGGGCTCTTCGTGTACTGCCCATTTATGGCCTGTGGTTTGATTGATCCATCCATTTCCAGGGATAAAGCTGTGTCCCATTTTCAGTTTTGCTCCACAGTTGTGGGTTTAGTTTAGATTTCCCATCTCACACATGTTCATCCAGAGCCAAGGCGTCTCAGAACATTTGGCATCAAGCAACAGAAACCCACTGCAACTCGTTTAAGCATAAGATAGGACTTTATTGAAAGTAGCCTGGGGCATCCTATAGGACAGTGAGTGAGGCCAGGCTAAGGAGAGCCCAGAACTATCTCTTTCTATGAAGGACTGTTTTCTCCGTGAACCTCTGCTTCATGAGTCTCCTCTTGCAGATCAGCTTTCTCTGTGCACGTGGCTCCCTGGTGGCTTTCAAGTTGATTAGATCCAGTGCAAGTAGCCAGTCCAAAATGACCATGGTCATTGTCACCCAAGGCCATGGGACCCACTTTGGGAAACACTGTTCAAGCAAGGACCCTTCCCATGGAGAGCGGGGCTTCATGCTTTATCCCCAGAACCCAGAACAGTACCCTGGCACATATCTGTGGAGCTCCATACTTATCTGTGGGTGGATGCAGCTGACTTAGCTGCACACACACACCAGGCAGCGCTCTGCACTGCAGTCACAGTTGTGCACCAACACGATCTTTATCTCAATCATCTGCTTGTGGCTCCCCTTTTCAGAACTGTAACTGGTCTGAGAAAAGTGAAAATCAAAATTGAGACCAGGTGGAGTATCCACTGTGGGCCCAGCACTGCCTGATATGATGAAAAGGCAAGGCCCACCTTCAAGGACATGGACTACATTTAGGATCCGACCTTAAAAGGGGAATTTATTGGGAGGACACAGCATTTCTTGTGGAACCCAGGGGCAGAAGTACAGCTGGGCTTTCCAAGGCATCAGGACCAAAGACCAGAAAGTCATCAGGACACAGCTATGTCTGAGGTCTCATCCTCATGTCGGCCTCTTTCAGCAGTCACCTTCTCTCTGTGCTGAGGTACGTCCCCTGCTTCACTCACCTGTGGCCCCTTAATCCCTGATACCACATTGCCCAACCCAGGACCTGGGAGAGATGAACCTAGCCCAGCCCAGCTTCTGATTGGTTCTCCTGGGTCAGGTGAACACATACCTATCAGCTGTGACTTGAGAGGGTGGAGGTCACATGGCACCAATATGGCTGCTGAGATTCCTCCTTTTGGGTGGGGGGGGAGTGCTGGGGGGAATTTTCTTTGCTCTTTCATAGCCCTGGGGCCAGTTAGGGCCCAAGAACAGGTGAGGTGGGTGGCTTTTGATTTTTCTCCCCTGTCTCTGCCTTTCTTATATTTAGTCTAAGAACAAAAACACGGCGGAGAGGAAAGGAAGGGCCAGGGTCTTTCTTCTGGTTTTTACCTTTTTAGCTTTTTCTGTAGTGAAAAGAGAGAGAGCTCTGAGAAGTCTGAACCAGTGAACAAGCAGGATGAGTGTGCCTTCGTGAATTTTGAGGTGAAAGTGACCTCCTGCTTTGGTTTTAATTTACTCTTGCAGATAACTTCCTTGTCTTCCTAGGCACTATTCAGGGCTCCAGCCTATTGCTACCATTCCCAGCTAACATTCTCCCTGCCTTCCTTTTAGACGGAGGTGCATCCATGCTCCATAGTTTACGTACTAAACATCCATGAGCTATTCTCTGAACAACGTGAATAATTTTCTACTTGATTGTTTCCACACATACAAAACAACTAAGGTCCTTTGTGCAATTCCCACAGCACTCCTGCCGTATAGGAAGAGTCCAGAAGTGTTCAGATCAAAGTGGGGGGCTGGTCTCTAATGAGTTGAAGATTGAGCCCCGTGTTGGTTTGCTAAACACAGTGATGAATTCCCACAAGCTTAGTGGCCTAAAACAACAAACGTATTCTCTCATGGGTCTGGGGGCTGGAAGCCCCAAATCAGCATCAGCTGGGCTGCAATCAAGGTTTTTCAGAAGGACCAAACTCCCTTGGATGCTCTAGGGAGGAGTCCATCCCTTGCCTCTTCCAGCTCTGGTGGCTGCTGGCATCCCTTTTTTCTTTCTTTTTTTTTTTTTCTCGCTATGTAGGATTCCCATCTAGGGAAATACAATAATTTATATGTGCATTTTCCTCTTGATGGACATTTAAATTGTTTCCAATTTTCAATATGATTTCTTTAAAAAAAATTTTTATATACTTTTTCAAGGTTACTTTACATTTACAGTTATTACAAAATATTGGCTATATTCCCTGTGTTGTACAATACATCCTTGAGCCTATCGTACACCCAGAAGTTTACATCTCTCACCTCCCCACCCTGTATTGTACCCTCCTCCCCCTCCACGCTGGCAACCATTAGTTTGTTCTCTATATCTGTGACTCTCCTTCTTTTTTGGTATATTCGGTAGTTTGTTGTATTTTTTACATTCCATATATAGGTGATATCCTACAGTATTTGTTTTTGTTTGACTTATTTCACTTACCACAATGCCCTCCAAGTCCACCCATGTTGCTGCAAATGGCAAAATTTCGTTCTTTTTTAAGGCTGAGTAGTATTCCATTGGTTATATGTACCACATCTTCTTTATCCATTCATCTCTTTTAAATTTTATTTATTTATTTTTTTTTGCGGTACGCGGGCCTCTCACTGTTGTGGCCTCCCCCGTTGCAGAGCACAGGCTCCAGATGCACAGGCTCAACGGCCATGGCTCACGGGCCCAGCCTCACCGCGGCATGTGGGATCTTCCTGGACCGGGGCACAAACCCGTGTCCCCTGCATCAGCAGGCGGACTGTCAACCACTGCGCCACCAGGGAAGCCCCTATCCATTCATCTCTTGATGACACTTAGGTTGCTTCCATATCTTGGTAATTGTAAATAATGATGCTCTGAACATTGGGGTGCATGTATCTTTTCAAATACATGTTTTTGAAAACACGTGTTTTTGGTTTTTTCGGATTTATACCCAGGAGTTGAGTTTCGAGGTCATATGGTAGTTCTATTTTTAGTTTTCTGAGAACCCTCCATACTGTTTTCCACAGTGGCTGTGCCAGTTTACATTCCTACCAACACTGTACCAGGGTTCCATTTTCTCTAAAAATTGTAAATTTTCTTCCTAGGGGTAATTGAAATGGTAGTTCAATAATAACATAAGATCAGGTGAAGTCTAAAGAAATTTTAGAAAACCTGGATAAAGTAAGAAAACATCTGTTCGCTGGCATCTGAATGTTAGAGAGACACCAAGACATGTGGGCCAAGTTCTGGAGAGAAGGGAAACACAGGCGCAAGCTTGACATTTGGTGCAGCTTTTCTCCTTGGGGCATTTGCGGATTCAAATCTTACAGCCCAGGAGCTGAAAAGCCAAGGAGTTCAAAAGACTCTAACCACAGAAGCTGCTGGCATCCCTTGACTTGTAGGTGCAGCACTCTAGTCCTGCCTCTGTGGTCACTGCCTCCGCCTCTTCTTTGGATATAATCTCCTCCTGTCTCTCACTTATAAGTACACTTACAGATGGCACTTAGGGCGAGGATAGTCTCAACTCAAAATCCTTATATCCGCAAAACTTTACCTTGTAAGGTAACATTCTCAGGTCCCAGGGATTAGAGCCTGAGACCTTTGGGGCCACCAGTCAGCCCACTGTAAGCCCTAAACGTCTTCTCTCCTGAGGAAGGTCTAGGCTGGGCAGAAACCCCGACAGACATCTACCAGAGGCCAGATTGAGAGCCCTTTTAGAAGGTCAATTCTCAGCTCATTTGGAACCTTGCTATTGCCCTTTTTTTTTTTCTTTTCTTTTCGGTACGTGGGTCTCTCACGGTTGCGGCCTCTACCGCTGCGGAGCACAGGCTCTGGACGCACAGGCTCAGCAGCCATGGCTCACGGGCCCAGCCCGCTGGCACGCCACCAAGGAAGCCCTGCCCTTTCTTTTTTCCTCCTGTTTGTCCTCAACAGGGGGAAGCATTAAGAGTAAATGAGGGGCTTCCCTGGTGGAGCAGTGGTTAAGAATCCGCCTGCCAATGCAGGGGACACAGGCTCGAGCCCTGGTCCAGGAAGATCCCACATGCTGCGAAGCCACGAAGCCCGTGCCCCACAACTACTGAGCCTGCGTTCTTGAGCTTGCGAGCCACAACTACTGAAGCCTCCATGCCTAGAGCCTGTGCTCCGCAACAAGAGAAGGCCATGGAATGAGTAACCCAAAGAGTGGGTTACACAACAAAGAGTAACCCCTGCTCGCCACAACTAGAGAAAGCCCGGGCGCAGCAACGAAGACCCAATGCAGCCATAAATTTAAAAATAATAATAATAAAAAAAATGCATTAGAAGATTTTGTGTTTCCTCTCATCGTTAGTGTATTGCTTTCATTCCTAAGACCCTAAAAAATTGGAAACCACTCCACTTACCAGGAACACACTTTGCAACACGGATCCAGGGGAAGCTGTTTTCTTCCGTAGACACTTCATGACCCCGGTTTCCACAACAGCAGGCACTGCTGGCTCTGCCAAGTTGCTGGAGAAGGGCACCTTATCTGCAAAGTCACGAATCCAAATGGGCCCC
The DNA here is from genome assembly GCF_964165515.1 of Mesoplodon bidens. Taxonomy (NCBI): domain Eukaryota; kingdom Metazoa; phylum Chordata; class Mammalia; order Artiodactyla; family Ziphiidae; genus Mesoplodon; species Mesoplodon bidens. The sequence continues at coordinate 362,149 of NW_027672382.1, read as the reverse complement.
CATTGCCAAGGGTGGAAGGAAGTTGTTTGGCTTAGCTTCTTGGGGGATCAGAAGATTGGGAGTTCTGGGGGGGAACTGCAGGTACCTTGCTGTCCCTTGGTACAACGTCAGGGGAAAGAAAGGTCGCTGGTAGCTTCTCAGAGCTACCAGTTGGGGCTGTGCAGAGCGTCTTAGTAAATGCCATTTTGGTTGCAAATAACAGAAACTCAAACCGGCTGAAGCAAAAAAGGGGACATCTACGGGGAAGAAAAGATGGCTCCTGCCTGTCCAGACTCCTCCGCTTTGCTTGCCCTTTGATTCTCTAACCTTCCGCATTTCCTTTCAGTAAACTCCTTTTCTGTTTAAGTTAGCCACAGGAGATTTCTGTTGGTTGCAACCAGAGAATCTTGAGTGATACAAAAAGTCCTAGTGGAACCCAAGGGCAGGCATTGGAATGGGCCTTTCCAAGGAAAGAAACCAGGAACCAGAAAGTCATCAGGAATCAGGGCAACTTTCTGCATCAGTTGGAATGCCTTCAGCTTTTTTTTTATTTTTCCTTCATGGAGCTCATAATCCATTCATTTATTCAATAAGCAATTATTGAGTATCTATCCTGTGCCAGGCAACCTGGTAGGTCTTAGAGTTCCATCCAGGTATAAAATATGCCAAGACCCCTGCCCTCAAGTAGCTCACATTCTAGTGAAGATAAGACATGTGAGCACATAGAGTATATTCACAACACAGAATAAGAAGAGCTATGCCATGGACACATATACACCAGCAAACATAAAATAGATAGCTAGCGGGAAGCAGCCGCACAGCACAGGGAGATCAGCTCGGCGCCCCGCGACCACCTAGAGGGGTGGGACAGGGAGGGCGGGAGGGAGGGAGACGCAAGAGGGAAGAGACATGGGAACACATGCACATGCATAACTGATTCACAATGCCACAATGCAGAAACCGACACACCTTTGTAAAGCAACTACACTCCAACAAAGATGCAAAAAAAAAAAAAAAAAAACAAGAGCTATGCCAGAGGGATGAAGCATGACTGTCTTCAGAGACCTAGAAAGCACAGATGCAATATCCTGGTAGAGAGGGCCTGGGCAGAGAATCGCAGGTAGGTGAACCTGTGTGCACAGAGAACGTGGTATGTATGAGTAGCTGCAAGTTTTCAACATCCGTGGAGCAAAAGAGTTCTTGCAAAAGTAGTGGGAGACGTGGCTGAAGAAATTGGTTGAGGATGAAGCATAAAAAACCCACTGAAGTGTGATCTTTTTTTCCTGAGGAGGCATGGGGGAGCCCTGGAAGGTTTTTAAGCTGTTTGAGGACATGGTCAATTCTCTGGGTTTCAGAAAAGTCCCTCTGGAGTCTGGGATGTGGTGAAAGTTGGGCTGGACCTTTCACCACTGGGCATGCTCAGTCGCTCAGGAAAGGTTTTTGCTCTGCCTTGGGAAATTTTTCACGCCGCTCTGGCAGTGGAGCTCGCCCCGCCCACGGCTTCTCCTCACTGGATTGGTTGAACTCAGGGAGGCTACCAGGAGGCCCAGTTGACCTCCCAACTCCACACCCCCGCCCCCGCCCGTTAACGCTCTGGGCGCGTGCTGCCTTCAGCTTTAAATAACAGAAACCTGGATGTGGGTAGATGGTAAAAATTTGGAGCCCCTCCCAAATGAACTCTAGCCATGTGGCTTGCTTTGTCTGATGAGATGTTGGCAAACACATGGCAGGTGGAGACTTGAAAAGTGTGCTTTGGGGCTTTCTCTCTCCTGCTGCTCTTGGAAACCTGTACCCACCACACGTGGCCTGGTCTGGCCTGCTGGGTGATGAGGGACCACACCAGGCAGAATCAGACGTCCCAGCTGAGGCCTTTCTAGACCAGGGTTTCTCATTCTCGGTACTATTGACATATTGGATCAAATAAGTCTTGGTTGTGGGCAGCTGTTCTGTGCACTGCAGGATGTTTAGCAGCATCCCTGGCCTCTACCCCGAGATGATAGGATCACCCCCACCCCAGTTTAACAACCAAAGTGTGTCCAGACTTTGCCAAATGCCCCCTGGGTGGCAAAATGCCCCCAGGTGAGAACCACTGTCCTAACCCAGCTTGCCTGGCAATGACCAGGCAGGCATGTACACGAAGCCACCCTAAACGAGCCCCAGCCAAACCAACCAGACCAGTACAAGTGGCCAGCTTGACGCCTGGAATCAGGAGAACTAATAGTTGCCATTTTAAGTCACTAACTTTTGAGTGATTTGCTCCACAGCACAAACAGGTACATCTGACCACAGTGGCTGAAACTGATAGGATTGATTTATTTATACAACAGGATGTACAGAGGTAAGCAGTTCAGGTACAGTGCAGAGCACAGTGATGCCACTAGGCTCCCACCCAGGCTTTTCATGTCTTTCCACTCCATTGTCCTTTGAGGTGGGCTTTGGTCTCTTGCAGGTTACCTGGTGATCCCCAACATGGCTTCTCCAGCTCCTAGTCTGAGCTCCAGGAGAGGAAAAGGAGACAAGGCAAAGGGACAAAGAGAAAAACTTTCTCCTAGCAAAGCCTTGCCTTTAATTCCAGAAGGGAAGCCCTGCCCAGGGCCTTCACCTGCATGTCACTGGCCAGAACTGAACAACACAGCCAGGTCTAGCTGCAAGGGAGGCTGGGAAATGAGGGCATTTCGCGGGCTGCTTATACAGTAGAGGGGGGCAATGACTAAGGGGCTTGTAGTGTCTGCTGCACTGTCTCTCTGGGGGTCGTCTTGGTTTCTTCTTCTTCTTTTTTTTTTTTTTTTTTGCCACACGGTGTGGCTTATGGGATCATAGCTCCCTGATCAGGGGTTGAGTCCGGGCCCTTGGCAGTGAAAGCGCAGGGTGGACGGCCAGGGAATTCCCTGGGTCTTGGTTTCTTGTCTCTACCTGTTGCTTATCTATCCTGGCCATCTCTTTCTAAGACTGGCTTTGTTTCTCCAAACACAGTGGGAGAAATGGCCACCCCAGCTGGGAACTGCATCAAGACTTTCAGCTCCGGGCCATTAATGACCTGTGTGGTAACTCCGTGTCCCACTTCAGATATCAAGGGCACAGGTGCTGATTGGCCCAGCTTGGGTTAGAAGAGAAACCTGATTGGTCTGGCTTGGGTAGACTATCTACTGATCAGCCAGTCAGGTGCGGCCAAGAGAGCAGCAGGAGGTAGGGTAAACCTGGTTGGGGAATGTGCATTCTCAGAGAAAGGGGTGTGTGGCTGAGGAGACACCTAAAGAACCATCTAGTTCAAGGAGTGAAGAAAGGACATTGCCATTGTGGGTTGCAATGTTGATACGATAAAGATTAACACGTCCTTTGAAAGACCTCAAATACAGTGGAGTCACATAGGCATTACATTTAACTTATGCAAATTCAAATATTTGTATTCAACCAAAGTAGTTTTTTTCCCACACAATTTGGCTTCCAAACATGAGCCAGCTACTTAACTACTGCCTGACCAAGCGATCTTTTCTGGTGCTGGAGATTGCTGTTTTGGATTTTGGCTATATGGTACAGTATAAGTAACATGTTCTTTATGGAAAACTGCTGGGATTTTCAAGATTATTTTTAAGGTCAGGTGATGCTCACCCTTCTCACTGTGTAAGAAGTACCTTTAGTGGAAGATGATGCAAATCATTTTTCCCATTTCCTTCTAGTTTTAATCAGTATAAAGAATGCATTTGGTTTTAAAATATCAAAATACTTTTATTGTGGCTTTTTAAAAATAAAAAATAAATGATATTCATGGCTTCTGGCTCTTCTTCCTGTTTCGTTTGGTGGTCTCTGGCCGTACAAGAAAGGCAGGGAGAGAACAGATGGCTGGAGAGAAGGCAAAAATGAGGGTCTCTTCAAACACCACGGGAAAGGGGTGTGTCCACCTGGGCAGTGTGTGTTCTTTGATGACTGGGTACTTGGTCTGTCCTGATGGCCTGGAACTTGACCTACTGGGCTGTCTTGGTGCGGCAGAATGGGCAGCGTGAGATGGAGTTAGAAACCTGGGTTCCAGACCCAATTCTTGAATTTACTAGCTGTGTGACTTTAGATGGGCCATTTAACCTCTCTGGGCCTCAGCTTCCTCATTTGTAAAATGGGGAATATAATGCTATTTACCTCCCAGGGCTTGAGATAGGATTAGATGAGAAGTGTTTGGAACACCGCAGAGCGCCATATAAACATGACTCACTGTTATGGAAGCGATAAAACTGGTTGCTGTTCACATTTATTATAATCAATTCAGATATAAATGCACTATACCATGGCCCCAACAGCCCTGAGGTTACCATTCTGTCCTGTGGGCCCAGTACACGCCCTGGGTTTTCTCAACTGCGGGCTTCTCAGAGCTCCTTGGAGGTGTGACATTTGGGTTTGTCACTACTCAAACACATAATTGCATCTACCAGGCCTAGGAGTCTGAATTTCAAACTTATTCTTCATACGCCTGCGTATGTTTACATTCATAATATCTGTGAAAAGAACCCCTCTCCTCACACACTCCAAAATCCAGTATTGTGCAAAATACCAGTCTAGGAAGCAACACACTAGGGTAGCAACCTTTAATGTCCTAAAAAATCATCTTAGTAGTTTGACGCAGAAGAGTTACACTGACTCACGGAGGATCATGCGAGGCCCAGCGGGGCGACGTTTCTAGTTCCTTCCACCAGGTTTAGAAAACAGAAGGCTCTGGCTGGATTTGCTGGACATCTCTCTTCAGCATCTCCCTTCCTTGGTCCATCTTTGGAGTGCCTTTTCTGGCTCCAACATATAACAAGCAAGAGCAACAAATGCCCAAACTCTATAATTGTAGGGAGATCCCCAAATATTTCTCAAATGGCATTTTTTTTTACTCAAAATAAAATCTTTGTTGTAAAAAATATTTATATACACACATAGACGTGAGCAAAACGAAGGTAAAATGATCCACCATTATCACACTACCCACAGGTAACCTTATTCACATTTTGGTGTACACTCTTCCAGATACACAGATAACGTTTTCTTCTTACATTTGCATCTTTTTTTGAACCAGGAGTTTCTGATGATAGGCAATTTCATTGGGATGGACTTTCTCTCGAAAAGCTGTTACTGAACTGAATGCCTTATGTCTCTGATGTCTTAGGAGGGTAAAATGCAGCATACTCTAGGGGGTCTGTCTAACCCTTTTCTGAGCACTACTCCTGGATCCAGGCAGCCATGTGTGTGACTCTGTCCCTGGTCATAGCTGATCGGGTACTTGGCACAGGCTGGGCTTTTAAGATGGTCACTCCCAGGATTTGGGCTTATGGGCTCTAAGATGCTACTTGCTTTGAACTGGGCTGGTCCTTTGAACTGGGGGACCATGAGGTCATTCCTTCCTGTCACATGACTGGAGAGAGCAGAGATCAGGGGAGCCACACAGAGACACAGAGAGGAGATACGGCCTGTGTGTGCGTGTGCGCATGCTTGTGCGTGTGTAAAAGAGATGATGCCTGAGATCTGATGGCTTACCAGTTCTATTTCGAGGCCAGGCTCTCTTTCAGCTCCCAGTTTTTATGAGGCACTCACCCCTATATCCTTAAAAAAGCCCCCTCCCCCTCCCTTTTTTTTTTTTGCCGTACGCGGGCCTCTCAGTGTTGTGGCCTCTCCTGGTGCAGAGCACAGGCTCCGGACGCGCAGGCTCAGCGGCCATGGCTCACAGGCCCAGCCGCTCCGTTGCATGTGGGATCTTCCCAGACCAGGGCACGAACCCGTGTCCCCTGCATCGGCAGGCAGACTGTCAACCACTGCGCCACCAGGGAAGCCCCACGTGGTTCTTATCGGCCAACTTGGGGAAAACCTTCTTCTAAGACTTTGTGGCTGAAAATGTAGTCTGCAGAGCTGTGCTATCGGTACCAGCTGGGAGCTGTTCAGAAATGCAGAATCCCAGGCTCCCCCGACCCGAGACCTGCTGAGTCAGAATCTGCATTTCAACAACATCCCCATATGATCTGTGGACAGCTTTGAGTTGAGATGCGCCACTGTAAACTATCCTCTAATTGGCTGGTTTCTGGAAAAGTAAGTAGCCGTTTTGGCCATGTGTTTCCCCTGATATGCATGAAGAGAAAACAAAAGACTGAAATACTATTGGTTGGTCTTGCACACACTTAGACACAAACCAGGACCCGCAGTAACGACTGGGATTTGTATCAATAAAATCGGCTGCGGTATATAAACAAAGTACCATTTCTAGACATTTCAATAACCTTGCCTCTTCAAGTTGATCTTCAAGTTGATCTCTGAGTTTTAGGATTCAAGCTTCATGTTAATTCCTCCTACATCATTCACCCTCTTTAATTAATTTAGCTCCCAACAAGGAGTTGCTGAGATTCCTCCATCTAAGTACGCGCCCTCTGTTTCTCATAGGAAAGCCCATTTCATCAGTTTCCAGTAGTAAAGAGAAGGACGGGGACCACCTTACCGATTTCTCTGCCATTAGCCGCTTGACTCTGGCTTTCAGCTTCTCCTCTTGCTGTAGCCTTTCCTCGGTCAGCTTCTCCTTCTCTGCCAGATGCTGCCGTAACTCTTCTTGCAGCAAATACTGCTGAGTTTCCTGAGAACTGTTGATCTGCATCTGAAATGAGGGGAAGGGGAACTGCAGCTGATGGGGGACAGGACTAACGCAGGAGTCATTTCCACTACCTTTGGGGGCGGGACAAAGGTTCACGAAACTTTCTTCAAAACACAGAAAACTGATGCTTAGCTTAGTAACTAATAGCGAAGTAGTAGAGCATCAGGGTTAAGAGCTCAGACTCTAGATCTAGATAGAATCTCAGCTCTAGTTCTTTCTAGACACTTCTTCGTATAGAAAATAAGCGGGTGAACTAAGGCAGGCCGACTTCCTCCTCTTTCATCCCTGCCGGCCGCTTGGGTGCGGGATTCCGTGGAGAGCACGGGCCCGTGAAGGGGCTCTGCAGCACGCCTACCTGACCTACTGCCCTTTCCAAATTGGTTTTAATGAGGTTTGCTCTGTTCCTCATTTCTTGCAGCTGAAGCAATTTCCTTCTGGAATCCTCCCGAAGCTTCTCTTCCACCTGAAAGGATGATGAAAAGCGTGGGCTTGCTGCTAATGTGATCATCATGCCCTCTGGGGAAACTCTTCTGGGGGGGCTAATGGCAGTGGGGGAGTCCCTGAGGGGTAGGGACAGCTGCAGCCCAGCAGCAGGGGTCACAGGCATGCACAGGGTGGAGGCAAACTCACAGGGAGTTGCCCCCTACGGGAAAGGGCCGAGCTCTGCACCCGGGGCTCAACTATGTTCTACCGCACACTCCCATCCCAGCTTGGTCCCTAACAAGCCGTACGACACTCGGAAAGTTATTTCACTGCTCCGTGACTCAGTGTCCTCATCTGTCAAATGGGGATGATGATACTAGTATCACTGCATAGAGTTATTGTGGGGATTCAATGTTTGGAATAGTGCTTAAGGGCTCTGTGAGTGTGTTAAGTACTGTTGTAACCTAGGAAAGGTGGACGGCAATGTCCGCCGTACAGTCTCGTTCTAATAACTCGTGATGGGTACTTGGAAATGTTATGATTGGGTTTATTATCATAACTGTTTATCGTTACCACTTTGAGCACACTCACTGGTGGTAACCTCTATGGAGGCTTGCTAAAGCAATGTCTATTAAGAATTGCAGCCTGCAAACGAAGGCATTTAAAGTGGAGAAGCTTGCCTACTTTTCCCCCCTTGCTTAGGTAACAGTCAACGCACAGTAAGCTTGGGAGTGCTCCACGCTACCCTTGGCTGGCCAGTGTAGGCCTTGCAGCTGCTCAATTCTTGGATGCACCTGCTGAGCCCTGGGCCCTGGCACTAACAGGAAATGAGGCAAACTCTCGTAAATAAATGGAAAGTTTTTGTGCTGAAACAAATTCACAGGCTGTTTTTTTAGGGATCTGAAGAGGGGGATCACAGGGATGTAATAAAAGACCCAGAAAAGCCCTTAAGAGCTTTCTTCTGAGTAGTGTGGTCCAGTGGAAGAGCGTCTACCCAGCTCCGTTACCTTGGAAAAGTCATCTAAGCTCTCTGGGCCTTAGTTTTCTCACAGGTCTAAACATGCTCGGACTTCTATGTCAGCAGCCTTTTTCATATGCTGCAAAAGCCAAGTCCAGCCTTGGACTCTGCCCCTGTCTGTGTTCTGCATGAACAGCCCCCGTTCCCGTCCCAGAGCCTCAGAGTCACCCTCAGCGTCCGCCCTGCTCCCTCTCTCACACTCGGGGGTCTCACGCCTGTCCACCAACCCCTCTCACATGCAAGGTGGACTGTGACAAGTGGCCTCCTCGCCTCGAGTTTAGTTTCTTCCAGTGCAATCTTAACGGTACTGTGAGAGTTACCCAGCTGTAAGGCAGCTCTGTCCAACAGAACTTTCTGCAACGGTACAGGTACTCTGAGCGAGGCTGTGTTGTCTAATATGGCAGCCATCAGCCACATCTGGGGATCGAGCACTCGAAATGTGGCTGGTGTGACGGAGGAACTGAACTAAAAATTTTAGTTAATTTTCATTAATTTCAGTGTAAACAGTAGCATGTGGCTGTTTGCTACGCCAGCGTCACTGAAGTCAGACGAACCTGGAGTCAGACAAAACCGATTGTGCAACTGGGCTACTTTACTAGTAACTAGTAGCCTTGACTTTCTCATCTGTAAAATGGAGAGGATGATTTCTAGATCACAGCGCTGTTGTGAAGATGAAGAGATGAAATGTTCAAGGTAAAGCCTAGTACGTGAGAAATTGTAACTATCATTTTCACCCTGATTACTGTCCACGAATGTCATTGCATCAGTCACTTGTTCAGAAGCCTTAGGAGCTCCCCACTGCCTGTGTGGTACAGAGCCCAAGCACCTGAACTAAGGCAAAACACCAAACCAGGGATTCAAGAAGCCCCTACGAACTCAACGAGGTAAATAAAACTGAATCCACACCTAGATAAACCATAATAAAACTGCTGGAAATCAAGGGAAAAGACAATCTTAAAAGCAACTGGAGAAAAAGACAGATTATGCAAAGGTACAACAGTTAGGCTTACAGATGACTTCTAAATAGAAATAATAGGAGCCACAAGACAATAGTGACATATCTAATGCTGTATCTAATGTGCTGAAAGAAAAGAATTGCCATTGTAGAATTCAATACGCAGTCAAATGTGTTTTAAGAATGGAGGTTAAATATACATCTCCAGACAGACACACAGGCACATGTGAGAATTTGTCATCAGCAGAGCCACAATGAGGGAAAACATTAAAGGGTATTCTTCAGACACAAGAAAAATGAACCCAGGTGGGTGATCAGAGATGCAGAAAAGATAAGCAACAGTAAGGGTAATGTGTGGATATGATACTGAGTATAGCAAAACACTAATAATGTCTTGTGGGGTATTAACTATCAAGAGGAGTTTAGAAAATGACAGCAATGGCTTATAAATCTGGAGGGGGTAAGTGAAGTTAAGGTGTTTGAAACTCATTGCACTGTCAAGGAGAAGGGCATAATTAACAACTACTATTGCCTCTTGGTAAGTTAAGAATGCAGGGCTTCCCTGGTGGTGCAGTGGTTGAGAGTCCGCCTGCCGATGCAGCGGACATGGGTTCGAGTTCCGGTCCGGGAGGATCCCACATGCCGCGGAGCGGCTGGGCCCGTGAGCCATGGCTGCTGAGCCTGTGCATCCGGAGCCTGTGCTCCACAACGGGAGAGGCCACAACACTGAGAGGCCCACGTACCACAAAAAAAAAAAAAAGAAAAAAAGAATGCATATTGTAGTCTTCAGGATGACTACTAAGAGAATAGTAGAAGAGTGAAAAACTTAATTAATGTGTGATTTTGGTGAGTCAAGGATGAATGCTATTGTCTTACTATTACTAAAAGAATAGTAAAAAAGTGAAATATTTCCAAGCTAATAGAGGGGGAAAGTGGAATAAGAGAAAACCATCCACTGAGGAGGAGGTAAGAAAGGACAGAAAAAGGAACATAGCACAGATGGTACAACTGGTATTGAGCAAGTAGATTTAAACCCCAGTACACGAGTAATTACATAATATAAATGGACTAAAAGTCAAAGATTGTCAAACTGGATTTTGTAAAAATGATACGTTATTTGAAGGCATATGTCTAAACCTTAAGACAAAAATTGACAGAGAACATATGAAAAAGATATGGTATGAAAACTCTAACCAACAGAAAGCCAGTGAGGAAGCTAAATGACAAAGGAGACGTTAAGGGAGAAACACTACTAGAGATGAAAAGGGACATTTCATGATGATCTAAAGTTTTGCTCTACAGGAAGTGTTAGGATTCTAAATTTATATGCACCTAGTAACAGCCTCAAAATATATAAAGCAAACATCGTTCATATTAAAAGAAGAAACACACAAATGACAAACATGTTGAGATTTTTAAAAACATTCTCAATGATGGAACAAAAAGACAAAAAAAATCAATATGAGAATTTAAGTTGGAACAACATCATTGGCAAACTTGATTTAATGGATCAATTCTTTCTTAGATAATTTCACAATTAAGATTTGAAGGCAGTCTAGGGTTGTGGTTACACACAGGAGCTTTGGAGTCAGGCAGACCTGGATTCAAGTTCTGCCACAACTACTTTATGCAAGTGAACTTGGATAACTTCCTTCACCTCTGTGAGCCTCAGTTTTCCCGACTGTAAAGTGGGGTGAATACCAGTATAGACCGCATGGGGTCATTGTGAGGATGAACAGAGATGATGCAGGTGGAGTGCTGGCCCCAGAGTGGTTCCCAGGCCGACCTGTCCCTGCCATACCTTGCTCTTTTCCTGCAGCGTCATAGAGATCAGGCTCTGCTCGGTACTGCTCCTTTTCAGCTCCACCCTCAGCTTCCTCATTTCTTTTTCCATGTCATGGATTTGCTGAAAGAGTTCCAACAACAGGGAAGTCAACTTCACAACTCACTTCATCCGGTTCATTAAGGCAGAAACCTAGTCTGGGATTCGCTTAACTCCTTCCCTTGGGGGACAATTCCACATCTTTGAGGCAAAGTAGACTTTCTTTCAACGGATGCAATGAAAGGGCTGGGTGAGGGAAAATTTGAGTTTCTTTTGAAGATCAGCATGGATCCTGGATTAAACAGTACAAGATACCTATCCACTCATTAGAATCTCTTTCCTTGGGGCACATTTTGGAGTTCAATATAAATAAGGGCTGTTTGGAAGACACAATGGGCACAGTTTGGAAGAAAAGAACAATGACATTTTTCTTTTTTCTCATTTGAGGCAGAGAAGTGTGCTCCTGACAGAGAGAAGAACACACGTCTCCTGCCCCCATCCCAGGCACCGTCCTTCCCAACGGATGGAAAACGTATGCCTGGTGATGTGCACGAGGGTTCAGGCCGGTACAGGGGGTGAACATTTACATTGAGTGGTCATCTTTTCATTGTATTGATTTTTATGTTCACCTTCCATAGAAGGCCAGTGATACATTTGCTTTTTATTTTGTTTTTATGAATTGTTGTAAAATTGAATGTATTTAAGCAAAAATACTTCAAGAAGAGTTGTGTTAATAGCAGTGCTCAGGGCTGTGATAAAACTTGTGACAGTGGATCATGAAAGTCTGGGCATCACAAGTCCAGGGGTAGGGACCACGTTGAATTTCTAGCAGCATATGGTGGCCACCTCCCATCCCTTTCCCCAGGGGAAACCTGATGAGGGGCCTTGAGCCAACTGCCCAGAAAATCTGGGGAGAGTGTGTTTTCCATGGTCTTTTCACCCATCTCTTTGAGGCTAGAAAATCAAAGAATTAGGAGACTACATTAACAGACAAACACCCAGAAAGCCCCAGAGCTTCTGCTAGCTAATGGGCCAAGGAACCACTCCAAAACCCTCAAGGCCACAATCTAGGCTTTCAGTGGACACCGAGGGGTCAGGAGGTTCAACGCATGGTTTTGCAGAGTTTTAACTCTTTCTCTTGGGCTTCCCACTTCTCCTTCTGGGCATCTTCCTTCTGTAACTCTTCTTTCAGCACTGAGCACTGTGGAGAAAAAGGACAAGGCCACGGGGGCTTGGCTGGGGGTCCCAAGTACCTGTGTTCACGCCCAGGAGTGTTTCCTGCTGTATAACCCAATCACACCTCTGAATTCTGAGAGGCGAGACCATTTGTGTGATGGGAGCACGGGATCCTGCAGTCATTCCCAGTTCATGCCTCTCATGAGTTCTGAGGAATAGAGCGTCTAAATTCCTCTTCAAAAGCCAGCAAACTTCACTTCAGGGGAAATCCAGCTTTGTAGACTCTGGGTACTTAGGGTGCAGGAAATGGGATGTTTTCACGCTGTGACCGGTGAGGGTGCAGGGGGCCGAGCCAGTGAGCTGGGGTCCATCTTAGGGCTTTTGTGCACGTTGCATCTCAAAGACACAACTGCCCCGACTGGTGTGGAGGGGTAAAAGGAGCTGTCTTGCCCGAAGGCGGCTCGGCAACAGGAATTAACGGCATAAGAATGGATGTGCCTTCTTTTGACCCAGCAATTCCCACTTTAGGAATGTACCTTAAGGACAATGACTGGAGAAATAAGTAAATCTGTAGTTTCAAGGATGCTCTTCACAGAATTGTCAGTAACTGTGGAAGAAAAAAAAAAAAAAAAGAGGAAACAACCCAAGTGTTGTTTAGAACAGCAGACCACTTATAACACTGGGTACATCCAGGAGAAAGTATGTAGCTTTTAAGACGAATGATAAGAGCGTTGATTTATTAGAATGGGAAAATAATAAGTATTTAAAAATTTAAAAAATGTGCATAGTATAAATTCACTATAAAATGATTGATTGATTGATTTCTAGGCAATATATAGAAACAAGACTGGAAAAACAGACATGAACATATTAACACTGATTTCTCAAGGTAGCATTTCCTCTCCTCTCTTTTTATTTTTTCTTCTCAATGTCATCTACTTATTTTTCTAAAATTAACACACATGATGTATGTCATTAAAAAAAAGGCATCTCAGATGTTCACAAGAGCAGTACCCTTGGTGGTGACGAACCCTTGTGCTATTGACCAGCACAGTCTAGAGGAGAAGGGACCTCATTCCAAGGTCAACGAGGAAGGGGAAACGGGGACATAAATCATCCAAATGTATTTCAGGAGGTAGAAGAGCCAAGCAGGTGCTGTCTTTGCAGACTCCTTCTACTTAGAACCAGCTCGGCATCCCCTTCCCATCACCAACACACACACACACACACACACACACACACACACACACACACACACACCACATTAAACAGCTATAGCACATGCCTGGGAAGACACTCTGCTTGGGTGAAACGAATGCAGAGGGCTTGGCCAGGCAGCCGACCTCAGGCAGAGGCAGAAGAGCACAACCAGAACCAGCCTCCCACTTCTCGGAAAATGATTTTGTCATCCCCATTTCACAGATGGGGAAATGGAGGCCAAATAAGTTACAATAAAAGAAAGCTCTGGGATTGGACCCTGGTCTGTCTGATCCCAAAGCTCATGCAGTGCCTTTCACCAGCTCCAAACTGGATATGGTACTACGTACCAGGTATTACTTACTGTGCCTTTTCCTTGGAACCTCAAGATCTGTTCTCACCCCACCCCCATGCAGACCTAGCTATCAGGTAGCCTCTGGGAATCTCTGAGTTGCCACCTGAGATGAAAGCTTTGAGGTTTTACCTTGACTCACAGAAACAGGCACATCATGCAAATACTGAGAAATCTTATCCTATAGAGTCAGGATTCTAAAGTTAGCATTGAAGGCAAGATTTGCAAATAGTCAAAGTTACATGGAAAAAGCTCTTTGCTTGCCTACCACGTTCATCTTCCCTAGAGACATTCTACACACTAAAGTCTAAGGAAGAAATGAGAGTCTGCGTGTTTGCATCTGGATCTTCAAACATTCTGCTTTGAAGACAATTATGAGAACCAGTGGTGCTGGGACCATGATGCAGCCGTGTGGTCATCCTTGCTCACAGAGAGATCGTATTCTGCTTAATATTAAACTTTGCAATGGCAGTGTATGCTCATAGGCGTGTTTGTTGCTGGGATTAAACAAACTCATTTATAATAGGGGTTAGAAAATGTTTGCTGGATTTGAAAATCTATTATGCTTCTTCTGAGCAACATACACACTGTCCTTTGAAAGGCTTCAGAGAAGTTGGCCACCTGCCCAGCATCTACCCTCCCTGTGTCCTTGGGCACTGGCCTCATCTCACCACCATGTGTCATGTGACTCCACTGTGTCTGCTTTTCGCAGCTACAATTTGCTGATGACCCGACACTCACTCTGGAGCTGAGGGCTTCGAGCTGGTGATCCTTTCCTTTGTTCTCACTTTTCAGTTGATTCACCTCCTGTTTTAGTTGTTGAACTTGACCATCCTTTACTAACACGTCTCTTTGCAAAGATGACACCATCTCTGTAAAAGAACCAAACAAACCAAAACAAAAGACTCATGGAGGTCAAAGAGGCAGGAAGAATTATTGGCAACACCGTGGCTGTCAGCCAACGTTCGGACAAGACCTTCCAAGCCTGGGCCACCACCAGTGCCCGCTTAGAACTGGGGAGGCTTTTTCCAAGGGTCCCAGAGCAGGAATGGGAATGAGAGCAAAGTCCACGGAACAGGGTTTGAGGCTTCAGTGAGAATGAGGGGCAGTCAGCACCAGCGAGAGGAGAAACCTTTGGGGGCCCCTTGTGGGCAAAGGCCAGGCAAATCTGGGAGGAGAGGCCACACCATGGGCCTGGGAAACAGAGGCCCAGCACACGGAAGGTCCAGGAATTCTTCTCCAGAGGCCAGGAGACGGGCGTGTGGCAGAGGGCACTGCTGGACGCTATTGATGGGGTGGTGGTTTTCACAGTCCTCTGAGTTTGGACCCCTCTCTACCACTTATTAGCTTGGTGGTCTTGGACAAGCTATTTCACCTCCCACTGTCTGTCCCACACAGAGTTATTGTAAGGGTCAAATGATGCGGTATGTCCCAAGAACACAAAGTGGCTAAATTATGTTTGTTCCATGGCGCCTATGATTTTTCTTGGCAGCCAGCTTCCAAAATGGCCCCAATGATTCCTGCCGCCTAGAATTCATGCCCTGTGTAGCCCCTCCCACCCTGAATAGGGCTGCCATGGGTAACCAATATGATACTGTGGAAATGACGGACTGTTTCCTCTCAGGCTGGGTCATAAAAGACACTGTGGCCAACTCTTTGCTCCCTCTTGAATCACTCACTCTGGGGGAAGCCAACTGCTGTGTCGTGAGGACACTCAAGCAGCCCTAGAGAGAAGCATGTGTGCTGAGGGACTAAGGCCTCCAGCCAATAGCCACATGAGCAGCCATTCTGAAGGGGGATCCTCCGGCTCCCCCCGAGGCTTTAGATGACATGACTGATGCCCCAGCCGACATCTTGACTGCAACTCATGAGAACTAAGTCACCCACCGCTCAAATTCCTGAGCTACAGAAACTGGGGGAGATAATAAATATTGGTTGGGGTTTTATCCATTACATTTTGGGGTAACTTGTTATGCAGCAATAGATAACTACTCCATTACTGTAGCATCATTTTTTTAACATCTTTATTGGAGTATAATTGCTTCACAATGGTGTGTTAGTTTCTGCTTTATAACCAAGTGAATCAGTTATGCATATACATATCTCCCCATATCTCTTCCCTCTTGCATTGTACTATCATTTTGAATAAAAGTGGGAAGAAGGGTGCATAAATGCAGTGGTATTGGGTTATCTCCTACGGTTCTTTTCTTGAAAGAACATCAGGCCCAGTTTTAGTGGTAGGTATCAATCAAGAATGTCTATGAAATAAAGCACAAAATGCTCCAGAATTTCATTTTAAAAATGAGCTTTGCCTCCAGGACACAGTTAAGTTACTTGGAAATCCCTCTGGGGCTTGCCACACTTTGAGTGGGTCCAGCCCAACTCAAGCATTATCCCAACCCAGGTCTGTCCGACTCCCTGATCGGAGAAGGTGGGATCTGAGACAGGCTTGATGCTTGGATGAGGTTTCACTGGCCGACATACGGGAGGAAGGTGAGGACCAGCGAGTTCATCCTTCCATTCCTGGTGCCCAGAACAGCACCTAGCCTGGGGGAGGTGCTCAGAAAATATCTGAGGACATCCCAAGTGAGGGAGGAGCATAAGTAGAGACCTGGGGGCAGCAGGGGGTGGGTGTGGGTGTGATTAAGTTGCAGAGTGAGGCAGAAGAAAAGCACAGATTCATACAGAGATGGGGATTCACGTGCGACTCAATGCTATGCCTGGCTTCTACAGCTGTGGGCATGTTTCCTGCTACGCGCTGGCTGCTTTCAGAGTGATGTGCCCCTCCGAGGCTCACTGCCTCCTCCCTGTCACCTGCTTCTCTCCCTCCCCTCGTCTGTGAGTGGTCCCATCCTCTTCAGGTCTCTAGGCATGTCAGTTCCTGCTTAAAAACCTCCACTGGATTCCCAACACCCTTGGAATAAAAACCCAGACCCCCCGACCCTGCCCAGCCCCACAATCCCCTGTTCACTCCATGCAGCCTCTCTTGCCCTTGGCTTGTCCTTGGCCACCTGAAACAGGTCCACTCTAAAAGAAGGACATAGCGGTGGAGGATACAACATGAACTGGTTAGAATCGGCTAGGTCCAAGGGGGCGTAAGATTCGACTTCCAGGGGAACTGGAGCTTCATTACAGACTCATTGTAATACATGAGCGAAATGACACACCCACCAGCACCAGGACAGTTCGGAGGATGACCATAAAGGTCAAACAGAGGGTGATGGGGCTTACCTGGTGGCGCGGTGGTTGAGAGTCCGCCTGCCGATGCAGGGGACACGGGTTCGTGCCCCGGTCCAGGAAGATCCCACATGCCGCGGAGTGGTGGGGTCCGTGAGCCATGGCCGCTGAGCCTGCGCGTCCGGAGCCTGTGCTCCGCAACGGGAGAGGCCACAACAGTGAGAGGCCCGCATACAGAAAAAAAAAAAAAAAAGTGGGTGTTGGCCCAATTCCTGGAAATCCCCGCCCCTTCCCCAAAATATTAGAGTTGTCACAATCCTCCCACTCATTAGCCTATAAAATTACCCAGCCCATAAAAACTAACTGCCCCATATTTGGGGGCCTCTAGCCTTCTGAAATGGCCCACACTCTGTCTGTGGAGTGTGTTTCTCTCTAAAGAAATCCACTTCTTACTTTGTCTCTCCCTGAATTCTTTCCGTGATGAGACATAAAGAACCTGAGGTTTATTAAGTCCCGAGACCAGATGCGTGATCTCGATTAAAAGATAGTGGGTTCTGACTGGGTTCGAGTCCCAGCCCACGGGTTCAAGTCCCACCTGAGTTCCATGGTTGCACACCCACTAAGCTGGTCCCCCTTGGCCTCCCCCCTTGAAGCGCTGGCCACCACGACACACAGTTTATTTTCTCCACAGCACCACTGCTCTCTGAAGTGGGCTTGTTTATTCATCCATTTACTTTTATTGTCTGTCACCCCCTCCCGAATCTGTGAGTACAGGAATCTGACTGTCTTGCTTGGCTCTCCCTCCCCGGAGCCTGGAACGGGGCCTGACACCTAGTAGGAGCTCAAGAAACATGTGGAAGCAATGAAGGAATCCAGGGAATCAAAGCTCAGCTACAGCTGTGCGTTGGCTGCCCCTCTCCCAACCCAAGCCCTTTATCAGGCAACCACCTCTGATAAAATTACAAAATGGTTTCCTTTGGGCCCAAGTGCACTCGGCTGAAATGGGTGAGACCATGGGTGCCTTAAAGGAGTGACCCCAGTTTGTCCACACTCTAGTTTGCACTCAGGCGGCTTTGTGGAACCACCGAAGCCACAAGGCGACCTGTGTTCTCCCTGGTGGGGCCAGTGCTCAGGAGACCTTGTAGCCAAGAGATACCATTCTCTCAAATATTTACCAGGCCCTGCCCTCGGAACTGGGCGGCAAGACACCTCCACTGAGGGAGAACTCTAATGCACCGACACGGGTGATCCCTGAGGCTGCACCCAGGTCAAGGGCACAGGTGTGCTGGTTGACTGGTGATGTCTGCAGGGGGAGGGCAGAAGCTCTGGGGCCTGAATGCAGAAGTGCCTCACCTGACGTGATGGCGGCCTCCCTCCTTAAGTTCTCGGCCTCGTGCTTCAGGGAGGTGATTTGTAAGTTTCTCTCAGACAGGGTCTGGCACAGCACCTGGTTGTAGCCTTGCTGTAGGGCACTGATCTGTGGAAAGAGGCAACACACAGTCAGAGGGGGCCAGCCAGTGCTGCAGGACACGCCGGTACTTCTCCAACATTGGGCAGAGTCGGGTTGATCTTGGATCGGGGTGTTGGGGAAACCAAGGTTATCAGTTGTCACTAGTGGAAGGGGCAGGAGGGGGCCTGTTCCTTCAGTGACCACCATGTCATCGGTCCTCGAGACACGGACCTTATCTTTGTGGCCACCCAGGGGCTCCGGTGCTGCTGTCTTCCAATGACCTGTGGGTTTTCAGCCATAAATAGACCAGCTGTTGGTTCCAGATCATCCAGTACTGACTGGATGCACAGCAAAGTTCAAGAGCCGGGAGCAGGTTATGAAATGAATTCCCTCTAATGAGAATAGAGGGTAGTTTATACCTCACAGAACACTCCAGAGTTTACAAAGCCCGTTCACACATGCTACACTGATACTCGTCACAGCGTTGCTGAAGGCTGACGTTCCCATTAATGTGCCCATTTTGTAAGGGAGCCAGGTTGAGACTCAGAGAGGCAAGGCCCCCTGCTCGGGATCACGCGGCTGGTCAGACGTGGAGTCTGATTCAAACCCAGTCTTTAGTTGCCTTGTTCCTCCTTCCCAGGTGGCTTTAGGAATGAGCGTGAGAAGTTGGAGGCTGTAAAGCATGGCATGGACTCGGGAGCCGGACTGTGGCCTTCAAGTCCTGCCTCTGCTAGTTAACGGGCTTTGTGAACACAAGGAGGACACCATATTCTGTTTCCTTTTGTTCAGTCTGCACGCGGGGTGATGGTAGTCCCAACCTGATAGGATTGTTAGAAGTATTTTAATAAGTTAGCATGTGTACAAGTGCTCAGATCATGCCTGGCACACGGCACAGGGGGATGAGCTGTGACGGTCCTCTCCTCTGACTACCCACGGGGTGTTTTTTAGTTTTGTTTTGGGGTTTTTGTGTGTATTTTTTGCGGTACGCGGGCCTCTCACAGTTGTGGCCTCTCCCGTTGCGGAGCACAGGCTTCGGACGCGCAGGCTCAGTGGCCATGGCTCACGGGAAGAGCCGCTCCGCGGCATGTGGGATCTTCCTGGACCGGGGCCCAAACCCGTGTCCCCTGCATCGGCAGGCGGACTGTCAACCACTGCGCCACCAGGGAAGCCCCTATCCATTCATCTCTTGATGACACTTAGGTTGCTTCCATATCTTGGTAATTGCAAATAATGATGCTCTGAACATTGGGGTGCATGTATCTTTTCAAATACATGTTTTTGAAAACACGTGTTTTTGTTTTTTTCGGATTTATACCCAGGAGTTGAGTTTCGAGGTCATATGGTAGTTCTATTTTTAGTTTTCTGAGAACTCTCCATACTGTTTTCCACAGTGGCTGTGCCAGTTTACATTCCTACCAACACTGTACCAGGGTTCCATTTTCTCTAAAAATTGTAAATTTTCTTCCTAGGGGTAATTGAGATGGTAGTTCAATAATAACATAAGATCAGGTGAAGTCTAAAGAAATTTTAGAAAACCTGGATAAAGTAAGAAAACATCTGTTCGCTGGCATCTGAATGTTAGAGAGACACCAAGACATGTGGGCCAAGTTCTGGAGAGAAGGGAAACACAGACGCAAGCTTGACATTTGGTGCAGCTTTTCTCCTTGGGGCATTTGCGGATTCAAATCTTACAGCCCAGGAGCTGAAAAGCCAAGGAGTTCAAAAGACTCTAACCACAGAAGCTGCTGGCATCCCTTGACTTGTAGGTGCAGCACTCTAGTCCTGCCTCTGTGGTCACTGCCTCCGCCTCTTCTTTGGATATAATCTCCTCCTGTCTCTCACTTATAAGTACACTTACAGATGGCACTTAGGGCGAGGATAGTCTCAACTCAAAATCCTTATATCCACAAAACTTTACCTTGTAAGGTAACATTCTCAGGTCCCAGGGATTAGAGCCTGAGACCTTTGGGGCCACCAGTCAGCCCACTGTAAGCCCTAAACGTCTTCTCTCCTGAGGAAGGTCTAGGCTGGGCAGAAACCCCGACAGACATCTACCAGAGGCCAGATTGAGAGCCCTTTTAGAAGGTCATTTCTCAGCTCATTTGGAACCTTGCTATTGCCCCCCTTTTTTTTTTTCTTTTCTTTTCGGTACGTGGGTCTCTCACGGTTGCGGCCTCTACTGCTGCGGAGCACAGGCTCTGGACGCACAGGCTCAGCAGCCATGGCTCACGAGCCCAGCCACTCGGTGGCATGTGGGATCCTCCCGGACCAGAGCACGAACCCGTGTGCCCTGCACTGGCAGGCGGACTCTCAACCACTGCGCCACCAAGGAAGCCCTGCCCTTTCTTTTTTCCTCCTGTTTGTCCTCAACAGGGGGAAGCATTAAGAGTAAATGAGGGGCTTCCCTGGTGGTGCAGTGGTTAAGAATCCGCCTGCCAATGCAGGGGACACAGGCTCGAGCCCTGGTCCAGGAAGATCCCACATGCCGCGGAGCAACTAAGCCCGTGCGCCACAACTACTGAGCCTGCGTTCTTGAGCCTGCGAGCCACAACTACTGAAGCCTCCATGCCTAGAGCCTGTGCTCCGCAACAAGAGAAGGCCATGGAATGAGAAGCCCGCGCAACACAACAAAGAGTAACCCCTGCTCGCCACAACTAGAGAAAGCCCGGGCGCAGCAACGAAGACCCAATGCAGCCATAAATTAAAAATAATAATAATAATAATAATAAAATAAATGCATTAGCAGATTTTGGGTTTCCTCTCATCGTTAGTGTATTGCTTTCATTCCTAAGACTCTAAAAAATTGGAAACCACTCCACTTACCAGGAACACACTTTGCAACACGGATCCAGGGGAAGCTGTTTTCTTCCGTAGACACTTCATGACCCCGGTTTCCACAACAGCAGGCACTGCTGGCTCTGCCAAGTTGCTGGAGAAGGGCACCTTATCTGCAAAGTCACGAATCCAAATGGGCCCCCATTGCCAAGGGTGGAAGGAAGTTGTTTGGTTTAGCTTCTTGGGGGATCAGAAGATTGGGAGTTCTGGGGGGGGGGATTGCAGATACCTTGCTGTCCCTTGGTACAACGTCAGGGGAAAGAAAGGTCGCTGGTAGCTTCTCAGAGCTACCAGTTGGGGCTGTGCAGAGCGTCTTAGTAAATGCCATTTTGGTTGCAAATAACAGAAACTCAAACCGGCTGAAGAAAAAAGGGGACATCTACGGGGAAGAAAAGATGGCTCCTGCCTGTCCAGACTCCTCCGCTTTGCTTGCCCTTTGTTTCTCTAACCTTCCGCATTTCCCTTCAGTAAACTCCTTTTCTGTTTAAGTTAGCCACAGGAGATTTCTGTTGGTTGCAACCAGAGAATCTTGAGTGATACAAAAAGTCCTAGTGGAACCCAAGGGCAGGCATTGGAATGGGCCTTTCCAAGGAAAGAAACCAGGAACCAGAAAGTCATCAGGAATCAGGGCAACTTTCTGCATCAGTTGGAATGCCTTCAGCTTTTTTTTTTTCCCTTCATGGAGCTCATAATCCATTCATTTATTCAATAAACAATTATTGAGTATCTATCCTGTGCCAGGCACCCTGGTCGGTCTTAGAGTTCCATCCAGGTATAAAATATGCCAAGACCCCTGCCCTCAAGTAGCTCACATTCTAGTGAAGATAAGACATGTGAGCACATAGAGTATATTCACAACACAGAATAAGAAGAGCTATGCCATGGACACATATACACCAGCAAACATAAAATAGATAGCTAGTGGGAAGCAGCTGCACAGCACAAGGAGATCAGCTCGGTGCCCTGCGACCATCTAGAGGGGTGGGACAGGGAGGGCGGGAGGGAGGGAGACGCAAGAGGGAAGAGACATGGGAACACATGCACATGCATAACTGATTCACCCTGCCACAAAGCAGAAACCGACACACCATTGTAAAGCAACTACACTTCAACAAAGATGCAAAAAAAAAAAAAAAAAAAAACAAGAGCTATGCCAGAGGGATGAAGCATGACTGTCTTCATAGACCTAGAAATCACAGATGCAATTACCCTGGTAGAGAGGGCCTGGGCAGAGAATCGCAGGTAGGTGAACCTGTGTGCACAGAGAACGTGGTATGTATGAGTAGCTGCAAGTTTTCAACATCCGTGGAGCAAAAGAGTTCTTGCAAAAGTAGTGGGAGACGTGGCTGAAGAAATTGGTTGAGGATGAAGCATAAAAAACCCACTGAAGTGTGATCTTTTTTTCCTGAGGAGGCATGGGGGAGCCCTGGAAGGTTTTTAAGCTGTTTGAGGACATGGTCAATTCTCTGGGTTTCAGAAAAGTCCCTCTGGAGTCTGGGATGTGGTGAAAGTTGGGCTGGACCTTTCACCACTGGGCATGCTCAGTCGCTCAGGAAAGGTTTTTGCTCTGCCTTGGGAAATTTTTCACGCCGCTCTGGCAGTGGAGCTCGCCCCGCCCACGGCTTCTCCTCACTGGATTGGTTGAACTCAGGGAGGCTACCAGGAGGCCCAGTTGACCTCCCAACTCCACACCCCCGCCCCCGCCCGTTAACGCTCTGGGCGCGTGCTGCCTTCAGCTTTAAATAACAGAAACCTGGATGTGGGTAGATGGTAAAAATTTGGAGCCCCTCCCAAATGAACTCTAGCCATGTGGCTTGCTTTGTCTGATGAGATGTTGGCAAACACATGGCAGGTGGAGACTTGAAAAGTGTGCTTTGGGGCTTTCTCTCTCCTGCTGCTCTTGGAAACCTGTACCCACCACACGTGGCCTGGTCTGGCCTGCTGGGTGATGAGGGACCACACCAGGCAGAATCAGACGTCCCAGCTGAGGCCTTTCTAGACCAGGGTTTCTCATTCTCGGTACTATTGACATATTGGATCAAATAAGTCTTGGTTGTGGGCAGCTGTTCTGTGCACTGCAGGATGTTTAGCAGCATCCCTGGCCTCTACCCCGAGATGATAGGATCACCCCCACCCCAGTTTAACAACCAAAGTGTGTCCAGACATTGCCCAATGCCCCCTGGGTGGCAAAATCGCCCCCAGGTGAGAACCACTGTCCTAACCCAGCTTGCCTGGCAATGACCAGGCAGGCATGTACACGAAGCCACCCTAAACGAGCCCCAGCCAAACCAACCAGACCAGTACAAGTGGCCAGCTTGACGCCTGGAATCAGGAGAACTAATAGTTGCCATTTTAAGTCACTAACTTTTGAGAGATTTGCTCCACAGCACAAACAGGTACATCTGACCACAGTGGCTGAAACTGATAGGATTGATTTATTTATACAACAGGATGTACAGAGGTAGGCAGTTCAGGTACAGTGCAGAGCACAGTGATGCCACTAGGCTCCCACCCAGGCTTTTCATGTCTTTCCACTCCATTGTCCTTTGAGGTGGGCTTTGGTCTCTTGCTTGTTACCTGGTGATCCCCAACATGGCTGCTCCAGCTCCAAGTCCGAGCTGCAGGAGAGGAAAAGGAGACAAGGCAAAGGGACAAAGAGAAAAACTTTCTCCTAGCAAAGCCTTGCCTTTAATTCCAGAAGGGAAGCCCTGCCCAGGGCCTTCACCTGCATGTCACTGGCCAGAACTGAACAACACAGCCAGGTCTAGCTGCAAGGGAGGCTGGGAAATGAGGGCATTTCGCGGGCTGCTTATACAGTAGAGGGAGGCAATGACTAAGGGGCTTGTAGTGTCTGCTGCACTGTCTCTCTGGGGGTCGTCTTGGTTTCTTCTTCTTCTTTTTTTTTTTTTGCCACACAGTGTGGCTTATGGGATCCTAGCTCCCTGATCAGGGATTGAGTCCGGGCCCTTGGCAGTGAAAGCGCAGGGTGGACGGCCAGGGAATTCCCTGGGTCTTGGTTTCCTGTCTCTACCTGTTGCTTATCTATCCTGGCCATGTCTTTCTAAGACTGGCTTTGTTTCTCCAAACACAGTGGGAGAAATGGCCACCCCAGCTGGGAACTGCATCAAGACTTTCAGCTCCGGGCCATTAATGACCTGTGTGGTAACTCCGTGTCCCACTTCCAAATATCAAGGGCACAGGTGCTGATTGGCCCAGCTTGGGTTAGAAGAGAAACCTGATTGGTCTGGCTTGGGTAGACTATCTACTGATCAGCCAGTCAGGTGCGGCCAAGAGAGCAGCAGGAGGTAGGGTAAACCTGGTTGGGGAATGTGCATTCTCAGAGAAAGGGGTGTGTGGCTGAGGAGACACCTAAAGAACCATCTAGTTCAAGGAGTGAAGAAAGGACATTGCCATTGTGGGTTGCAATGTTGATACGATAAAGATTAACACGTCCTTTGAAAGACCTCAAATACAGTGGAGTCACATAGGCATTACATTTAACTTATGCAAATTCAAATATTTGTATTCAACCAAAGTAGTTTTTTTCCCACACAATTTGGCTTCCAAACATGAGCCAGCTACTTAACTACTGCCTGACCAAGTGATCTTTTCTGGTGCTGGAGATTGCTGTTTTGGATTTGGGGGATATGGTACAGTATAAGTAATATGTTCTTTATGGAAAACTGCTGGGATTTTCAAGATTATTTTTAAGGTCAGGTGATGCTCACCCTTCTCACTGTGTAAGAAGTACCTTTAGTGGAAGACCATGCAAATCATTTTTCCCATTTCCTTCTAGTTTTAATCAGTATAAAGAATGCATTTGATTTTAAAATATCAAAATACTTTTATTGTGGCTTTTTAAAAATAAAAAATAAATGATATTCATGGCTTCTGGTTCTTCCTCCTGTTTTGTTTGGTGGTCTCTGGCTGTACAAGAAAGGCAGGGAGAGAACAGATGGCTGGAGAGAAGGCAAAAATGAGGGTCTCTTCAAACACCACGGGAAAGGGGTGTGTCCACCTGGGCAGTGTGTGTTCTTTGATGACTGGGTACTTGGTCTGTCCTGATGGCCTGGGACTTGACCTACTGGGCTGTCTTGGTGCGGCAGAATGGGCAGCGTGAGATGGAGTTAGAAACCTGGGTTCCAGACCCAATTCTTGAATTTACTAGCTGTGTGACTTTAGACAGGCCATTTAACCTCTCTCGGCCTCAGCTTCCTCATTTGTAAAATGGGGAACATAATGCTATTTACCTCCCAGGGCTTGAGAGAGGATTAGACGAGAAGTGTTTTGAACACCACAGAGCGCCATATAAACATGACTCACTGT
Source organism: Mesoplodon bidens (assembly GCF_964165515.1). NCBI lineage: Eukaryota > Metazoa > Chordata > Mammalia > Artiodactyla > Ziphiidae > Mesoplodon > Mesoplodon bidens. The sequence continues at coordinate 336,835 of NW_027672382.1, read as the reverse complement.
TATGGAAGCGATAAAACTGGTTGCTGTTCACATTTATTATAATCAATTCAGATATAAATGCACTATACCATGGCCCCAACAGCCCTGAGGTTACCATTCTGTCCTGTGGCCCCAGTACACGCCCTGGGTTTTCTCAACTGCGGGCTTCTCAGAGCTCCTTGGAGGTGTGACATTTGGGTTTGTCACTACTCAAACACATAATTGCATCTACCAGGCCTAGGAGTCTGAATTTCAAACTTATTCTTCATACGCCTGCGTATGTTTACATTCATAATATCTGTGAAAAGAACCCCTCTCCTCACACACTCCAAAATCCAGTATTGTGCAAAATACCAGTCTAGGAAGCAACACACTAGGGTAGCAACCTTTAATGTCCTAAAAAATCATCTTAGTAGTTTGACGCAGAAGAGTTACACTGACTCACGGAGGATCATGCGAGGCCCAGCGGGGCGACGTTTCTAGTTCCTTCCACCAGGTTTAGAAAACAGAAGGCTCTGGCTGGATTTGCTGGACATTTCTCTCTTCAGCATCTCCCTTCCTTGGTCCATCTTTGGGGTGCCTTTTCTGGCTCCAACCTACAACAAGCAAGAGCAACAAATGCCCAGACTCTATAATTGTAGGGAGATCCCCAAATATTTCTCAAATGACATTTTTTTTTACTCAAGATAAAATCTTTGTTGTAAAAAATATTTATATACACACATAGACGTGAGCAAAACAAAGGTAAAATGATCCACCATTATCACACTACCCACAGGTAACCTTATTCACATTTTGGTGTACACTCTTCCAGATACACATATAATGTTTTCTTCTTACATTTGCACCTTTTTTTGAACCAGGAGTTTCTGATGATAGGCAATTTCATTGGGATGGACTTTCTCTCGAAAAGCTGTTACTGAACTGAATGCCTTATGTCTCTGATGTCTTAGGAGGGTAAAATGCAGCATACTCTAGGGGGTCTGTCTAACCCTTTTCTGAGCACTGCTCCTGGATCCAGGCAGCCATGTGTGTGACTCTGTCCCTGGTCATAGCTGATCGGGCACTTGGCACGGGCTGGGCTTTTAAGATGGTCACTCCCAGGATTTGGGCTTATGGGCTCTAAGATGCTACTTGCTTCCTGGGCTGGTCCTTTGAACTGGGGGACCATGAGGTCATTCCTTCCTGTCACATGACTGGAGAGAGCAGAGATCAGGGGAGCCACACAGAGACACAGAGAGGAGATACGGCCTGTGTGTGCGTGTGCACATGCTTGTGTGTGTTTAAAAGAGATGATGCCTGAGATCTGATGGCTTACCAGTTCTATTTCGAGGCCAGGCTCTCTTTCAGCTCCCAGTTTTTATGAGGCACTCACCCCTATATCCTTAAAAAAGCCCCCTCCCCCTGTTTTTAATTTTTTTCAGTACACAGGCCTCTCAGTGTTGTGGCCTCTCCCGTTGCGGAGCACAGGCTCCGGACGTGCAGGCTCAGCGGCCATGGCTCACAGGCCCAGCCGCTCCGCGGCATGTGGGATCTTCCCAGACCGGGGCATGAACCCGTGTCCCCTGCATCGTCAGGCGGACTCTCAACCACTGCGACACCAGGGAAGCCCAAGGCCCACTCTTGGGGAAGGAGTCGCCCAAGTTACACTTGGCAAGGAACCTGGAGGAAACCTTTCTGTACTGAGGAGATCGTAGACACCAAACTTCTAAGCTCAGGCTGGAGGGCAGGGAGAATGGGAAGCTGGCTCTTTGCTCTTAGCCGAAGCACCATCTGCCCTGCTTCTGTTAAAGTCAGAGGCAGCGTGAAGTTCCAGGGTGTCTCACATCTCAGAGAAGCACAATGTTCCCACAACATCCGGGGCCCATCCCAATATCTCCTCTGCCATTTCACATCCGCAGGTGGTCCTCAGACAAAACCTAGATGTAGGGCAGTTTCTGCCTCCTCCCAGTCATATATGTGAGTGAATAAGTAACAAACTTCCAGTCGTTTCCACTTTGCAGGGTGGCAAACGTCTCAGATCAAGTGGGGCCCTCAGGATGCTCTCTATCCTCTTAACATCCTGCTCTGGGGAGTAACCACCTTCTGGTCTTAGCACAAGGATGCTGGTTGAGAAGCTTCTATTTTCCAAATATATCCCTCACCTAGAATATCTTCGTTTCTTCCCATGATAATTTGGTTGCCTCAGCATGACTGTGGCCTTTTATCAAACTTGAATGTCTCCTCTCTCATATTCAACCAAAATGTGTTTGGCTTTCTAGCTTCCTGAGAGCTCGCCTCTACTGTCTGCAAAGTGGGAACGTGGACTGGCTTAATTCCAGTTCCAGGGCTGATTTGTCAATGGCAATGTTTCAACATGTTCAAGATTTCATAGTCTTAATCCTCAACTTTGAAGAGAATTCTAGAGGATGCTTCCTTGAAATTTAAGACAAATTCCACTGGAAATGTATCAGGTTTATTACCTGGAGGTTTATAACCTAAAGGAGGAAAAGCTAGCACTCACCTGGGTGTCAGATCTGCACTGATTCCCAGCTCTCCTACTGAGCTGTGTGGCTCTGGACAAAGAAAGTCTCTGAGCCTCAGACACCTCATCTGTAAATTGGGTATAATAACAACACCCACCCCATAGGGTTGTTGTGAAGCTTAAAAGAGATACTGCACGTCAAGTGTTTGGCTCTGTGCCCGGCACATGCCAAAGGCTCAATACATAATAGATGAGGGATAACTGTCCACTGGGCTTCCTGCTGACGTCCTAGGGTTTTCTCTCTTCTCTCTTCTGGCTCACCTGGAAATGTGAGTTCTGCATCTTTGAGTTCTTCATCAGCTCTCCAAACATTCGTCTCTTTAACACAGAAAGAATATTGACAACATTTAGCTTATGTTCTTCTTTGCCTTTTGCATCAGAGAAAAATGGATTTTTCTCAACTTTCAGATGCTACCCATTTGGATGGAATGTTGAGCCTTCCTAGGTGAGGAGGTGAGGATAGAGGTCTGCAGAAGGGGGTGTGGCTTTGGGGTAACGCTACACTGTCCTGCTGCACCTTTTAGGGAATCTCTGTTCCAGATTCCAGCAGAGAAAGAGGTGGTCAACCAAGAAGGCTATGAAGGATACTGCATTCTTCTTGGAGGACAGATCTGCTTTAGCTGGAAGCAGAGCCTCCTAGATCAGTGGAAGAGGCTGTAGATGTCCAGTGGCTTTCCACCCAGTGGAAATGTTGAAAGCCCCAGTGGCTAACCTCCCTGGCAGGGACTACAGGGGCCTGTTGGGAAGCCAGCATCACTGAAAACCTGGAGCTTGCCGCTCCCCTGGGGTTTGATGACTATTGCTGACCCTGATCTGCTCAAGACCCTGCACCTCAGGGGCAGCTCATCAAAGAAAGAGCATCCCCTAGGCACTGGAGACACAAAAGTGAGAGGGAACTGGGGTCTCCCTTGCAGACCGACACTCCGCAGGTGAATGTGCAGTGGTGTCAGGAAGGAGACGTTCTCCTAGAGCCCTGAGCATCCACTGGGGTCGCCAACCTGATTCCTACAGCGGCCAGGAAAGTAAAAGAAGTGGGTGAAGTGAGCTGGGGTGGTGGTGGACAGCAGCAAACACACGAGCCCAGCGCCTTTCTAAGGGGCCTGGAAGATGGAGGCTTGTGATGGTGACTTGTGGGTCTGTGGGCCTAGGGTCGCCAGATCTTCCAAGTTTCCCAGAGAAGCTGGAAATCCAGAATATTCCAGGAAACTGCCCTATTTTGAAATGTAACTTTAAAAAAACTCCCATGAGCCAAATGGAATATATCTGTGGGCTGCCATCTTGCGACACCCGGTTCAGAACCTCCCTGCTTGGTGTCTAGTTGGTGCTCAGTAAATGTTGGAGGGGTTGCCAGATAAAATACAGGATGCCCAGTTAAATCTGAATTTCAGAATGAAGCCAACAAATTTGTGAGTGTGAATATGCCCCGTGTAATATTTAGGACATTTATACCGAATAGCTTTTGTTGTTTATCTGATATTAAAATTTAACTGGGCATCGTGTTTTTGGTTTGTTTGTTTTCCCCTCAATCTGGCAACCCTACCGGGTAGTCACAAAACTCAGGGAGGAAATAAGGCTGTCTTTTGGGACAGGGCATAGGTGCTTACGAGACTCTTCCCTTCTCCCAGAAGGATGCTGACTCTACCCTCAGAGGACTGACCGTGAAGGCTGATGGGCCTGTATTGAACTGACAATTGCCCTCCACGCATTTTCCGTGGAGAAGGCCTCGAGCCTGCGGCCACTCGGTATTTATCACAAACTCTGTTGAGACAATCACTATCCAAATGCCCAGATATTATAGAGCAGGGGTTAGTTTTAAACCAACAGCCTTCTTCTCTCCCACCCCATCCCCCCCCTCCCTTTTTGTTTGCAGAACCGTTTATCCAAGCAAAATCCCATGAGGAACTTGGAGTATAAGATAATGGAGAGCTTCTCTGGCGGGAGAAAGGTGTGTGTGCTTTGAGAGTCACACCCTTCCATGGCACCCAAAGGCTCCAGGGAACCCCAGTTTGAACATTGCTGCAAAATTCCTTCCTGGATTAAGTTCCATCAGTGGGCAGCTGGGCACTGAGGGCAGAGCCTGGCCCCTGTGCACCTGCTTTTCCTGAACTTTACTGAACTCACTGGGATGTGATGAAGGGGGTGCGGGAGGGTCTTTTTCTTTAGCCTTCTTCTATCCGTATGCTGCATAGGCCTGGCCACATGGTTCTACTTCATCATTGTGGGCGGAAGAGCACCACCCCAAGCCCCTCCCATCCCACGCTCCTCCTACACAACATCTACCAATTGTGGGGCTTCCCTGGTGGCGCAGAGGTTGAGGGTCCGCCTGCCAATGCAGGGTTCGTGTCCCGGTCCAGGAGGATGCCACATGCCACAGAGCGACTGGGCCCGTGAGCCATGGCCGCTGAGCCTGCGCGTCCGGAGCCTGTGCTCCGCAACAGGAGAGGCCACAACAGTGAGAGCCCTGCGTACCGCAAAAACAAACAAACAAACAAACAAAACACACAAGTGGCACGGAGGAAGCCAGAATCTTGAGAATACCTGGGCCCAAGGAAATCTTGGAAGATAGTGAGTTAAAGAGAATAGTGAGGATAATGACGATGGTAGGAGAGGGTGAATGCTTTGTGGTCCTATGTGCTAAGGCTTTTGTATACAAGCTCCCATTGGGAAGGCTACGAGCTAGGTGCCATTTTTATTCTCATCTTAAAGAAGAGGGATCTGAGCTAATTAAGCAGAGGGAAGGTTAGGGGGTTTTCCTGGCTGAGACCACAAGGCAAAGCGGTGGTCACGCCCCCTAGCCAGGACTTGATTGGTTGGAGATCTGATTGGCAGGAGAGCTGAGCGGCTTCTCCTGCCAGAAGCAGCTGGTGCCCTTCAGCCTTTCTTACACTTCAAGCCCTAAGAAAGGGCTTGCGTGCTTCCCAAGTGGCAACTTCTGTGCATTTAAAAATTTCCTCTTGAAAATCCCAGCCTTAGCCCTTTCACAAAAGGTATCTGGGTCCTTTCTTGGCCGTGGCCCTAGTCGTATTCACCAAAGAGAAGAGCGCGTCCCATAAGAGCTGGCGGCTTTGGGAGGACCGGGGAAGGCGTCAGCTGGCAGGAAGCTCCCTGAAAAAAATAGAGGAATCCCCACCCATGCATGAGCTGCCTATTCTTCCCCCTTAGAAACAGGGCTTGTGATATGCCAGGCACTGTAGGCATTTTGCCATTTAACCCTCCCACTGCCCCATGGAGTAGGCCCCTTGCTAAGAGTTTTGGTTGCTTTTGTTGAGGAACCTGCGATACAGAGGTCAAGCCACTTACTCAGGGTCATTCGGGGCAGCGGTGGGGATTGACCCCTATTTGTTTGACTCCAAATCTGGCCTCTGAACTCTGAGAGACACTGCCGGCTTCTCGAGGGATGTGGGATGTGGATTCGAGTGAGCACGGCCTGGGCCGCGTTTCCCGTCCCTCTGCCACATGGACAGAGCCACAGGCCCAGTTCGCTGTGAAGGCCCAGCATCTTATACCAAGTCTCATTTTCACAGCCAGAGATATTAGTGTGGAAATAGGACTTTTGATTCTTGAAAGATCTGCTTGGTGAAGAGATGATCAAACATTAAAACTACAAACTCCATTTTTTTGGGGGGGGGCAATTCTGAAGCTTAAGATGTGTAATTTCATCTCAGTGCTTCAACCTTGCCACCTCTGTGAACGGGTGAAGAGTTTCAAAGTTTTATACAGGAGGCTAAAGAACTAAGGCTCCTTGTGAAAATACTAAGTGTAAAACTTAGAAAAGAGGAATTCTGCTTTCTGTTCATTTCTGCTTAAAGACAACGAAGATATACTCCCTTGAAGGAATGGATGCCAAGACAGATGTATACAAGTGCCCTTTAGGATCCAGCAAAACTTTAAAATGTAGTATTGTTTTCTTCCTGACAAACAGGCTGGCACGTCCCTTGCATTGTGTATGAATGAGGCAGCCCATGAATAATACATGTGAAGCCTGATTATGTAAATCCTCAGGTTTTCAGTACATGACAATGGCTTTTTTTGGGCCCTTCTCTCTCCCATTCTGTGGTCTGGTGTCTCTGCTTTGGGGCCTAGTCTGCCAAGCCCTGTGGGCGGGGGGGGCATTTCGGGGAGGGGTGAGCTCTCCAGAGGGCACATCAAAGGGAAAGTCACAACTCTGTCACTGGCCCACCTCTCCCTGGCATTGCTTGGTGTGAAAGGAAACTGTCCTCTGCCTGAGGCAGCCCCATGACACATGCAGACTAAGGCCTGTGATGTTTAATTCACAGCAGTGAGCACTGGAAACACCGCATCCAGGCTCCCTCAGAGCAGGACAGCCACTTTTCATTTCTGGGGCTCTAAGTCAGAGAGCCTGCTGTCTGGAAACCTGTTGCCTGGAAGGTTCGCAGGATGGAGGGCAGGCTTCTGCAAGGAACTATCTGACCATCACCTCCTGGTTGAGGAGAAGGGCACCCTTCTATGACCTTGGCCTCCTTAGAGCTCATGCAGGCAACAAACACACACATGCAAATACACACACATGCAAACACACAGCACATACTCACATGTACACAGATACACGCAAGCATGCGTGTACAAATACACAGCCCCAAGTCAGAAAGACTGGAGTACTATTCTGGCTACTCAGAAGAGCAAACCCAAATCTTTATTCTCAGAAAGCTTATTCCTCGGTGTATCCCTGGCACCTGGCAGAACAATGAAAATCAGAAGCGCCGCCTTTAAAAACACTCGGGCTGTTCACTCAACTGATTGTGGTCATCATTTCAGGAGGCAGGGAAGTCAGATCATGATGCTGGACACCCTTAAGCTCAGTACAGTGCTGTGTGTCAATTATGTCTCAATAAAACTGGTAGAAAAAATAGTTATCTGGATAGAAAAAACAAGATAAAATACACAAATTATCAAAAGTTAAAAAATACAGACGAGCTAGACTATGAGTCTCAGAAAGCACTGTTCACAACAGCCAGGACATGGAAGCAGCCTAAATGTCGATGGAGGAGTGGATAAAGAAGATGTGGTACAAATATACAGTGGAATACTACTCAGCCATAAAAAAGAGTGAAGTAATGCCATTTGCAGCAACATGGATGGACCTAGAGACTATCATAGTATGTGAAGTAGGTCAGACAAAGACAAATATCATATGATATCACTTATATGTGGAATCTAAAAAAAATGATACAAATGAGCTTATTTACAAAACAGAAAGAGACTCACAGACTTTGAAAACAAACTTATGGTTACCAAAGTGGAAATGTGGTGGGGAAGGATAAATTAGGATTTTGGGTTTAACATATACACACTATTATATATAAAACATGTAATCAAGAAGGACCTACTGTATAACACAGGGAACTCTACTCAATATTCTGAAATAACTATTATGGGAAAAGAATCTGAAAAAGAATAGATATATGTACATGTATAACTGAATCACTTTGCTGTACATGTGAAACTAACACAACTCTGTAAATCAACTATACTCCAATATAAAATAAAAATTAAATTAAAAAAAAGAAAGTTAAAAAAAATAGAGGCAAGCTAGACTATGAGTCTCAGAGAGGTTAAGCTAACACATATATATGGAATCTAAAAAAAAAAAAAAAAAAGAATGTTCTGATGAACCTAGGGGCAGCCAGGAATAAAGACACAGATGTAGAGAATGGACTTGAGGACATGGGGAGGGGGAAGGGTAAGATGGGACGAAGTGAGAGAGTGGCATGGACATATATACACTACCAAATGTAAAACAGATAGCTAGTGGGAAGCAGCTGCATAGCACAGGGAGATCAGCTCAGTGCTTTGCGACCACCTAGAGGGGTGGGATAAGGAGGGTGGGAGGGAGACGCAAGAGGGAGGGATCGGAGGATATACGTATGCATATAGCTGATTCACATTGTTACACAGCAGAAATGAACACAACACTGTAAAGCAATTATACTCCAATAAAGATGGTAAAAAAAAAAAGCTGCCTGAAGTCACACAGTAAATGGCAGAACAAGAGTCTAAACCTAAGTCTGCCTAAAGCTAAAGCTATTCTGCCACCTTCCTTTGCAATGAGTGAATGCATTCTTTGCTGCCTGGATCCCACTGGGGCCTCAGTTGGCTGTTTCTAAAGGGAGCTGAGGGGCAGCCTCAGAGGCTCTGCTCCGAGCAGGGACCTCTCACCTTCTGCTGCCTGATCGCCCTGGTGACCCTCTTCTCCTGGTGCAGCCACTCTTCCATGTGCGCCAGGGCCTCCTTCAGCAGCGCCTTTTCTTCGGCCTCTCTGGAGATGTCCTTCAGCTTTGCCACCTGTGACTGGTACATCTGAACCGACACTTTGCTCTGCCTGAGCACACAGGAGAGACAAAGTCTCTTTTCTCCTCAGCTTTCTCACTCACCACCAATGCTCCTGACCTGGGAGATCCTCAGAACACTTCCATATATGCCTGGCTTCGCGGTTTCCTTACAAGTGGGGGGAAGGCTGAAGATGTGGGGACTAGAGGGCAGAATAAATAGCCCATTGGCTGTGGACGTGCAGCATGAAGGGGGCAACGGTTATGCTACCAGCCCCTCCCAATTTCCCAGAGAGGGTGGGGGAACGGATACCACTGAAAATAGGATGGAATTACGAAAAGCACACACATGGTGAAACATCAGACACATTTATAAAAGGTGCACCTTATTCCTTAACAGTAGGGTACTTTAACTGCTGCTTTCTTGCCCAGAGACTTGGGTCCATCAGGCCCTGAGTCACCATCCCGCCTGCCCCCCTCCACACCCAGGCCTCTGTCCTCTTGTCCTGGTCCCTACGGGTCTGCAGCTGCACCGAGGTTTAGCCTGGAGAATGGAGGCCTGGGCCTTTTGCCGGAGACATGGGCCACACATGAGCTGTTCAATGTCCTTCTCGTATCGTCTCAAAAGCTCTTCTTTTCTCTGCAGCTGGTTCTTGAGTAGGGTGATCTTATCAAACACCAGGTACAGGTCTGTTAGTCGAAGCTGGTAGACTCTCTCCCTCTCTTTTCGGGAGAGGTGTTTCATGGACACGTGACCTGACATACCTTTGATGTTCATCAAAGTCCCGAGGGTTTTGCACATGTCCATGTACTACGAGAAAGCATTTCTCAGGTAAGAGGCCTGGCCCAATACCGCTGGAGGCCACTTTGAGGAGGCAAACATCTAATTCTGTTTCATTCATTTTCTGCAGTTGCAGAGAAGAAACACATGCTTTGCAAATGAGTGCATTTGGGGCTTTTAGTACGACTTTCATTTTCCCCCGCATCCATTTACACTATGCCTTTTTGAGAATTGGGGGGAAGTGGGGAGGGGGAATGACAACAGACATAAACATTCATTCTTACTACCCAGTCTTCCAAGGAATTGGGCTCTGCAATTTCTAGCCCATGCTGGGATAGGAGATGGGTCTCGTGGAGCTACTGTAACAACTAAACATGTATGTGGAGTTGATGTTTAAACTATCTGCAGGGCACGCACGTTTGGACAGGAGGGGACTGATGCTGGGTATACCTACCAGCTTTTCACTAAGATCTAAAGCGTCAGCCACATCCATTTTCCTTAACTTCTCAGAGACCATGATGGACCCTGGGCTGGAAAGGCCATTTTGAGGCTGAAATAAAAAAAAGAAGAAAAACTCTCTTGGCATTCCGTTATGATTTTCTACATCCAGAAGAATAACCCAAAGAATAATGGAAGAACTGGAAAGATACTAAAGAATAATTTGAGAGAGTTAATTTTTTTAACATCTTTATTGGAGTATAATTGCTTTACAATGGTGTGTTAGTGTCTGCTGTATCAAAAAGTGAATCAGCTATACGTATCCATATATCCCCATATCCCCTGACTCTTGCATCTCCCTCCCACCCTCCCTATCCCACCCCTCTAGGTAGACACACAGCACCAACCTGCTCTCCCTGTGCGATGCAGCTGCTTCCCACTAGCTATCTATTTTACCTTTGGTAGCGTGTGTGTGTATATATGTCCATGCCAAGAGAGTTGGTTTTAAATCCAGTCTGACTCTGTGAACTGCTTTCTTTATGACTGTGTTCCTACCCCTTCAGAGCACGACTGCCTTTGAAATGATGCATCACTTGTGCCATTCTTTGGCCACCGTCTCGTCTGTCTTCCCTTTAGGCCAGTGGTTCTCAACTGGGGGTGACTCTGTCCACCCTACCCACTCCAGGACATTTAGCAATGCCTGGACACATTTGTGGGTGTCATAATTGCTGTTGGCGTCTAGTGGGTAGAGGACAAGGATGCTGCTAAACACCCCACGATGCATAGGGCAGTCTCCCAAACAAAGAGTTACCTGGCTCAAAAAATCAGTACCGCTGATGTTGAGAAGACAAGCTCCAGAAAAATGGGGACCATGTGGCTTTTGCTCACTATCTCCCTCCTTGTGCCCAGCATGGCACCTGGCACCGAGTGGTGCATAGTGGTCATGTTTGTTGAATGAACGAATGAAGGTTAAGTGGAAAATAGCCTCCCTCCTTTTTATTAAAGGAATCTCATTTCTGTGCAGCAGAAACCATACCCTCACAAAATTTGGCCCAACCTTCTCCTAGCTCTGGAACCTGGTGGGTGGGCATCCCTTCAGACCCTTTCCAGAGACAATGCAGATAGTGTTTGCAGCTGCATCTCCCTAAGACCCCAACCAGCCAGCTGGCTGCTGGAAGCCCAAATGACTGCATGGAATGGCCACCAGTCTGAATAGGTTACCCGATCTGAATGACTACAAATAACCATAATAAGCCTCCTTAAAAAATAAATTGGCTTTTAATGCTTGCCATGAGCACCTCTTAGCCCTAGCATTTGTTGGCACTACCCTGAAAACCTCTGAGATTAAAAACAAAACAACTAAAAAACTATAATGGCCCCCAAAGTGACTGTGATAGATAAGAGTGGACATATTTGTCTATGTATCTATGGAGATGAGAATAAAAGAGGGTATCTGAAGATGACAATAAACCGGGCAGATCTGCTGCAAAAAGAACCTGAGATGCTGCTCAGTGTCTTCAGCTACCCTGAGCTGCATCCTCTGTACCGCTCCAGACGCCCCCTCTTTTCCTGAGGGGAGGGTCACTAAGGAAGAGCCTGGGCTACAGGATCCAAGCACACAGTCCCCACCCGGTCTCTGCAGGCTCGCAGACAGACCACCAGGGACACACCCCTGGTGTGTCTTCAATCATTATTCTGTGACCTTGGGTGAGGTACTTGACCTCCTGAAGCCTTAATTTTTCTTATCTGTTAAATGGGGACAATAATAGTAACTATGACACAAGGCTGCTACGATGGTTAAATGACATAAGGCATGGAGCCGGCTGAGCTCAACGCCTGGCACACAGTAAGCAGTTCACAGATGTCAGCTATTCTTCCTCCTGCTCTTTCATTTAATTACTGCCAACCTTGGAGGATTGAGAGTTAGGAGGTTTCCTGCTCTGTGGTGTCAGTGGTGGGATGAGGGCTTGTTGCCAAGGAGAAGGTCTTGGAAGCAGGACCATCAGGACGTGAGATCCAGCTGAGCTCCCCACCTGGAGACGGTCCCTCTACTCCCAACCTCAGAGAAGGAAGGTTCGATTTTATCAGGAAGACCAACAAGTTTCTGAAGACTCACATCTCTAGACGTGTGAGCAAATGTCTAGAAAAATTGTAGGAGAAAATGCTGGTACAGAGAGGATGGCTTTATTATGTTTTCCAAAAGCTGGTTTAGACCAGCTGCTGCAGCAAGCCACGCTGGCCTGAGCTGTCCATTGTCATGTGTCAGTCAAACACCCGGTCAAACATCCATTTAGGATACAGGGCACCTTCAACCTAGCAATCAAATTACCTCTGAAAATCCTGGAAAACACAAACTATGCTCCCTAAGAAAGGAAGGTTTTCTTGGATAATACTCTTTAAATACTGTTTGACAATAATAACTATCATCTATTAAAGTGCTCGCTATGAGCTAGGCACTGGGATAAGCACTTTACATAATGATCTCCTTTAATTTTTCCATCATCATTTTACAGCTGGGAAATTGAAGTCCCAGAAAGGTTAGGAGGCTGCCCAAGGTCACAGAGCTTGCAGAGCTGGGATTAGGACACAGGTCTCTGATTCTAGAACTTGTGTCTTCTTAATCATCATGGCTCCCTTCTGCTGCCCTTTATGTGTTCATGTTTTTCAGTTTATAGCAAAAAGCAAATGTTAGGCAAGCTCATGACATACTGTTGTACATTAGCTTGTTGGATATTTTCTGCAGAATACAACATGTGATGTGAAAAGGAGGGCCCAGAGATTGACCTGGCCAGCATCAGTGCAATGCTATATCATGCTGTACATGATGGGAAGCCGCCTTTCTATTCAAACATTGGATCGCTGTTACGGCCAGGTACCGACCAGTCCATACAGGTGCCAGCCCATCAGGGAGGACCTGGCCTCGAACCAATGATGTATACAGTGGTGCCAGGGCACACGGCTAGTGTCTGTCCTCACGCCCACCCTCCCCACGTGTCAGTCAATGCAGAGACAAAGTTTCTTTGGTTACCATTCCGATCTCTACTCTTGAAAAAGTTGGCAAGTCAGGTTTTACCTCCAATATTTTCCGAACATTTTTTTCCATCCCGAGGGTCTTTAAGTCTAGAAATGATCCATCCATGTGGTCCTTGTGATCTATAAAAGAAATAATTTACACTCAAAAGAAAGGCTCAGGAAGAAGTTACTGCATGTAAAAGTCACAGCTGGTATTTACTGGACACTTACCACAGGCCAGTACTAATTAGCTCACCATCCTCCCTTGGCAGGTGAGGCATCGAGGCCCAGAGAGGTGAAATGACTTGTCCAAGGCCACACAGCTCATATGAGGCTGCAGCCTCCCAGGGCGGGGGCACTGAGGGGGAACCTTCAGCCACAGGTGTGAGGATGGACTTGAACCCAGGCTTCTGTGTCTTAGCCCAGGGCTCCACCCAGCAGCAAGCTTGGTTTCTTGAAAGCCCTATTCTCTCTAAACAGGGTATTTATCCTGGGAAGTTCCCCAAGGTTGGTCCTTGCACAGCATCCGTCTATGAAAGAGTCCCAGGGGAGGCGCCATCATTCACCTGGTGTGATCACTGCTTGGCTGAGGCCCCACTGGGCGTGGGCACGCGTGGGTATGCAGAGTTGGAGGGGATGGCGTGTCAGAATGGAAGAGGTGGTTGGGTGAATGATGCCTCCCCCCCAAAGATGTCTGGCTCCTAATCCGTAGAGCCTATGAACATTACCTGACAGGGCAGAAGGACCTTTGCAGATGTGATGAGGGTAAGGATCTTGAGATGCGGGCTTATCCTGGATTAGCTGGGGGGACCCAACATAGGCGCATGGGTTCTTACAAGAAGCAGACACAGGGAGTCTGACTACAGACAGAGACGGTGTTGTGACAGAAGCAGAGAGTTGAAGGTGCTCCTCTGCCGTGAGCCAAGGAAAGCGGGGAATTTTTATTTCCTCGCCTTTTCCAGTCTAGAGACTAGAAAAGGCAAGGAAACGGATTCTTTCCTAGAGCCTCCAGAAGGAACCAGCCCCTTGCCTTTACCTTAGCGAAACTGATTTTGGACCTTTGGCCTCCAGAACTGTAAAAGAATAAATATGAGTGGTGTTAAGCCCCTAAGTTTGTGGTAATTTGTTAGAACAGCCATAGGAAACTAATATGGGGGGTGAAGGCAGGAGGTAGGATGAGAGGTGGGGAAATGCAGTGCATGTTCTGGAAGAGCTTAATTGGGTTAGAGCAGATGATGGGGGAGGGGAGGAGTAGAGGGAAGAGTCGGGATGGAAAGCTGAGCTCAGTTTGTGGCCAGCCTAGAACAGTAGCCTAAAGAGTATAAACTTGATTTAAACATCACTGAAATGTCACGAGTGTGACCTGTGTGCCCGGCCCTCTGCCAAGCAATCAACGCATCACCCCACTGTACTGTCCCGCCATCGCCTCCTTTTACACACGAGGCGGTCGGGCTCTGAGACCTGTGGCTGCTGGACGCCACACAGCTGGCAAATGGCTGAGCCAGGGCTTGGGATCACAGTGGTGTGACTCCAGGGTCTGAGTCACTGCTATTTCAGCTTCTGATGGAGCAGTGAGCTGGCTTAATGAAGGGTGACTTTTTTCTTCAGAAAAATAACCGGGATGTATTAGAGACGAAGGAGCCAGCAGCATTTCTCAACTGCAGCATCTCGACGTGTTGGGCTGGACAGTCCTCGTTGTGGGAGCCGTCCTGGGCACCGTAGGACGTTTAGCAGCATCCCTGGCCTCCACCTACTGGCTGCCAGGAGCATCACCCACCCAAGCTGTAATTATCAAAGATGAGAGGGTTTCAAGAAAGCAAACCGAGAGGGTTGGGTAGGCCAGGGAGAACATGGTGGGGGGAGGAAGCTGGGGCTTCAGTGCAGGGGGGCCACGTCAGTTGCCAAAGAGGCAAAGACAATGTGGGAAGTTGGTGGTGAGCACACAGGGTGTAATGCACTTCAAGGTCTTAGTGGGACAGGAGTACAAGCAGTAGAAAAGGAGCTGAAGAAGAAGTGGTCCCAGTGAAGATACACCAGCTTGAAGTGCATGTTTGATGATGAAGGAGAAAGATGGAGTGGGAGGCTGTAGACGCTGAAGAAGGAGGTCGTGATTCAGGAGCTTGTGCACAAGGTCGTCTGGGAGGGAGAGAGAAGGGGAGACTCAGGGAGGGAAGAGCTGCATTTGGAAAGAGAATGTAGTGAGGGAAGATGGAGGGAAAGGAGGAAAGGTGGGTGCGGAGAGAGACAGGAGGGGAGCTGAATAGGCTCGTGCCTGGGCCCTTGACCTCTGACATTGCCACTTGTTGAGAATTTCCAGCTTGGAAGAGTGAGAATAATAATATTATAATAATAGCTATTCAGTATTAACCACTTGCTGTGTGCCAGGCACCATGCCAGAAGTTTAACACGTGATATTTTCTGATCATTACAAACAGCCCAGCAAGGAAATGTGTTTGCATTTATAGGTGAGACACAGACGCCCAGCAAGGTTAAGCTATGGAGCTGGTAAGCAGTAGGATCAGAATTCAGACCTAGGTCTCTCATTCTCTTTTCAGAGAGACTAGAGGCTGGAGAGTGAAGGGCTGGGCTGGCTGATGTGAAGGGTGCGTGAGGAGAGGGGCGCTGGGCGGATCCCGAGATGGCAGAGATGGGTGATGCGGACTTGGGCTGTTGGAAAGAGGGATTTTCTTCTTTGGGAGAAGAAGCAATTCTTGATTATAGTTCTGGATACAAAAGTTACACATGCCTGTTACACAAATCCAAACAGGGCAGAAACCCATAAAGTGGAAAGTGTCCCCCCGCTGTATCCTCAGTGGCCGGCACACAGTAGGGCTGCAATAAATAGTTGTTGAACGACTGAGTGAAAGTCATGGCTCATGCAGTCTCATCATGCTGGGATAATACTCTCAACACTTTTATGTCTTTTCCTCCAGATTTCTCCTGTGGTCGGATATTGGCATTTGAAAAAAAAAAAAGAAAAAAAAGGGGAGAACACTGTGCATATTGTATTACAACTTTCTTTTTTTTCACATAAAAATACTGCGTATCTTGGATATCTGAGAAAGAGCGATTTTCTATGTATGCAGGGAATCCTTTTATTTGCAACAAAATCTTGCAGACATAGACACAATCAACTGAGCTTGCAAAGATCAATGTAAAAAGTCCTTTCTTTCCCTTATCAAAAGAAGCTGAGAAACCAGGCAGGAGGAGAGGGGAGCTGACTTTTAAGGTCCTCCTTACATGTTTCCTGTCTTCCAGTGGGACCACACAGTAATCCTTCACCAATCAGTTTTTTTTTTTTTAGGTCACAGCTTTTTAATTTTTTAATTGACATATAGTCAATGTAAAATATTGTATGTTTCAGGTGTACAACATAGTGATTCACAATTTTTAGAGGTTATATTCCATTTATAGTTATTATAAAATATTGGCTATGGGCTTCCCTGGTGGCGCAGTGGTTGAGAGTCTGCCTGCTAATGCAGGGGACATGGGTTCGGGCCCTGGTCTGGGAGGATCCCAAATGCCGCGGAGCGACTAGGCCTGTGAGCCACAACTACTGAGCCTGCGCGTCTGGAGCCTGTGCTCCACAACGAGAGAGGCCGCGATAGTGAGAGGCCAGCGCACCACAATGAGGAGTGGCCCCCGCTTGCCACAAATAGAGAAAGCCCTCGCACAGAAACGAAGACCCAAGACAGCCAAAAAAATAAATAAATAAACAAATGTGGGGTTTAAAAAAAAAGAAAAAAAATTAGGAAAAAGTGAAATTAAAAAAAATATATTGGCTATATTCCCTGTGCTGTAAAATATATCATTGTAGCTTATTTATTTTATACATAGTAGTTTGTACCTCTTTTTTTAAAATTGGAGTATAGCTGCTTTACGATGTTGTGTTAGTTTCAACTGTACAGCAATGTGAATCAGCTCTATGTATTCATATATCCCCTCTTTTTTGAATTTCCTTCCCATTCTGGTCACAAAAGGATGGAACGCTTCATGAATTTCCGTGTCATCCTTGCACAGGGGCCATGTTAATCTTCTCTGTATTGTTCCAATTTTAGTATATGTGCTGCTGAAGTAAGCACGGTAGTTTGTTCCTCTTATTTCCCTACCTCTAACTTGTCCCTCCCCCTTTCCCGCTCCCCACTGGTAACCACTAGTTTGTTTTCTATATCTGTGAGTCTATTTCTTTTTTTCTTATATTCAGTAGTTTTATTTTTTAGATTCCACATAAAAGTCATATCATACAGTATTTGTCTTTCCCTGTCTGACTTATTTCACTAAGCATAGTACCCTCCAAGTCCATCCATGTTGCTGCAAATGGCAAAATTGCATTCTTTTTTATGGCTGTGTAGTATTCCACTGCATATATAGATATAGATATAGATATAGATATTGATATATCACATCTATTTTTGGGGGGTGGCCACACCATGCAGCTTGTGGGATCTTAGTTCTCCAACCAGGGACTGAACCTGGGCCGTAGCAGTGAAAGCGTCAACTCCTATCCACTGGACCGCCAGGGAATTCCCTACTGCATCTTCTTTATCCACTCATCTGTTGATGGGCACTTAGGTTGCTTTTATGTCTTGGCTATCGTATATAATGCTGCTATGAACATTGGGGTGCATGTATCTTTTTGAATTAGTGGTTTTCATTTTAGGGGAATAAATACCCAGGAGTGGAATTGCTGGATCATATGATAGTTCTATTTTTAGTGTTTTGAGAAACCTTCAAACTGTTTTCCGTAGTGGCCACACCAATTTACATTTCCACCAACAGTGTACAAGGGTTCCCTTTTCTCCATATCCTCGCCAACACTTGTTATTTGTGTTCTTTTTGGTGACGGCCATTCTGACAGGTGTTAGGTGATATCTTAACCAATCAGATCTTTAGTAGTGACCCCAATCTCCTGGGCTGCTCATGACATGATCCAACAATAGTTACTCAACCTGGATTTCCCTGAGGGATTTATTCCAGGATTTTACAGACCTAGCTCGTTACGTGTGTTTTATCCCTTAGGACAATATTTTAAAAGGCAGGTAGTATGGTGGTTCAGAGCAGGGGCTTTGAGGTCACAGGGACCTGGATGGAGTCCCAGCTTTACCACTCGGCAGCTAGGAAATGCAGCCCATTGTCAAGAGCTGAGGAAGAAGGCCTGGGAAGAGAACTGAGTGCTCACGGCTAAGAAAATCTGACTAGCTGTCAAATAGAGATGCGGCAGGGGTCACAGGTAAAGGCACCTCGGCGTGAGTAAATCAAGCTGCCCTGCCTGTGCGCATACCCATCTGCTTGCCATCCACATTTAGTTCACATTCAATCAACAAGTATTCAAGGCTGATGCGGATGGCAGCTACCATTTACTAAGGCTTATGTGTGACCCCATGATTTGGGTACCAAGTCGTTTAATCCTCACAACTACCTGGTGAGATCTTAACCCCATTTTATAACCAAGTAAACAGAGGCACACAGAAGTCGAGACTTGCTCACACAATGAGTAAGCGCACACTTGAGAGTCACACCTTAGCAGCTGGTCTCCAAAGCCTGAACTCAGAATTATTCGCTCTAATGCAAATGGGGCTTTGCTGGGGCGAGGCCCGCGGTGCGCATCAGACACCCTTCACTCCAGGGAATGAAACTCTCAGGTTTGTCTCTGTTCAAGTTAACGACAGAACCTGTCCTCTAGGAACTGGGCATGTACCTGGTACCCCTCTGGATCTTCAGAGGGCATGTGGGGTCACAGAAAAAGCACAAGTGCTAGGGTCACAACGACCTCAGTTTGAGTCCTGACCCTACCATGTACCCGCTGTGTGACTTTGAGCAAGTTCCTTAATGTTATTGATACTCAGTTTCCTTACTTGCAAAATAAAGACGACAATAGTACCTGGCTCATTGGGCTGTTGGAAGATGAAAGTACACAGTACATGTAAAACAACTAACACAGTGACAAGTACCGAGGAGGAATTAAACAAACCATGGTTCCTACCCTCCTCTTAGGAACTGTGAACACACAAGGCTCTTAGGACTGCTTGTGTATGGTGATGAGTGACTGGGGGATCCCCTGCTGGCCTCAGTAATGGGAAGTACCTTGAATCACTTATCATGGTGGTCTAACACACAAAAAGTTTTTGAGCCAGCTTCTTCTTTTTTTTTTAGCGGTACGTGGGCCTCTCACTGTTGTGGCCTCTCCTGTTGTGGAGCACAGGCTCCGGACGCGCAGGCTCAGCAGCCATGGCTCACGGGCCCAGCCGCTCCGCGGCATGTGGGATCTTCCCGGACCGGGGCACGAACCCGTGTCCCCTGCATCAGCAGGCGGACTCTCAACCACTGCGCCACCAGGGAAGCCCCTGATGGCTTAATTTTGCAACCCATGTTTCTTTACGGTAATGTAAGACTAGATTTAGAGACAGAGGCTTCAGTGACTCCTAAAGCCTGGGGAGGGGACAGTGCACACATTGCTTGGCCCCGCTATTACTAGGATAGAGATCATGACCTTTCCTTGTTTTAGTTCTGATTTTGAAGAACAGCTAGAACTGTGGGCCACATCTCTCTTGGTTTCACGCACACTCAGACTCTGCCATGATTACAACAACAGTAATACAGTGGTTGGGGAGGGTCTGGGTTGCCAGGAGAAATGCAACGCCCCTCTTCTCTATGCTCTGTGTGAGGGGCAGGCACTTACAGAAAAGTTAATCTTGATTTTGCCTCTCTTTTTTTTCTTAAACCCCACATTTGTTTATTTATTTATTTTTTTGGCTGTCTTGGGTCTTCATTTCTGTGAGAGGGCTTCATCTAGTTGCAGCAAGCAGGGGCCACTCTTCATCGCGGTGCGCGGGCCTCTCACTATCGCGGCCTCTCGTTGCTGAGCACAGGCTCCAGACGCGCAGGCTCAGTAGTTGTGGCTTACGGGCCTAGCTGCTCCGCGGCATGTGGGATCCTCCCAGACCAGGGCTCAAACCCGTGTCCCCTGCATTAGCAGGCAGACTCCCAACCACTGTGCCACCAGGGAAGCCTTGCCTTTCTTTTTAAACACATTTAAAAGAAATTCGCACCACCTTCTGGATTACCTTAGACATATCCTGGCTGGGGTTGTTTAATCACCGGAGTTGAAAATCACTCCTCTATTCTCATTCATTATTGCAAGAATGTCAAGTTTGTGCAGCCTCCCTGGAGAGCACTTTGGCAAGAAGGATCAACGATAAATGTTGGAGTTTCCCAGGTGTGGCCCTGGGCTCTCCCTTCTCATTCAATACTTTCTTCCTAGTGATACCATTCACACGTATGGCTTTAATCACCATCCATCCATCCACCCGTCCATCCATCCCATCTGACTAAGCACCCGCTATGTGGCACATGTTCTTCTGGGTTCCGGGGCCACATCACTGATATGGTTGGATAACCAGGGTGACAGCTGCGTCCTTGGCACCTCACTTTGGATGTCTACAGGCACCTCACACTCATCTTCCCTCTCAAACCTGGTCCTCCTGTGGCATTCCTTACTCTGGATTTTAGTGAAGGAACCACATCTGTACTTTTAACACAAGCCAGAAACCTGGAGACCTGTAGCCCCCTTTCTCTCCATCACTTCCCTTCTAGCCATATCTAACTCCATCACTGAGGCCTGTTGATTCATCTCTTAAATGCCCCTGGAATCTTCTCTCTTGCTCCGTCCCCTCCATTGCCACAGTGAGGGCCACCATCGTGTCTTGTGACAGCCTCCTAACTGCTCTCCCGGGGTTCTGTGCTGGCCACCTTCCTGTACATTTTCCACTCGTGGCCAAGATGACTGTCTCCAAATGCAAGCCTGTTCCATCAGTTTCTTCCTTAAAACCTTTCGTGGGCTTCTCTCTGCTCTCAGGTTAAAGCAGAGCTTCTTACCAGCGCTCTGCAAGCCCCTGGCCACACCATGATACAGCCCCTGTGGACCTCCTTCACCAGTCCCTGCCCTCCGCCTCCATTTCTTTAAGCCCCTTGAGTTCTCCATGCTTCCTTCGATCCCACCACGCTGCTCCCTCCACCCAGAATGCCCTCCCCTCCCCTCTTTGGCAAATAACTCCTATGCACCCTGCAGTTGCCCTGCCGTCCCTGACCAGGTCAGAGCCCTGCACTTCTTCAAAGCAACTGTCATGATTAAAGTTTTACATGTGAGTGATTTTTCAGTTAAGGCCCCACCCTATTCCTCCCTGAGACCCTAAGATCTACAAGCGCAGGGAGAGTGCCTGTTAGTTCCCCAATATTTTATAATGAAAGATTTCAAATGTACAGCGAACAGGGAGGAATTTTACAGCCAACATCCATATACCCCATAACCTGGATTCTACCTGTTTCTGACCCCATTATATTTCCATCCTGCACTGTGCCTGGTATCTAGGAGGCCTGCGATAAATCTTTGTTGAATGAAAGTGGTTCATATCCTTCCACATCTAGGATGATAAAGATAAGATGAACAGGTATGTGTGAATAATATTTATGTCAGCCTCATCTATTAAGTGTGAAAAACTGGAAGCAACTTAAATGCCCATGATAGAGGACTGGCTAAATAAATTACGGTATATCCTTCAGAATGGGGTTCCTTGCCATCAGTGACAGCGATGATGTAGATCTGTGTATATTGACATTGAAGGATGCTCCAGATGTACTGTTAGGAATGAAACTAAAGGAAATTGGGTATAATATGACATTATTCTTTTGTAAAGTTAAAAAATCAATACACGTGGATAGGTAGTGCCTATTTTATGCCAGGTACTATTCTGAATACTTTACATATATCAATGCATTTTAATCCTCACAAAAATCCTACGGGGTGAGTATTCCCTATTATCCCCATTTTACAGGTAAAGAAACAGGCACAGAGAGGGGAAGTAACTTGCCTAGAATCACACAGCTCTTTCCATGGGAAAATGCCCTGGAAGTTCCACACAAAATATGATAGTAGTGACGATACCAAACGCTAGCGAGGATGTGAAGCAACAGGAACTCTCATTCATTGTTGGCGGGAACGCAAAACAGCCACTTTGGAAAAGAGTTTTGTGGTTTTCTTAAAAACTAAACGTACTCTACGGACTTCCCTGGTGGCGTAGTGGTTAAGAATCCGCCTGCCAATGCAAGGGACACAGGTTCAAGCCCTGGTCTGGGAAGATCCCGCATGCCGCAGAGCAACTAAGCCTGTGTGCCACAACTACTGAGCCTGTGCTCTAGAGCCTGTGAGCCCCAACTACTGAGCCTGCGTGCCAAACTACTGAAGCCTGCGCACCTAGAGACCATGCAACGCAACAAGAGAAGCCACTGCAATGAGAAGCCCGTGCACCACAAGGAAGAGTAGCCCCCGCTTGCGGCAACTAGAGAAAGCCCGTGCGCAGCAATGAAGACCCAACGCAGCCAAAAATAAATAAAATAAAATAAATTAAAATTAAAAAAAACACCTAAATGTACTCTAACCACACGATTCAGCAACCGCGCCCTTGGTATTTACTCAAAGGAGTTGAAAACATGTCCACACAAAACTCTGCACGTGGACGTTTATGGCAGCTTTATTCATAACTGCCAAAAGTTGGAAGCCACCAGGATGTCCTTCAGTAGGTGAATGGAAAATGGAATATTATTGGGCACTTAAAAAGAAAAAAAGAGCTATCAAGCCATGCAAAGACTTGGAGGAAACGAAAATGCATATTACTAAATAAAAGAAACTAATCTGAAAAGTTGTATGATTCCAACTACATGATATCCTGGAAAAGGCAAAAACTAGGGCGATGGTAAAAAGATCTGTGGTTGCCAGGGGCTGCGCGGGGGCTGGGAGGGAGCACAGAGGATTTTCAGGGCAGTGAAACTATTCTTTTTTTTTGGGGGGGGGATAGGTTCTTTTATTTGAAATAAAAATGTCCAGTTTTGAAAAGAAAAGAAGGTTTCTTAAAAACATAAGTCCTCAAACCACAGGTTTCCCCATGACGAGTTGAATTCCTGAACACTGCAGAGGGATTACTGGAGATGTTGATTACTTAAGGCACTAATAGGAGGGCACTGAAGAACAGCAGGGCCAGGCTTCAATCAGACAAATGTGCGCTGCCCTCGAGGAATTGCATAGGCTGGCTTTGAAGTTGGCTTCTCCTTTGCTTCTTTTTATTTTGTTAAACTTGTAGCTTTACTTTCCTCAATTTCTAGAATATCAGTTTCTAGATATTTGGGTTTATGGGTTATCATCATTTTGCTTTATTACCACGTCCCTGATCTGTAACTTCACCCACCCCACTTCCCCTCTATGGACTCCACAGGTGGCTTTTAATGAATTCTCTGTCCTTTCTGTTACTGTGTAGTTACAGAGTGACCTGAGAAGTGAAACTCATAAATCGAGTTGACCTAATACCAGGGCTTTGTGCACAGAATCCACCAATCTGCTCAGAGATGGCCTGATCTGAACCACATCCCCCACCATGCTCCCTGGCTTCTGCTTAGGGCAGTAGATTTGGGATCCAAGGCACCTTCAGGACTGGACCATCTTCCCGGTGGAGCATCGTGATTTACAGGGCCTCTGGGTCCTCCCCGGGGTGGGCCTCATTATTGGTGGACCTGCTGGTCTCAGGACTTAATGAAGCTCA
The DNA here is from genome assembly GCF_964165515.1 of Mesoplodon bidens. Lineage (NCBI taxonomy): Eukaryota > Metazoa > Chordata > Mammalia > Artiodactyla > Ziphiidae > Mesoplodon > Mesoplodon bidens. The sequence goes on along the minus strand of NW_027672382.1, from coordinate 313,225 downwards.
GGTTGTTGATGTCTTATCGCAGAAAGAATTCAGTGAGAGACAAAGTGATAGGTAAGACGTGGACTTATTTAGAGAGAAACACACTCCACAGACAGAGCGTGGGCCATCTCAGAAGGCGAGAAAGGCCAGGGCAGTGAAACGATTCTGTATGATATTATAATGGTGGATACATGTCATCACACATTTGTCCAAGCCCAAACCCATAGGATGTACAACAGCAAGAGTGACCCCTACACAGCACTGTAAATCAACTACACTCCAATAAAATTAAAATGAAAAAGAGTGAACCCTAATATAAACCATGGACTTTGGGTGATTAGGATGTGTCAATGTAGGTTCATCAGTCCTGACAACTGTACCTCTCTGGTGCTGATGCTGATAAATGGGGGAGGCTGTGTATGAGTGGGGACAGGGGGTACCTGGGAAATCTCTGTATCATCCTCTCAATTTCGCCATGAACATAAAACTGCTCTGAAAAACGTCTCTGCTCTCTCTATGTATATATAGGGTTACTTCTGAGAGAGAAGATTGAGCATAATTGCGATTTTTCCTGTTGACTCTGTAACGTCTCCTTTTTCTCCAGTAATCACGTCGCACTTGTGTACTTTTTTCCAGGAACACTGCTTCTCAAGTGGTGAAGCAAAGTGAAGTCTGGAGAAGGGAACACTTGGCCACATACCTAAGAAGCCTCCCTCAACAGATGTCCCATCGTGATCAGATTCAACGCAATATTTCAGTCATGTAACTATGTGAGAAAAGAGTTTCAATCACCTTTGTTGGAGCTGGAGAACTGGATCCCCACCTCGTGGAGGAGATGCTCCGTTTCCTCCAGCCAGGACAGTGACAGGCGCAAGATGTCCAGCGCCACCTTCTGGAGCCCTGAGACAGGTGGGCTGACCTGCAGGTGCTGCAGGAGGTCGACCTCCTTCTTCAGGTCATTGCTACAGCAAGACATTGTCATGCATGCCTGGAAAGAGATGAGGTCGTGAGGAGCCCGGGCACCATCGCCAGAAATACCACCTGATGGCTGTGACCCGCACAGAGCAGTGTTCTTGACGGGCCCGTGAAGCAGGCAGGGCCGTATGTTGGCCGCCCTGTGACGGCCCAGTTCTACTTCCCTTTTTTGGGGGGCGGAAGGAAGGAGGCAGCTTTTATTTCACGTGCACTCTAATTGGGACTCTGGATGGTCAAAGAGACCCTTTGTTTAGGTATAGGCAATTCCAAAGCCAAATTGCCAAGGACGATTTGGCTGAAAGGGGAAGCAAATTTGGTTACAGAATTCCTGCTGAGATCAACACACAAGCTGGTCATAAAGTGCGGTTTCCTGATTTGAAAGAGTGCTGACAAGCCAACATTTGCCCAGACTCCCCAGATAGCAGCTGCATATTTCCAGAGAAAGCAGAAGCAGCTGCCTGATGTGATAAGCTGGATCCCTGCATGGGAGCCATGAAGTGGGGGCTCTGCCAGACCCTCTGGTCCAATAAGGGTAAGAGCAGCCTTCCACTGCTGGGACAGAAAAGAAAACTGCAAATAAAGAGCAGAATGTTTCTTTGGTTTCTCTGGAAATAACACGGGGCTGTTTTTTTTTCCCCCGGGGTCTGGGGCCTCCCAAAGGCAGTACTTGGAGTGTGTCGGGCAGCTTCTCCTTGGCCACACCAAGTTCACCTGGGAGGCATTTCTGGAGGTCCTTTGTTTTCTGATCTCAAACAGATTTCTCCAACAAGAGAAAAGGTGGACTAAAAGCAGAGCTGGACAATTTCCTGAACAAGGAGCACAAAAATGAGACACAGGGGACATTTGAGGAATGGAGAAGGGGGCACCTGGCAACGGTCTAAGGATGTCTTCAGCTTCTTGATGTTCTGGGTGATTTCCTCCTCTTTGCAGCTGCTGAGCTGGGTCTCCTTCTGCAGGGTCTGCTTTTTCTGCCAAACGTTGATATTGTCCTCTGTGACCCTGCTGCTCTTCTCTAGTAACTGGTGAGAAAAAGAAAAAAAAAAAGATTTAAAATGCAGGGTGGGGCTTCCCTGGTGGCGCGGTGGTTGGGAGTCTGCCTGCCGATGCAGGGGATGCGGGTTCAAGCCCTGGTCGGGGAAGATCCCACATGCCGCGGAGCAACTGGGCCTGTGAGCCACAACTACTGAGCCTGCGCGTCTGGAGCCTGTGCTCCGCAACAAGAGAGGCCGCGATAGTGAGGCCCGCGCACCGCGATGAAGGGTGGCCCCTGCTCGCCGCAACTGGAGAAAGCCCTCGCACAGAAACGAAGACCCAACCCAGCAAAAATAAATAAATTAATTAATTAAAATGCAGGGTGGCTCTGGGGGGAGGGGACCTGGAGGGCTTCAGCTTAAGCTCAGAGGAGGGAGGTCCTGGCGTGTTTTGGGGATGGCTCTGGAGGGTGGATATTGGCTCTGTCACCGGGGCATGTTTCCCAGGATCAGAGATGGTTTTTTAAGAGCCAAAGGCCTGTCATGTGGCCACAAGTGTGTTCTAGATTCTTCTGCATTCTGGGAGGGATTCATCACGCTGAGCCTGATGCTGTGGGCTCCTAAAAAGGAGGTCGTCCGAGAGAAGCCCGTGGTGTGATCTTGTGACCCGCGCGCTGACACCCAGGATTGGAGAGGATAAACGGAAGGATAATAAGGCATCGTTACAGCCAGAGGCCCACCCTCACTGCCATCTGCCACTTCAGGAGGAACGAGCGAGCGAGGACGCACCGTCCATGCTGAGGCCGCCCCTTTCCTCGCGGGGCTAACGGAGGTTCACCGTGCGGGTCTGCCGACCAGACACAGTCCTGGGTGGTTTAATTTGATTTTCACAGAAACACTGCAAGGGAGTTTAACTGGCTTTTACTTTAAAAGCCAGGAAATCCCAGAAAATCAAAACAAATTTCATGGTGTAGCAACAGTGTGAAAAATATGTGCCACCAACAAAAAACAGGAACATATGCTCCCAGTGTCTGGAGCCCCGGGTCCCTGAAGGAGAAAGTGGGGAAGAGAGACGAGCCGTCTGATTGGAGACAGGTTTGTCCTGGAATGGTTTCACGCGTCCGCAAGTGGCCTTGAGGACCTGACCTCTGAAAAGCTCCAGCTGCAGCACAAAGAAAGGGAAGGGGATGAGGTGAGTGGCGCAGCTGCAGCTGCAAGGCTAGGGGAGGCACCTCCATCGCTGGGTCTGGGAGAAATCGGTGAGAAGGCTCTGCACGCCTTTAGTGGTCATTATGGGTAATTAACACCTTCACCTCTCACCGGAAGGGGCAGTGCCCACACAAGAGAGGGGGACAGCAGGTTTTAATGACTTTTCAGGTGTGCCCGCTTAACCTAGCCGACGCACACGGTCAGCACACACACGTCTCGGGCTCTCGGAAGAGCCACTTGCTGCCAATTATCCAGTGGGAAGTCCAGGGCCAGGAGTGCTCTTCCGTAATTGCTACGTTGGCACCAGGCTGTGAGATAAACATTGAGGCTGCCAGCCCGGGTAACTCGTGTCATCAGCAAGGGCTCCTGGGGAGAGAAGGTGGAGCTGCCTGCTGCCGTTTTGTGCCTTAGACCTTGTGTCCTGAAGACGACGTCTCCTGTATTCCTCTCCAGGTCCCCGGAGCCTGGTGCAGTGCCTGGCACACAGCAGGCACTCAATAAACGTTCATCGAATGCTTAGAACAGAAACACCTGTCAAGTCAGATGTTCAAAGTCCTCTCCTTCAGTTCAGCCAGTTTTTACTGAGTGCCTCCCTGATGCTGGTGTCTTCATATTATGGATGATGAAACAATGCAGTTAAATTAAATCAGGGCTTCTAGAATGACGAGTTCAAGATGCCCCAGGCTCATGAGACTTGAACGGCAAAGAAGCCCATGATTCTCTGGAAATTTCCCAACGTGATGGCCCTTGGCCTGGGTTTTTGGCTCACTGGCAAAATGTGGTCATGAAAGGCTCTAAAACAGAGCCCTGAAGGACCACAAGGGCCACGGAATCAATGAGAACGTCAACAGGTCCTAAGACACAGGAGTCTGCTGCACACCAGGGAGCTCTGGGAAGCCAAGTAGAGGAATTGTGACTCTCCTAAGGACACCTCTGCAGTCATCCTGCCAGAAGCCAGCCGGGTGATTGGAGGGACTCTGGGTCGTCTGCTGGTTTCATGGCCAAGGGAGGGTCCTAGCTCGCCTGAGGAAGAGGTTATGTAGAGAGGGCCCTGTGGGCAATGGCCCGCGTTATCACCAGAGGCGCCCTACAGGACTGCTTGGTGGGGGGTGGGGGTGGGAAGGGACAGGTCCTGCTGGACGATGGGCTGAGTCCTGTGGTCACTGGCCTGGGGAAGGGCAGGACTTTAGGTCGGGAGTGGGCTGTGGAGACAAGGGGGTGAAGCAGGAAGGCCCAGGCAGCGCAGAGAAGCCTCGTTCGTCCTTTCTCTCTCGAGTCTAGACCTGGAGGAATCTCAGTGTCTTTGAGGGTCTTCCTGGATGACCCCTGACCAGAGCCATGACCAGGCGCTCGGCAAGTGGCGCAGATCATGCCCTCAAGGCGGGTGTGCGCCGTGAGTGCAGAGTGCCAGCAAGGTGAGGGGTAGCCCAGGTGCACGGAGGGAAGCCCAGGCTGGCGGGCTCTCTGCCTTGCTAAGGGGTCGGCACCCTGCAGGAGAAAGGACACCGGGGGTGATGGTGTGGAAGTTGGTTGAAGAGGCTTTAAAACCTACCTGAGGGTCAGCATCGTCCTTTAACTTGTGGGTGCCTCTGAAGTTTAGCGCGTGGGACAAATTCCGGTCACACTGATGGTTCAGGCTTGGATGCTACCAAACGCAAGGGCTTTGGGAACTGGGCTGGGTGGGACGGAGGGCTCCTTTGAGGATTGTGGTTCTTAACCTTTTTTGGTGGTTTACAGATCCTTCTGAGCACCCAATGAGTGACGAGGTGGACTCACTCTCCCAGAAAAAGAAAAGCACAAACACATACATGCAAAACGTTCTTGGTCCTCCTGGAGCCGTGGCTGCCAGGAGAGGATGCCTCGTGGAGGGGGTCCAAGATGGGCTGCCCTCGGTGGGCTGTGTTCTGGAGGGCCAGTGCCCCGTCTTGGGTTCTCCTTTGCTCTCCCTTAGCCTTTGGTGAAGGCTCGTTTGCATGTTCTGGCCCTCATGTCTGTGCCACGTGTCAGAGGAAGGGCCACTGGGCCATCGTGGGTCAGAGCCCTGGGAAATGGCCCTCTCCCCACCCTGCCCACCTCCACCTGGCATAAGCTGTGGTATTCTGGGTTTTACTTTATTAAGAAAAGTGGCAGGACTTCCCTGGCGCTCCAGTGGTTAAGATTCCACGCAGCCACTGCAGGGGGCACGGGTTCCATCCCTGGTTGGGGAACTAAAATCCTGCAGGCCACGCGGTTCAGCCAAACAAAACAAACAAACAAACAAACCAACAAACAGAAATGTGGCATTTCCCTGGGGACACTGACTGTAGCATCTGTTTGGGGTCCCAGAGGAAGAAAGATCGCTGTAAATGTCAGGACAAAAAATGTGAAGGAGAAAGTGCTAGAAACACCACCGGGGTCAAGAGCTCAAACCCTTCCCAAGAGGGAACCGCACAGCTGGTTCCCTGGGGTGGGCCTTGAGCTGGGACTGGCTGCTTGGTCAGGGTCTCAGGCAGCAGCAAACACTGGAGTGGGCAGCTTCCCAGAAGGAAAAGCCTCTTTAGTGAAATCCACGGGGACGCCGAAGCCGCACAAAGCCCTGCCCCTGAGATAAGCGGGTGAACTAAGCCAGGCCGTCTTCCTCCTCATTCATCCCTGCCGGCCGCTTGGGTGCGGGATTCCGTGGAGAGCACGGGCCCGTGAAGGGGCTCTGCAGCACGCCTACCTGACCTACTGCCCTTTCCAAATTGGCTTTAATGAGGTTTTCTCTGTTCCTCATTTCTTGCAGCTGAAGCAATTTCCTTCTGGAATCCTGCCGAAGCTTCTCTTCCACCTGAAAGGATGATGAAAGCGTGGGCTTGCTGCTAATGTGATCATCATGCCCTCTGGGGAAACTCTTCTGGGGGGGCTGCTAATGGCAGTGGGGGAGTCCCTGAGGGGTAGGGACAGCTGCAGCCCAGCAGCAGGGGTCACAGGCATGCACAGGGTGGAGGCAAACTCACAGGGAGTTGCCCCCTACGGGAAAGGGCCGAGCTCTGCACCCGGGACTCAACTATGTTCTACCGCACACTCCCATCCCAGCTCGGTCCCAAACAAGCCGTACGACACTCGGAAAGTTATTTCACTGCTCCGTGACTCAGTGTCCTCATCTGTCAAATGGGGATGATGATACTAGTATCACTGCATAGAGTTATTGTGGGGATTCAATGTTTGGAATAGTGCTTAAGGGCTCTGTGAGTGTGTTAAGTACTGTTGTAACCTAGGAAAGGTGGACAGGAATGTCCGCCGTACAGTCTCGTTCTAATAACTCGTGATGGGTACTTGGAAATGTTATGATTGGGTTTATTATCATAACTGTTTGTCGTTACCACTTTGAGCACACTCACTGGTGGTAACCTCTCTGGAGGCTTGCTAAAGCAATGTCTATTAAGAACTGCAGCCTGCCAAGGAAGGTATTTAAAGTGGAGAAGCTTGCCTACTTTTCCCCCCTTGCTTGGGTAACAGTCAACGCACGGTAAGCTTGGGCGTGCTCCACGCTACCCTTGGCTGGCCAGTGTAGGCCTTGCAGCTGCTCAATTCTTGGATGCACCTGCTGAGCCCTGGGCCCTGGCACTAACAGGAAATGAGGCAAACTCTCATAAATAAATGGAAAGTTTTTGTGCTGAAACAAATTCACAGGCTGTTTTTTTAGGGATCTGAAGAGGGGGATCACAGGGATGTAATAAAAGACCCAGAAAAGCCCTTAAGAGCTTTCTTCTGAGTAGTGTGGTCCAGTGGAAGAGCCTCTACCCAGCTCCGTTACCTTGGAAAAGTCATCTAAGCTCTCTGGGCCTTAGTTTTCTCCCAGGTCTAAACATGCTCTGACTTCTATGTCAGCAGCCTTTTTCATGTGCTGCAAAAGCCAAGTCCAGCCTTGGACTCTGCCCCTGTCTGTGTTCTGCATGAACAGCCCCCGTTCCCGTCCCCAAGCCTCAGAGTCACCTTCAGCGGCCGCCCTGCTCCCTCCCTCACACTTGGTGGTCTCACGCCTGTCCTCCAGTCCCTCTAACATGCAAGCTGGACTGTGACAACTGGCCTCCTCGCCTCGAGTTTAGATTCTTCCAGTGCAATCTTAACGGTACTCTGAGAGTTACCCAGCTGTAAGGCAGCTCTGTCCAACAGAAATTTCTCCAGCGGTACAGGTACTCTGAGCGAGGCTGTGTTGTCTAATACGGCAGCCACCAGCCACATCTGGGGATCGAGCACTCGAAATGGGGCTGGTGTGACGGAGGAACTGAACTAAAAATTTTAGTTAATTTTCATTAATTTCAGTGTAAACAGTAGCATGTGGCTGTTTGCTACGCCAGCGTCACTGAAGTCAGACGAACCTGGAGTCAGACAAAACCGACTGTGCCATTGGGCTAGTTACTTTACTAGTAACTAGTAGCCTTGACTTTCTCATCTGTAAAATGGAGAGGATGATTTCTAGATCACAGCGCTGTTGTGAAGATGAAGAGATGAAATGTTCAAGGGAACTCCTAGTACGTGAGAAATTGTAACGATCATTTTCACCCTGATTACTGTCCACAAATGTCATTGCATCAGTCACTTGTTCAGAAGCCTTAGGAGCTCCCCACTGCCTGTGTGGTACAGAGCCCAAGTGCCTGAACTAAGGCAAAACACCAAGCTAGGGATTCAAGAAGACCCTACGAACTCTGAACGAGGTAAATAAAACTGAATCCACCCCTAGATAAACCATAATAAAACTGCTGGAAATCAAGGGAAAAGACAATCTTAAAAGCAACTGGAGAAAAAGACAGATTATGCAAAGGTACAACAGTTAGGCTTACAGATGACTTCTAAATAGAAATAATAGGAGCCACAAGACAATAGTGACATATCTAATGCTGTATCTAATGTGCTGAAAGAAAAGAATTGCCATTGTAGAATTCAATACGCAGTCAAATGTGTTTTAAGAATGGAGGTTAAATATACATCTCCAGACAGACAAACAGGCACATTTGAGAATTTGTCATCAGCAGAGCCACCATGAGGGAAAACATTAAAGGGTATTCTTCAGACACAAGAAAAATGAACCCAGGTGGGTGATCAGAGATGCAGAAAAGACAAGCAACAGTAAGGGTAATGTGTGGATATGATACTGACTATAGCAAAACACTACTAATGTCTTGGGGGTATTAACTATCAAGAGGAGTTTAGAAAATGACAGCAATGGCTTATAAATCTGGAGGGGGTAAGTGAGGTTAAGGTGTTTGAAACTCATTGCACTGTCAAGGAGAAGGGCATAATTATCAACTACTATTGCCTCTTGGTAAGTTAAGAATGCAGGGCTTCCCTGGTGGCGCAGTGGTTGAGAGTCCGCCTGCCGATGCAGGGGACATGGGTTCGTGTTCCGGTCTGGGAGGATCCCACATGCCACGGAACGGCTGGGCCCGTGGGCCATGGCCACTGAGCCTGTGCGTCCGGAGCCTGTGCTCCACAACGGGAGAGGCCACAACAGTGAGAGGCCCACGTACCGCAAAAAAAAAAAAAAAAAAAAAAAAGAATGCATATTGTAGTCTTCAGGATGACTACTAAGAGAATAGTAGAAGAGTGAAAAACTTAATTAATGTGTGATTTTGGTGAGTCAAGGATGAATGCTATTGTCTTACTATTACTAAAAGAATAGTAAAAAAGTGAAATATTTCCAAGCTAATAGAGGGGGAAAGTGGAATAAGAGAAAACCATCCACTCAGAAGGAGGCAAGAAAGGAGAGAAAAAGGAACATAGCACAGATGGTACAACTGGTATTGAGCAAGAAGGTAGATTTAAACCCCAGTACACGAGTAATTACATAATATAAATGGACTAAAAGTCAAAGATTGTCAAACTGGATTTTGTAAAAATGATACGCTATTTGAAGGCATATGTCTAAACCTTAAGACAAAAATTGACAGAGAACATATGAAAAAGATATGGTATGAAAACTCTAACCAACAGAAAGCCAGTGAGGAAGCTAAATGACAAAGGAGACGTTAAGGGAGAAACACTACTAGAGATGAAAAGGGACATTTCATGATGATCTAAAGTTTTGCTCTACAGGAAGTGTTAGGATTCTAAATTTATATGCACCTAGTAACACAGCCTCAAAACATATAAAGCAAACATCGTTCATATTAAAAGAAGAAACACACAAATTACAAACATGTTGAGATTTTTAAAAACATTCTCAATGATGGAACAAAAAGACAAAAAAAAATCAATATGAGAATTTAAGTTGGAAAAACATCATTGGCAAACTTGATTTAATGGATCAATTCTTTCTTAGATAATTTCACAATTAAGATTTGAAGGCAGTCTAGGGTAGTGGTTACTCACAGGAGCTTTGGAGTCAGGCAGACCTGGATTCAAGTTCTGCCACAACTACTTTATGCAAGTGAACTTGGATAACTTCCTTCACCTCTGTGTCAGTTTTCCCGACTGTAAAGTGGGGTTAATACCAGTATAGACCGCATGGGGTCATTGTGAGGATGAACAGAGATGATGCAGGTGGAGTGCTGGCCCCAGAGTGGTTCCCAGGCCGACCTGTCCCTGCCATACCTTGCTCTTTTCCTGCAGCGTCATAGAGATCAGGCTCTGCTCGGTACTGCTCCTTTTCAGCTCCACCCTCAGCTTCCTCATTTCTTTTTCCATGTCATGGATTTGCTGAAAGAGTTCCAACAACAGGGAAGTCAACTTCAGAACTCATTTCATCCGGTTCATTAAGGCAGAAACCTAGTCTGGGATTCGCTTCATTCCTTCCCTTGGGGGACAATTCCACATCTTTGAGGCAAAGGAGACTTTCTTTCAACGGATGCAGAGAAAGGGCTGGGTGAGGGAAAATTTGAGTTTCTTTTGAAGATCAGCATGGATCCTGGATTAAACAGTATAAGATACCTATCCACTCATTAGAGTCTCTTTCCTTGGGGCACATTTTTGAGTTCAATCTAAATAAGGGCTGTTTGGAAGACACAATGGGCACAGTTTGGAAGCAAAGAACAATGACATTTTTCTTTTATCTCATTTGAGGCAGAGAAGTGTGCTCCTGACAGAGAGAAGAACACACGTCTCCTTTCCCCGTCCCAGGCACGGTCCTTCCCAATGGATGGAAAACGTATGCCTGGTGATGTGCACGAGGGTTCGGGCCAGTACAGGGGGTGAACATTTATATTGAGTTGTCATCATTTCACTGTATTGATTTTTATGTTCACCTTCCATACAAGGCCAGTGATACATTTGCTTTTTATTTTGTTTTTATGAATTGTTGTAAAATTGAATGTATTTAAGCAAAAATAATTCAAGAAGAGTTGTGTTAATAACAGTGATCAGGGCCGTGATAAAACTTGTGACAGTGGATCATGAAAGTCTGGGCATCAAAGTCCAGGGGTAGGGACCACGTTGAATTTCTAGCAGCATACGGTGGCCACCTCCCGTCCCTTTCCCCAGGGGAATCCTGATGAGGGGCCTTGAGCCAACTGCCCAGAAAATCTGGGGAGAGTGTGTTTTCCATGGACTTTTCACCCATCTCTTTGAGGCTAGCAAATCAAAGAATTAGGAGACTACATTAACAGACAAACACCCAGAAAGCCCCAGAGCTTGTGCTAGCTAATGAGCCAAGGAACCCCTCCAAAACACTCAAGGTCACAATCTAGGCTTTCAGTGGACACCTAGGGGTCAGGAGGTTCAACGCACGGTTTTGCAGAGTTTTAACTCTTTCTCTTGGGCTTCCCACTTCTCCTTCTGGGCATCTTCCTTCTGTAACTCTTCTTTCAGCACTGAGCACTGTGGAGAAAAAGGACAAGGCCACAGGGGCTTGGCTGGGGGTCCCAAGTACCTGTGTTCACGCCCAGGAGTGTTTCCTGCTGTATAACCCAATCACACCTCTGAATTCTGAGAGGTAAGACCATTTGTGTGATGGGAGCACGGGATCCTGCAGTCGTTCCCAGTTCACCCCTCTCATGAGTTCTGAGGAATAGAGCATCCAAATTCCTCTTCAAAGTTAGCAAACTTCACTGCAGGGGAAATCCAGCTTTGCAGAGTCTGGGTACTTAGGGTGCAGGAATTGGGATGTTTTCACGCTGTGACCGGTGAGGGTGGAGGGGCCCGAGCCAGTGAGCTCGGGTCCATCTTACGGCTTTTGTGCAGGTTGAGTCTCAAAGACACAACTGCGCCGACTGGTGTGGAGGGGTAAACGGAGCTGTCTTGCCCGAAGGCGGCTCGGCAACAGGAATTAACGGCATAAGAATGGATGTGCCTTCTTTTGACCCAGCAATTCCCACTTTAGGAATGTACCTTAAGGACAATGACTGGAGAAATAAGTAAATCTGTAGTTTCAAGGATGCTCTTCACAGAATTGTCCGTAACAGTGGAAGAAAAAAAAAAAAAGAGGAAACAACCCAAGTGTTGTTTAGAACAGCAGACCACTTTATAACACTGGGTACATCCAGGAGAAAGTATGTAGCTTTTAAGACGAATGATAAGAGCGTTGATTTATTAGCATGGGAAAATAGTAAGTATTTAAAATTTTTAAAAATGTGCATAGTATAAATTCACTATAAAATGATTGATTGATTGATTTCTAGGCAATATATAGAAATAAGACTGGAAGAACATACATGAAAATATTAACACTGATTTCTCAAGGTTGCATTTCCTCTCCTCTCTTTTTATTTTTTCTTCTCAATGTCATCTACTTATTTTTCTAAAATTAACACACATGATGTATGTCATTAAAAAAAAAGGCATATCAAATGTTCACAAGAGCAGAACCCTTGGTGGTGACGAGCCCTTCTTCTATTGGCCAGCACAGTCTAGAGGAGAAGGGACCTCATTCCGAGGTCAACGAGGAAGGGGAAACGGGGACATAAATCATCCAAATGCATTTCAGGAGGTAGAAGAGCCAAGCAGGTGCTGTCTTTGCAGATTCCTTCTACTTAGCACCACCTCTGCATCCCCTTCCCGTCCCCAAAACACACACACACACACACACCCCACATAAAACAGCTATAGCACATGCCTGGGAAGACACTCTGCTTGGGAGAAACGAATGCAGAGGGCTTGGCCAGGCAGCCAACCCAGGGCAGAGGCAGAACAGCACAACTAAAACCAGCCTCCCACTTCTCAGAAAACGATTTTGTCATCCCCATTTCACAGATGGGGAAATGGAGGCCAAATAAGTTACAATAAAAGAAAGCTCTGGGATGGGACCCTGGTCTGTCTGATCCCAAAGCTCATGCAGTGCCTTTCACCAGCTCCAAACTGGATATGGTACTACGTACCAGGTATTACTTATTGTGCCTTTTCCTTGGAACCTCAAGATCTGTTCTCACCCCACCCCCATGCAGACCTAGCTATCGGGTAGCCTCTGGGAATCTCTGAGTTGCCACCTGAGATGAAAGCTTTCAGGTTTTACCTTGACTCACAGAAACAGGCACATCATGCAAATACTGAGAAATCTTATCCTATAGAGTCAGGATTCTAAAGTTAGCATTGAAGGCAAGAGTTGCAAATAGTCAGTTACATGGAAAAAGCTCTTTGCTTGCCTACCACGTTCATCTTCCATAGAGACATTCTACACACTAAAGTCTAAGGAAGAAATGAGAGTCTGCGTGTTTGCATCTGGATCTTCAGATATTCTGCTTTGAAGACAATTATGAGAACCAGTGGTGCTGGGACCATGATGCAGCCGTGTGGTCATCCTTGCTCACAGAGAGATCGTATTCTGTTTAATGTTAAACTTTGTACTGGCAGTATATGCTCATAGGTGTGTTTGTTGCTGGGATTAAACAAACTCATTTATAATAGGGGTTAGAAAATGTTTGCTGGATTTGAAAATATATATTGCTTATTCTGAGCCACATACACACTGTCCTTTGAAAGGCTTCAGAGAAGTTGGCCACCTGCCCAGCAGCTACCCTCCCTGTGTCCTTGGGCACTGGCCTCATCTCACCACCGTGTGTCATGTGACTCCACTGTGTCTGCTTTTTGCAGCTACAATTTGCTGATGACCCGACACTCACTCTGGAGCTGAGGGCTTCGAGCTGGTGATCCTTTTCTTTGTTCTCACTTTTCAGTTGATTCACCTCCTGTTTTAGTTGTTGAACTTGACCATCCTTTACTAACACGTCTCTTTGCAAAGATGACACCATCTCTGTAAAAGAACCAAACCAAACCAAAACAAAAGACTCATGGAGGTCAAAGAGGCAGGAAGGATTATTGGCAACACCATGGCTGTCAGCCAACGTTTGGACAAGACCTTCCAAGTCTGGCCCACCACCGGTGCCCTCCTAGAACTGGGGAGGCTTTTTCCAAGGGTCCCAGAGCAGGAATGGGAATGAGAGCAAAGTCCACGGAACAGGGTTTGAGGCTTCAGTGAGAATGAGGGGCAGTCAGCACCAGCGAGAGGAGAAGCCTTTGGGGGCCCCTTGTGGGCACAGGCCAGGCAAAGCTGGGAGGAGAGGCCACACCATGGGCCTGGGGAACAAAGGCCCAGCACAGGGAAGGTCCAGGAATTCTTCTCCAGAGGCCAGGAGACGGGCGTGTGGCAGAGGGCACTGCTGGACGCTATTGATGGGGTGGTGGTTTTCACACTCCTCTGAGTTTGGACCCCTCTCTACCACTTATTAGCTTGGTGGTCTTGGACAAGTTATTTCACCTCCCACTGTCTGTCCCACACAGAGTTATTGTAAGGGTCAAATGATGCGGTATGTCCCAAGAACTCAAAGTGGCTAAATTATGTTTGTTACAGGGCGCCTATTATTTTTCTCGGCAGCCAGCTTCCAAAATGGCCCCAATGATCCCTACCACCTAGAATTCATGCCCTGTGTAGCCCCTCCCACCCTGAATAGGGCTGCCATGGGTAACCAATATGATACTGTGGAAATGATGGAATGTTTCCTCCCAGGCTGGGTCATAAAATACACTGTGGCCTCCTCTTTGCTCTCTCTCGAATCACTCACTCCGGGGGAAGCCAACTGCTGTGTCATGAGGACACTCAAGCAGCCCTAGAGAGAAGCATGTGTGCTGAGGGACTAAGGCCTCCAGCCAATAGCCACATGAGCAGCCATTCTGAAGGGGGATCCTCCGGCTCCCCCCGAGGCTTTAGATGACATGACTGATGCCCCAGCTGACATCTTGACTGCAACTCATGAGAACTAAGTCACCCCCCGCTCAAATTCCTGAACTACAGAAACTGGGGGAGATAATAAATATTGGTTGGGGTTTTATCCATTACATTTTGGGGTAACTTGTTATGCAGCAATAGATAACTACTCCATTACTGTAGCACCATTTTTTTAAACATCTTTATTGGAGTATAATTGCTTTACAATGGTATGTTAGTTTCTGCTTTATAACCAAGTGAATCAGTTATGCATATACATATATCCCCATATCTCTTCCCTCTTGCATTGTAGTATCATTTTGAATAAAAGTGGGAAGAAGGGTGCATAAATGCAGTGGTATTGGGTTATCTCCTACAGTTGTTTTCTTGAAAGAACATCAGGCCTAGTTTTAGTGGTAGGTATCAATCAAGAATGTCTATGAAATAAAGCACAAAATGCTCCAGAATTTCATTTTAAAAATGAGCTCTGCCTCCAGGACACAGTTCAGTTACTTGGAAATCCCTCTGGGGCTTGCCACACTTTGAGTGGGTCCAGCCCATCTCAAGCGTTATCCCAACCCAGGTCTGTCCGACTCCCTGATCGGAGAAGGTGGGATCTGAGACAGGCTTGATGCTTGGATGAGGTTTCACTGGGCGACATACGGGAGGAAGGTGAGGACCAGCGAGTTCATCCTTCCATTCCTGGTGCCCAGAACAGCACCTAGCCTGGGGGAGGTGCTCAGAAAATATCTGAGGACATCCCAAGTGAGGGAGGAGCATAAGCAGAGACCTGGGGGTAGCAGGGGGTGGGGCTGGGTGTGATTAAGTTGCAGAGTGAGGCAGAAGAAAAGCACAGATTCATACAGAGATGGGGATCCACGTGCGACTCAATGCTATGCCTGCCTTCTACAGCTGTGGGCATGTTTCCTGCTATGCGCTGGCTGCTTTCAGAGTGATGTGCCCCTCCGAGGCTCACTGCCTCCTCCCTGTCACCTGCTTCTCTCCCTCCCCTCGTCTGTGAGTGGTCCCTCCTCTTCAGGTCTCTAGACATGTCAGTTTCTGCTTAAAAAACTCCACTGGATTCCCAACACCCTTGGAATAAAAACGCAGACCCCCCGACCCTGCCCAGCCTCACAATCCCCTGTTCACTCCACGCAGCCTCGCTTGCCCTTGGCTTGTCCTTGCCCACCTGAAACAGGTCCTCTCTAAAAGAAGGACATAGCCGTGGAGGATGCAGCATAAACTGGTTAGTATCGGCTAGGTCCAAGGGGGTGTATGATTCGACTTCCAGGGGAACTGGAGCCTCATTACAGACTCATTGTAATACATGAGCAAAATGACACACGCACCAGCACCAGGACTCTTCCGAGGCTGACCATAAAGGTCAAAAAGTGGGTGGTGGGGCTTCCCTGGTGGCGCGGTGGTTGAGAGTCTGCCTGCCGATCCAGGGGACATGGGTTCGTGCCCTGGTCCGGGAAGATCCCACATGCTGCGGAACAGCTGGGCCCGTGAGCAATGGCCGTTGAGCCTGCGCGTCCAGAGCCTGTGCTCCGCAACGGGAGAGGCCACAACAGCGAGAGGCCCGCGTACAGAAAAAGAAAAAAAAAAAGTGGGTGGTGGCCCAATGCCTGGAAATCCCCGCCCCTTCCCCAAAATATTAGAGTTGTCCCAATCCTCCCACTCATTAGCCTATAAAATTACCCAGCCCATAAAAACTAACCGCCCCATATTTGGGGGCCTCTAGCCTTCTGAGATGGCCCACACTCTGTCTGTGGAGTGTGTTTCTCTCTAAAGAAATCCACTTCTTACTTTGTCTTTCACTGAATTCTTTCTGCGATGAGACATAATGAACCTGAGCTTTAGTTAAGTCCCGAGACCACATGCGTGATCTCGATTAAAAGATAGTGGGTTCTGACTGGGTTCGAGTCCCAGCCCACGGGTTCAAGTCCCACCTGAGTTCCATGGTTGCACACCCACTAAGCTGGTCCCCCTTGGCCTCCCCCCTTGAAGCGCTGGCCACCACGACACACAGTTTATTTTCTCCACAGCACCATTGCTCTCTGAAGTGGGCTTGTTTATTCATCCGTTTACTTTTATTGTCTGTCACCCCCTCCCAAATCTGTGAGTACAGGAATCTGACTGTCTTGCTTGGCTCTCCCTCCCCGGAGCCTGGAACGGGGCCTGACACCTAGTAGGAGCTCAAGAAACATGTGGAAGCAATGAAGGAATCCAGGGAATCAAAGCTCAGTCACAGCTGTGCGTTGGCTGCCCCTCTCCCAACCCAAGCCCTTTATCAGGGAACCACCTCTGATCAAATTAGAAAATGGTTTCCCTTGGGCCCAAGTGCACTCGGCTGAAATGGGTGAGACCATGGGTGCCTTAAAGGAGTGACCCCATTTTGTCCACGCTCTAGTTTGCACTCAGGCTGCTTTGTGGAACCACCCAAGCCACAAGGCGACCTGTGTTCTCCCTGGTGGGGCCAGTGCTCAGGAGACCTTGTAGCCAAGAGATACCATTCTCTCAAATATTTACCTGGCCCTGCCCTCGGAACTGGGTGGCAAGAAACCTCCACTGAGGGAGAACTCTAATGCACCGACACGGGTGATCCCTGAGGCTGCACCCAGGTCAAGGGCACAGGTGTGCTGGTTGACTGGTGATGTCTGCGGGGGGAGCACAGAAGCTCTGGGGCCTGAATGCAGAAGCGCCTCACCTGACGTGATGGCGGCGTCCCTCCTTAAGTTCTCAACCTCGTGCTTCAGGGAGGTGATTTCTAATTTTCTCTCAGACAGGGTCTGGCACAGCACCTGGTTGTAGCCTTGCTGTAGGGCACTGATCTGTGGAAGGAGGCAACACACAGTCAGAGGGGGCCAGCCAGGCCTGCAGGACACGCCGGTACTTCTCCAACGTTGGGCAAAGAGTCGGGTTGACATTGGATCGGGGTGTTGGGGAAACCAAGGTTTTCAGTTGTAACTAGTGGAAGGGGCAGGAGGGGCCTGTTCCTTCAGTGACCACCATGTCATCGGTCCTCGAGACACGAACCTTATCTTTGTGGCCACCCAGGGGCTCCGGTGCTGCTGTCTTCCTATGACCTGTGGGTTTTCAGCCATAAATAGACCAGCTGTTGGTTCCAGATCATCCAGCACTGACTGGATGCACAGCAAAGTTCAAGAGCCGGGAGCAGGTTATGAAATGAATTCCCTCTAATGAGAATAGAGGGTAGTTTATACCTCACAGAACACTCCAGAGTTTACAAAGCCCGTTCACACATGCTACACTGATACTCGTCACAGCGTTGCTGAAGGCTGACGTTCCCATTAATGTGCCCATTTTGCAACGGAGCCAGGTTGAGACTCAAAGAGGCGAGGCCCCCTGCTCGGGATTATGTGGCTGGTCAGACGTGGTGTCTGATTCAAACCCAGTCTTTAGTTGCCTGGTTCCTCCTTCCCAGGTGGCTCTAGGAATGAGCGTGAGAAGTTGGAGGCTGTAAAGCATGGCATGGACTCGGGAGCCGGACTGTGGCCTTCAAGTCCTGTCTCTGCCAGTTAACGGGCTTTGTGAACACAAGGAGGACACCATATTCTGTTTCCTTTTGTTCAGTCTGTACGCGGGGTGATGGTAGTCCCAACCTGATAGGATTGTGAGAAGTATTTTAATAAGTTAACATGTGTACAAGTGCTCAGATCATGCCTGGCACACGGCACAGGGGGATGAGCTGTGACGGTCCTCTCCTCTGACTACCCACGGGGTGTTTTTTTTGTTTTGTTTCGGGGGATTTTTGTGTTTTTTTTTTTGCGGTACGCGGGCCTCTCACAGTTGTGGCCTCTCCCATTGCGGAGCACAGGCTCCGGACGCGCAGGCTCAGCGGCCATGGCTCACGGGCCCAGCCGCTCCGCGGCATGTGGGATCTTCCCGGACCGGGGCACGAACCTGTGTCCCCTGCATCGGCATGCGGACTCTCAACCACTGCGCCACCAGGGAAGCCCTCACGGGGTGTTTTAGCTTCAGCTTCCCTCGTCCGTCTCTGGGGAAGGTAGTTGGTAATCTTTATGTGTGCATTTGTAAGCCTTGCCAGGCTCACTTAAACGCCAGTGTGGTTGTTATTAAGAGGAAATACAGGGGCTTCCCTGGTGGTGCAGTGGTTGAGAGTCCGCCTTCCGATGCAGGTGACGCGGGTTCGTGCCCCAGTCCGGGAAGATCCCACATGCCGCGGAGCAGCTGTGTCTGTGGGCCATGGCCGCTGAGCCTGTGCGTCTGGAGCCTGTGCTCTGCACTGGGAGAGGCCACAACAGTGAGAGGCATGTGTACCACAAAAAAAAAAAAGAAAAAAAAGAGGAAATACAGGAATCGTGGGTGGGAGGACCACAGGTCGGCTCTATCTATGGCTGCTGTGAGCACCCTCTAAGTCCATGGCTCAGAGCCCCCTCAAGGGCGGGCCCCCCTCCAGGGGTCTAGGTCTACACGTGGGGTGTGGAAGGCTCTCCATCAAAGGCAACGTTGGTAAGGGCCCGAAAGTAGCTGCCAGGCCTCGGCCTCCACAGAGCAGGTACCCGAGAGGCCAGGAAAGAGAGCTGGGCCTGGAACCCCCTCCCTCTCGGTCTGATGTGGCCAGACTGCTTGTTCTGAGTGGCCAGGACTTTCCCACCTCAAGGTGCACTGTGGGCCTTTGCCCTGTGATTTTTCAGATGTGAGGCCTCAGTACTAACACAGGGACACGTTTATTGGGGCATAAATGCCACACAATCCGTAGACAGGACAAGAGCTAGCTTGTTTTGTTTTAGTATTTTTTTTTTTTTTTTGCTGTACGCGGGCCTCTCACTGTTGTGGCCTCTCCCGTTGCAGAGCACAGGCTCCGGACATGCAGGCTCAGTGGCCATGGCCCACGGGCCCAGCCGCTCCACGGCATGGGGGATCTTCCTGGACTGGGGCACGAACCTGCGTCCCCTGCATTGGCAGGTGGACTCTCAACCACTGCGCTACAGGGAAGCCCCACTAGCTTGTTTTGATAGATCAAAATGGAAGTGACAAGGAGAAGGGTGCAATTTCTTTTCTTTTCTTTAAAATAAATTTATTTATTTTATTTATTTATTTTTGGCTGTGTTGGGTCTTTGTTGCGGTGCACAGGTTTATTGCAGCGCCTTCTCTTGTTGCAGAGCATGGGCTCTAGGCGCACGGACTTCAGTAGTTGTGGCACGACGGCTCAATAGTTGTGGCACACGGGCTTAGATGTTCCGCGGCATGTGGGATCTTCCCAGACCAGGGCTCGAGCCCGTGTCCCCTGCACTGGCAGGCGGATTCCTAACCACTGTGCCACCAGGGAAGTTATGGGTGCAATTTCATTGTTCTCCTAAGGTAAGTTTGCCAGATTTAGGGGAGGAAAAATGGATGTTCACTTAAATTAGGATTTCAGATAATGAATAATATTTCAGTGCAAATGTGTCCCATGCAATATTTGGGACACACACTAAAACGAAATTCTAAAATTCAAATTTAACTGGGTGTCCTTACTTTATCTGGCAACCCCACCCGAAGAGAGTTCCTAAACTTCAGTCATTCATATACCACTTTCACCATTTTTCCCATGTCTCTTGGCTAGTCCCACTATAATTTCTTAGCATTTTTCGTAGAAGCAGCTCCCTTTTTAAACTTAAAAACGTGCATTAAATTAAATATAACTGTTATAAGAGTAAATAGAGACTCACTATCTTAAATAAAAATAATCCCTCCAAAAGAAGAAATACAGGAATTTCCCTGTTTACCATCAGACCAGGTTGCAGGCATCACACTAAAAAAAAAAAAAAAAAAAAAAAAAGATTGGGGGGAGGTGGTGGGCATGCCCAGGTAATGGAGTTCGGGCGTGCTGATATGGCCACCAGATGGCGCGCACAGCCTTTGGTCTTGGTTTGTGTCCTTGGAAATCTTGTCATTATTACTCTGGTAGAATTAACAGAAGTGTCAGGGTCTCACAAGTTTTCTGACTCGTTTCATGCACCATCATGGTTCAGAGTCTAGGACATTTGGGGCAGTTACACTTACCTTTTCCCTGGGGCACCTGAGACATTATTGGGGGGGGGTCTATGATAGAAGTTGCAGGGACACAGGCCACTCTGACCCCCACTCTCCCCAAGGCTATACTTTTGCATGTTTGTGCTTTGGAAACTTTGAGTGAAACAATTCTTTCACATCTTACTTTTCTCTGTTGGGGGGAAATACAACTTTTCCATAAAAGGTCCTTGGAACACTGAAAGTGTTTGTAAGCTCTTCTCAGCTTGATGCTTTTATTTGCATGATACCAGAGATAGAACACACAGAGACAAACTTCCAGAAGGGAAAACATACGTTCCCCTCTAAGACTCCAGTGGTTTTGACAGATTGAAAATATTTCAATCTGAGTGTCAGAGTTTTAGGATTTCGGATTGCTGGAAAACTCCAACGAGTCTTCAAACCTCTTTGATACTTTTACTATCAAAGTAAATATCCATATTGTTTGTAATGGCATAAATTCCAAGATGTTTAATGTCTGTTAAGCTGTGTAACAAAATGGGCACTGAATCATAAGAAAGTTAAGAGTGCTAGGAGGAGTGATTGTTTCAGGATGATAATTTGGCTTCTAATTACCACAGGCGTATAAGAGCACATGGAGGTAAGAATTTTCTAGTGATATTGTAGCAGATCGAAGATCTGCGAGAGCAAATCATTATGCACACACCTTCGGGGACCAGGGAAAACACATAAAGTAATCAGAACCATAAATCAACCTGCCATGTGGCTTACACTTCTGGTGGAATGCCCTGCAGGCAGTAGAATAGTTAAGAAACTAAAATGTCAGTGGATGAAACTCGATTTGAGTTCAAACCGATGGAGCCTCTGGTTCATATATGCCTTGCTATAAAATATTCTTCTTCAGTTATAAGTGAAGCTCCAGGGGTAGGGGCGGCAACAGCATGATGCATCAGTGTAATTATTTCTAGATAATATCTTTGTAAAAAAACATTTTTCCCCCAGATATCGGCAGCCACTTTAAATAATACTCAAATTGGGACCGGCTGATATTCAAAGATACGTGGAAATTATATAATATTCTATGTCAAATATATTTCAATTATTTAAAAAAAGGTATGTGGGGAATTCCCTGGCAGTCCAGTGGTTAGGACTCTGTGCTTCCACTGCTGGAGGCCTGGGTTTGATCTCTGGTCAGGGAACTAAGATCCTGCAAGCCGCGTGGTACGGCCAAAAAAAAAAAAAAGGTATGTGGGAATAATTCAGCCTCATCCATGTACCTGAAAAAGACATGTCATTTTCTCAGGAAAGCTCTGAAATGGGAGAATAACTGAAAGGAATATTTCAGCAAAATTGGGTTCAGTTCAAGAAAAAGGTGCTCATTAATGTGTCAGCTACATGTCAAGGTAGCTGTTTGCACTAATAATCCCTACAGGACCTGTTACTTTCATTGTTTTTTCAAAACCAGGTTTGAAGGAGAGTCATTAGTTCCTTTAAATATTAGAGCATGTATTTGTTGACTTGTTTATTCTGTCTCCCTCACTAGAGCATAACAGGGGGAAGGATCATGTCTGTCTTGTTCTCTGCTGAATTCTCAGAGCCTGGAAGAGGGCATGGCACGGAATAGGCCCCCCAAAATATTTCTTTGGATTAATGGACGGATGGATGGATGGATGAATAAAGAACAAACAAACAGCCACAGTCCTAACAGAGTTCTAGAAGGTTACTGGGCCCAACCTTTGCCTTCATGGAGCCTACAGTATCCTGCTAGAATCTCCTAGGTTCACCATACACAATCTGTGCCCTTTCTAGAGCACCATTTCTAGGACTGAAACTGTGTACCTAGAATCGGTTACAGAGGGAAAGACAGTAAACAGAGCACAAGAGAACAAAGGCCCCCAAGCACTGACTACGGTTTTTTTTTTTTCTATCTCTTTTTTAAAAATGTTTATTTATTTATTTATATTTTTCTTATTAGTCACCCATTTTATACACATCAGTGTATACATGTAAATCCCAATCTCTCAATTCATCATACCACCACCCCCACCCCCTGCCGCTTTCCCCCCTTGGTGTCCATACGTTTGTTCTCTACATGTGTGTCTCCATTTCTGCTCTGCAAACTGGTTCATCTTTACCATTTTTCTAGGTTCCACATATATGCGTTAATATATGATATTTGTTCTTCTCTTTCTGACTTACTTCACTCTGTATGGCAGTCTCTAGATGCATCCACGTCTCTACAAATGACCCAATTTTGTTCCTTTTCATGGCTGAGTAATATTCCATTGTATATATGTACCACTTCCTCTTTAACCATTCGTCCGTCGATGGGCATTTAGGTTGCTTCCATGATCTGGCTATTGTAAATAGTACTGCAATGAACATTGGGGTGCATGTGGCTTTTTGAATTATGGTTTTCTCTGGGTATATGCCCAGTAGTGGGATTGCTGGGTCCTATGGTAATTCTATTTTTAGTTTTTTAAGGAACCTCCATACTGTTCTCCATAGTGGCTGTATCAATTTATATTCCCACCAACAGTGCAAGAGGGTCCCCTTTTCTCCACACCTTCTCCAGCATTTGTTGTTTGTAGATTTTCTGATGATGCCCATTCTAACTGGTGTGAGCTGATACCTCATTGTAGTTTTGATTTGCATTTCTCTAATAATTAATGATGTTGAGCAGCTTTTCATGTGCTTCTTGGCTAGCGGTATATCTTCTTTGGAGAAATGTCTATTTAGGTTTTCTGCCCATTTTTGGATTGGGTTGTTTGTTTTTTAATATTTAGCTGCATGAGCTCTTTATATATTTTGGAAATTAATCATTTGTCAGTTGTTTCTTTGCAAATATTTTCCCCCATTCTGAGGGTTGTCTTTTCATCTTGTTTATGGTTTCCTTTGCTGTGCAAAAGCTTTGAAGTTTCATTAGGTCCCATTTGTTTATTTTTGTATTTATTTCCATTACTCTAGGAAGTGGATCAAAAAATATCTTGCTGTGATTTATGTCAAAGAGTGTTCTTCCTATGTTTTCCTCTAAGAATTTTAGAGTGTCTGGTCTTACATTTAGGTCTCTAATCCATTTTGAGATTATTTTTG
Source organism: Mesoplodon bidens (assembly GCF_964165515.1). Lineage (NCBI taxonomy): Eukaryota > Metazoa > Chordata > Mammalia > Artiodactyla > Ziphiidae > Mesoplodon > Mesoplodon bidens. The sequence continues at coordinate 289,903 of NW_027672382.1, read as the reverse complement.
TGTATGGCGTTAGGGAGTGTTCTAATTTCATTCTTTTACATGTAGCTGTCCAGTTTTCCCAGCACCACTTATTGAAGAGACTGTCTTTTCTCCATGGTATATCTTTGCCTCCTTTGTCATAGGTAAGTTGAGCATAGGTGCGTGGGTTTATCTCTGGGCTTTCTATCCTGTTCCATTGACCTATATTTCTGTTTTTGTGCCAGTACCATATTGTCTTGATTACTGTGGCTTTGTAGTATAGGCTGAAGTTAGGGAGTCTGATTCCTCCAGCTCCATTTTTTTCCCTCAAGACTGCTTTGGCTATTCGGGGTCTTTTGTGTCTCCACACAAATTTTAAGCTTTTCGGTTCTAGTTCTCTAAAAAATGCCATTGGTAATTTGATAGGGATTGCATTGAATCTGTAGATTGCTTTGGGTAGTAGAGTCATTTTCACAATATTGATTCTTCCAATCCAAGAACATGGTATATATCTTCATCTGTTGCTATCATCTTTAATTTTTTTCATCAGTGTCTTACAGTTTTCTACATACAGGTCTTTGTCTCCCTAGGTAGGTTTATTCCTAGGTATTTTATTATTTTGTTGCAGTGGTACATGGGAGTGTTTCCTTAATTTCTCTTTCAGATTTTTCATCATTAGTGTATAGGAATGCAAGAGATTTCTGTGCATTCATTTTGTGTCCTGCAACTTTACCAAGTTCATTGATTAGCTCTAGTAGTTTTCTCGTGGCATCTTTAGGATTCTCTCTGTAGAGTATCCTGTCATCTGCAAACAGTGACAGTTTTACTTCTTCTTTTTCAATTTGGATTCCTTTTATTGCTTTTTCTTCACTGATTGCTGTGGCTAGGACTTCCAAAACTATGTTGAAGAATAGTAGTGAGAGTGGACATCCTTGTCTTGTTCCTGATCTTAGAGGAAATGCTTTCAGTTTTTCACCATTGAGAATGATGTTTTCTGTGGCTTTGTCATATATGGCCTTTACTATGGTGAAGTAGGTTCCCTCTATGCCCACTTTCTGGAGAGTTTTTATCATAAATCAGAGTTGAATTTTGTCAAAAGCTTTTTCTGCATCCATTGAGATGATCATATGGTTTTTCTTTTTCAATTTGTTAATATGATGTATCACATTGATTGATTTGCATATATTGAAGAATCCTTGCCTCTCTGGGGTAAATCCCACTTGATCATGGTGTATGATCCTTTTCATGTGTTGCTGGATTCTGTTTGCTAGTATTTTGTCGAGGATTTTTGCATCTATATTCATCAGTGATATTGGTCTGTAATTTTCTGTTTTTGTAGTGTCTTTGTCTGGTTTTGGTATCAGGGTGATGGTGGCTTCAGAGAATGAGTTTGGGAGTGTTCCTTCCTCTGCAATTTTTTGGAAGAGTTTGAGAAGGATGGGTGTTAGCTCGTCTCTAAATGTTTGATAGAATTCACCTGTGAAGCCTTCTGGTCCTGGACTTCTGTTTGTTGGAAGATTTTTAATCATAGTTTCAACTTCATTAGTTGTGATTGGTCTGTTCATATTTTCTATTTCTTTCTGCTTCAGTCTTGAAAGGTTATAACTTTCTAAGAATTTGTTCATGTCTTCCAGGTTGTCCATTTTATTGGCATAGTGTTGTTTGTAGTTGTCTCTTAGGATGCTTTGTATTTCTGCGGTGTCTGTTGTAACTTCTTTTTCCTTTCTAATTTTATTGATTTGAGTCCTCTCCCTCTTTTTCTTGATGAGTCTGGCTAATGGTTTATCAATTTTGTTTAACTTCTCAAAGAACCAGCTTTTAGTTTTATTGATCTTTGCTATTGTTTTCTTTGTTTCTATTTCATTTATTTCTACTCTGGTCTTTATGATTTCTTTCCTTCTGCTAACTTTGGGGTTTCTTTGTTCTTCTTTCTCTAGTTCCTTTAGGTGTAACGTTAGATTGTTTATTTGAGATTTTTCTTGTTTCTTGAGGTGGGCTTGTATAGCTATAAACTTCCCTCTTAGAACTATGGGATGCTTTTGCTGCATCCCATAGGTTTTGGATCGTCGTGTTTTCATTGTCATTTGTCTCTAGGTATTTTTTGATTTCCTCTTTGATTTCTTCAGTGATCTCTTGGTTATTTAGTAACGTACTGTTTAGCCTCCATGTGTTTGTGTTTTTTACAGGTTTTTCCCTGTAATTCATTTCTAATCTCATAGCATTGTGGTCAGAAAAGATGCTTGATATGATTTTAATTTTCTTAAATTTCCTGAGGCTTGATTTGTGACCCAAGATGTGATCTATCCTGGAAAATGTTCCGTGCGCACTTGAGAAGAAAGTGCAATCTGCTGTTTTTGGATGGAATGTCCTACAAATATCAATTAAATCTATCTGGTCTATTGTGTCATTTAAAGCTTGTGTTTCCTTATTAATTTTCTCTTTGGATGATCTCTCCATTGGTGTAAGTGAGGTGTTCAAGTCCCCCACTATTATTGTGTTACTGTTGATTTCCTCTTTTAGAGCTGTTAGCGATTGCCTTATGTATTGAGGTGCTCCTATGCTGGGTGCATATATATTTATAATTGTTATATCTTCTTCTTGGATTGATCCCTTGATCATTACGTAGTGTCCTTCCTTGTCTCTTGTAACATTCTTTATTTTAAAGTGTATTTTACCTGATATGAGTATTGCTACTCCAGCTTTCCTTTGATTTCCATTTGCATGGAATATCTTTTTCCATCCCCTCACTTTCAGTCTGTATGTGTCCCTGGGTCTGAAGTGGGTCTCCTGTAGACAGCATATAGATGGGTCTTGTTTTTGTATCCATTCAGCAACCCTGTGTCTTTTGGTTGGAGCACTTAATCCATTCGCGTTTAAGGTAATTATCGATATGTGTGTTCCTATGACCATTTTCTTAATTGTTTTGGGTTTGTTTTTGTAGGTCCTTTTCTTCTCTTGTGTTTCCCACTTAGAGAAGTTCCTTTAACATTTGTTGTAGAGCTGCTTTGGTGGTGCTGAATTCTCTTTGCTTTTGCTTGTCTGTCAAGCTTTTGATTTCTCCATTGAATCTCAATGAGAACCTTGCTGGGTAGAGTAATCTTGGTTGTAGGTTCTTCCCTTTCATCACTTTAAGTATATCATGCCACTCCCTTCTGGCTTGTAGAGTTTCTGCTGAGAAATCAGCTGTTAACATTCTGGGAGTTCCCTTGTATGTTATTTGTCATTTTTCCCTTGCTGCTGTCAATAATTTTTCTTTAATTCTTGCCAAGTTGATTACTATGTGTCTCGGTGTGTTTCTCCTTGGGTTTCTCCTGTATGGGACTCTCTCTGCTTCCTGGACTTGGGTGGCTATTTCCTTCCTGATATTAGGGAAGTTTTTGACTATAATCTCTTCAATATCTTCTCGGGTCCTTTCTCTCTCTCTTCTCCTTCTGGGACCCGTATAATGTGAACGTTGTTGTGTTTAATGTTGTCCCAGAGTTCTCTTAAGCTGTCTTCATTTCTTTTCATTCTTTTTTCTTTATTCTGTTCCGCAGCAGTGAATTCCACCATTCTGTCTTCCAGGTCACTTATCCGTTCTTTTGCCTCAGTTATTCTATTGATTCCTTCTAGTGTGTTGTTTTTTTGTTGTTGTTGTTATTGTATTGTCCATCTCTGTTTGTTTGTTCTTGAATTCTTCTAGATCTCTGTTAAACGTTTCTTGCATCTTCTCGATCTTTGCCTCCATTCTTTTTCTGAGGTCCAGGATCATCTTCACTATCATTATTCTGAATTCTTTTTCTGGAAGGTTGCCTATCTCCATTACATTTAGTTGTTTTTCTGGGGTTTTATCTTGTTCCTTCATCTGCTACATAGCCCTCTGCCTTTTCATCTTGTCTGTCTTTCTGTGAATACGGTTTTTGTTCCACAGGCTGCACGCTTGTAGTTCTTCTTACTGCTGCTCTCTGCCCTCTGGTGGATGAGGCTATCTAAGAGGCTTGTGGAAGTTTCCTGATGGGAGGGACTGGTGGTGGGTAGAGCTGGCTGTGGCATTGGTAGGCAGAGCTCAGTAAAACTTTAATCTGCTTGTCTGCTGATGGGTGGGTCTGGGTTCCCTCCCTGTTAGTTGTTTGGCCTGAAGTGACCCAACACTGGAGCCTACCCAGGCTCTTTGGTGGAGCTAATGGCAGACTCTGGGAGGGCTCATGCCAAGGAATACTTCCCAGAACTTCTGCTGCCAGTGTCCTTGTCCCTTGGTGAGCCACAGCTGTCCCCTGCCTCTGCAGGACACCCACCAACACTAGCAGGTAGATCTGGTTCAGTCTCCTATGGGGGTCACTGCTCCTTCCCCTGGGTCCCAATGCACACACTACTTTGTGTGTGCCCTCCAAGAGTGGAATCTCTCTTTCCCCCAGTCCTGCCAAAGTCCTGCAATCAAATCCCACTAGCCTTCAAAGTCTGAGTCTCTAGGAATTCCTCCTCCCATTGCTGGACCCCCAGGTTGGGAAGCCCGACGAGGGGCTCAGAACCTTCACTCCAGTGGGTGGACTTCTGTGGTATAAGCGTTCTCCAGTTTGTGAGTCACCCACTCAGCAGTGATGGGATTTGATTTTATTGGGATTGTGCCCCTCCTACTGTCTCAGTGCGCCTTCTCCTTTGTCTTTGCATGTGGGGTATCTTTTTTGGTGAGTTCCAGTGTCTTCCTGTCGAAGATTGTTCAGCAGTTAGTTGTGATTCCAGTGTTCTCGAAAGAGGGAGTGAGAGCATGTCCTTCTACTCCGTCATGTTGAACCAAACCTGACTACGGTTTTAAGCAGAATTATGCACTGAGGCCAAAATTCATCAATGACCAATTGCTTTTTTATCAACTTTGTTGCAATATAATTTATGTACAAGATCAGTGGCCAATTTTAAAGTAGTTCTTTAAAACTTAAAAAAAAATTTTTTTTCTTTTGGATTTAGTTTCAGGAGGAAGGAAGTTGACTGGTAAATCCAGACATTCTGGGTGGAGATTTTTTGGTGACATTCCCTATAAATGAACCAGCAGCTGCCTTCAGGGTGTGATAAAGGCCTCAGTGTTTGGAACACTGTGGGGTTCCTCCTCCCCACCTCCAGCTCTTTCTGGCTGGGTCCGGGTGGGTGTGAGAAGTGCTCACTGAAGCGACAGGAGTTGGGTGGAAATGCAAAGCGGGTGTGAAAGCATGAGGTGTACAAGGTGGCAGAGCTGAGCCCAAGTCACATCACTGCCTCTCACTTGCTGTGCAAGCTGTAACAAGCTCCTGGGCATCTCTGAGCGTGCCTCAGTCTCCTCATCTGTAGAATGGCAAGTGTCAGAAGACTGAGGTTTAACTAGCTAATGAGGGGACTTCCCTCATGGTGCAGTGGTTAAGAATCCCCCTGCCAATGCAGGGGACAGGAGTTCGAGCCCTGGTCCAGGAAGATCCCACATGCTGTGGAGAAACTATGCCCGTGGGCCACAACTACTGAGCCTGCACTCTAGAGTCCGCGAGCCACAGCTACTGAAGCCCTCATGCTGCAACTACTGAAGCCCACGTGCCTAGAGCCCATGGTCTGCAGCAAGAGAAGCCAATGCAATGAGAAGCCCATGCACCACAGTGAAGAGTAGACCCTGCTCACTGCAACTAGAGAAAGCCCGTGCACAGCAACGAAGACCCAATGCAGCCATAAATAAATAAATAAATAAAATAAAATAAATAAATAAATAAATAAATAAATAAGCTAATGCACCAAAAGCACCTGCACCGGGGCCTGAACATGGTAGGCACTTAATCAAATCTAATATTGTTCTTACAAGGCTAGAAACTTGCCAACCCTGCACTCCCTGTACTCCTCACCATGCTGTGCTCACTGCCCATTTCTAACTACCCGGTTGGCTCCCCCCAGGCTCTACCTGAGAGCTGTCACCCTGTGTTGTGACCGCAAGGCCCCGACCCACTTGTCTCTGAGCCTACCTGGTTTTTCAAGCTCTGGATCTCTCTCTGTTGGGCATCGTCCTCTTCATGCAGAACCTGAAACTTGGGTGGGCTCACCCTCTCCTTCTGCCTGGAGGCGGCTGTTTCCAACAGCTTCTGCCTCAGGTTGGCCACTTGGTTCTGCAGGCTTGCTATCACGGTGTCTTTGTATTTAGATTCAAGTTCAAAATCGGAGAGACGGCTGACTTCTTTTCCCAGCAGCAGAATTATTTCATCCTGGGTGGAGGCCAGATGGGAAATTTACTAGGTGTGGGTCTGGGTGTAAGGCTGAGCCCATTTAAAGAAAGACAGGAAAAATATGGTATCATTCTTTGGGAAGGTGAGGGCAGGCAGGGAGGGAAAAAGCAGACTTTCAAGGCTATCTCTGTCACTTGGAAAATCTCATAGAGACAAGAATTGGCTTAAAATGAGGTAATTGTATATAGACCCCTGTAATGGATGTCTATACCTCACAGGTACGGAAACTTTCCTTTCCCCGAGAATTAGACTTTCATATTAAGAACAACCATCCCACTTGGGAACTTTTGTTGCTAGAAAGTTTACTTAGAGTGTTTTCATTTATAATATTCAGCCTAGCACACTGGGGACCTAAAAAGGTAGTTAGGAAAACAACATTCTGTTTGACCACATTCTGCCTATAATGAGGGTTATTTGTTTTAACTTAAAACATTCTGAACTATTTGTTTTCCCTTTCCTCTCTTCTAATATTTCCTGCCTCTTTTGGCTATTCATGTATGAATTTTTTCCAGGTAACTCAATCTGGAAAGTAAATGAGACAGGAATACTGATTTATTTGCATGGGCTCATGTAAACTTTTGGCTGGAAAAACAAAATTGCTGGTAGACTGTACCCACAGGTATAATTAACCCTTTCCTCCATCTCTCCAGTGATAAAGCTCTGCAGCCAAAGAATTGGTTAGGTTTTCCAAAAAAGGAAAAAAAAATTCCCCCAAACTTCTCACCAGACGTTATCAATAAAATGTCAGAAAAACTGAAGAAGAAGAAGAAGAAGAAGAAGAAGAAATTCCCCAGAGGCCTTTTCCAAAGCAGTCGCAGGAGGAGGTAAACGGGCAATTTCTGGGCCAGCTCATTCCCAGGAGAGCCGTGCAGTCAGCCTCACGACCTGCTAGCTCCGTGACCTGGGGAAGGACAGGGTCTCGCTCATGAGAAAGCCTGTCTGACACAGCCAGCTGCTGCCAGGGGCCTTCCTTTGGGTCCTTGTGAAAGTTGGTGGCAAAACTTCAAGAGAGAGCATCAGACATATTCCCTACTCCTGGGCAGTTTCCCCTGTTTCACCCTGTTATGATCAGCCAGGTGCTTATTCATTTTTCATGCAACAAACATTCATCGGGCAGCAACTAAGTGCCAGGCCCCGTGCCAGTGCTGGAATATAAGAAGTTTGCAGAGGGCAGTGGACAGCTGTGGGTTCTGCTTTCCTGCTGAGGGTCCCCTTGCCCTTCTTGGAGGGAGTGTTCCTCCTTCCATTTGGTCTGGGTAGGACTGTCAGTCATGTGCCCTGCTCCTTCCTGTCCCACCTCCCCATGTGCATGTGGCCCAAGCTGGTCAATCAGAGATTTCACACATCGATTACAGAGGGAGAGGATCTTGCCTTCTTTTGGATCATGTAGGCATGTTTGCCTGAGTTTGTCTTTTCTAACACACAAAGCCAGCCTTATGAAGAAAGCCAGACACTGAGGGAAACAGAGGGGAGAAGTTGGTAGTGGGGAGGTGTTCTGATGACATTATTCAAGCTCCTGGATCTAGCCATACCTGAAGCTAGTGGCCCTTTAAATTTTCCAATAAGATGAGCTAATCAATGCTCCCCCTCAAGCTAATTTGTTTATTGTCACTTGAAGGAGTCCTGGCAAGTCAGGGTATAAACGACTTATCAAGAGAAAGAATTATTTCTATTATAAATAGAAAAAATGATAAATGGCTTATAAAAATTTTCTATAAATAGAAAAAATTATAGTGGTTGCACTATATTTCCAAGTTAAAATTGAGGCAGGTTGAAAAATGGCTACAAATACTTTGCAGTTTTGCCATCCAGTCTATTTCCCCACCCTCTAGTCTGGGCTGGCCCCGTGACTAGCTTTAACCAACGGAATGGAGTGGAAGTGATGCTGCATGATCTCCAGGCAAGTTCTTACAGGCTGTGCAGCTTCTGCTCTGGCCCCCTGGGAACCCCGAGACCACCGTGCTGTGATGAAAAGGCACATGCACAAAGGGGCGCACCAGTCCAGGCGTCCTGGCTGAGGCCCTAGATGTGGGAAGGAGGCCAATGGAGACCGACCACCAGCCTGGCCAAGCCAGCAGCTTACTGAGGCCGCATGAGTGAGGCCAGGGGACACGAGCAAAGGAACCTTCCAGGTCAACCCATAGATTCTGGGGAATAATGAATTGCTGTTTGAAGCCGCTAAGTTTTGGGATGGCTTGTTACACAGCGATAAATACAGAATCTGAGTGTGGCTTCTCGCCTTTCTGCAACATTTTTCAGAGTCTGGTCCCAGGATGCCTGGGTTGGAACCCCCTGCCTCCTGAAGGTTTGGATTTCCGTGTCTGACAAGAACCCCAGGTAGGTCTGCTCCTCACAAACTCTGAGAATTGCTGCAGGAGCAGGCCCTGGCCCTTAAGGAAAGCGAGATATTATAGACTCCTTCTTTTAGAGTAACTTTCGAGTTGTGTCTAAGTGGGGAGAAATTGACCTGGGCCCTTCCCAGGATGGCTTGAATCCACCTGTTCTGCTCGCATCCCTGCTTTAAACCTCTCTGGTTCTTTAATGAGTCTCTCGGCCCACGCCTCCCTGACTTCAGGGCTCACGTCCTCCTGCAAGGAACGTGTTTTTGCATCACTGTTCCATCACTGAAGGTTGACCAAGTGATTACTGTGTGGGAGTTAGAAGTACCCGCTGAGAAGCTAACCAGACCTCGCTTTGAATCCTAACACTGCTCCTTGCACTGGGCAGCCTTGAACACATTACTGAACCTCTCTGAGATTCAGTTTCCTCATCTGCAAAGTGAGGGTGATGCAATCTTTTTTGAAGATGGTGAAGATTAACGAGCTAATAAATGTCAAGTGTACAGGACATGGCCCAGCACAGAGTAGGTGCTCAGTACCTTGTAGTTGTAGATGTTATTTGGGATAAAGTGAGCAGTGGCCAAACCTGGCTGAATGTCTTGGGAGGAAGAGGTGGTTTCTTGGAAGTAGGAAAAAGGGACAGTCCTTGAGACACAGAGAACAAGAGGCAGTGGCAATCTCTCCATGGTCCCTCTTGCTGCTGTAGCTCTGTGCTTCCCCAAGACCCCTCACCTTATCGTGCTGGGACAGGTCCTGGTCCACAAAAATTTCTCTGTAGGGCCCTGTCCCAGGACTTTCCTCGGCCACTGATTGTTCCGACAGTTCCGCGGCGTTGGTCCACACTAACACACAAGGTCAACAGAGAATGCAGAGGAGACAGTGAGTTTCCCCAAAGTCTTAAAAAATATTTTCAGATTAACCTTCACATTCATGAGACTTATGCACTGAAAGCATTACAGGAGGACTGGAAAGGGTAAGAGCTGCCTCATTTCTCTTCCCCAGCATTAACTGCACTGATGCACTGTGGTGTGTCTCTTTCCAGACTTTTTTCTATGCTGCATAAGAGCTGAGGACCTTGGGCAAGTCATTTGCTCTCTCTAAGCCTTCGTTTCCACATACATAATTCAGGATCCCTGATAGTCTCTGTTATAAAGAGCTATCTGGAGATTAAATAGAATAATGATATAGAGCAGGGCTTGGCAAACTATGGCCCTGCGGCCAAATCTGGCCTTCTGCCTATGTTTGTAAATAAAGTTTTATTGCAACACAGCTACAGTGATTCATTTACATATTATTTATGGCTGCTTCCCAGCTACAAAGGCAGAGCTGAGTAGTTGCAGCAGAGACCATGTGACCCACAAGTACTACAGTATTTACTCTCTGGCTCTTTACAGGAGAAGTTTGCTGACCCCTCAAGTAGAGCATTTAGCCCTAAACATTAGCTATGTTTGTTTTATTGCAGCCATATCTTTTCAAGAAACAAAAATGCATTTACATGATAGAGATTCTTATCCAGCTTACTTTTCAGCTAACAATATCAAAAACATCTTCCCATGTCAGTATTTGAGGCTGTACTTGGTTCTTTTCCAGGGTAGCATTGGGGTCCATTGTACAAGTGTGCCAAACGTGTTTAACTAGGATCCACTTGATGGCCATTTAAGCTTTCCTATATTTTTTCTTATTTACCCCAGTATTACAAGGCCTTTTTATATGACTTTCAGGGATTATGGCATTGTGTTTGGGGACCCCATTCTGTATCACATCAGACATCTCGCAATTCACTCACATCAACACTGAATACATTTCTTTTTATTGGTGTAGAAACGTTTGTAAAGATTTCTATAATTCTACGTGTGAGATCACTTGGGCCCAAGCAGCGTATTTTAAATTTCCAAGTGAGTATGGTTTCTGGACAGTCACTGCACATTCTTATCTTTTTGTGAAGTGAGAAACTGAACAAATTGTTTTCAGTGGTGATGAAACTTTAATGAGTATTAACATTAATGATGAATGAAGCACTCACTGTCATGTTTGTGGACATTCATCATTTATTCATTTTGCTTCTGTATTTCTTATTTATGCATTTTAGAGTCAAAGATTCCTGCCCCCCAGCCAGGTCTCAAACCTCTTTGTGGACCCCAGAACCTCTAGTGGACATAGCTGATGGCCTGTGGTGCCCAGAGAATGCACAGCCTTGCGTGTTGAATGAGCAGCCCTGGCCACAGTGTTCCCTGGGGCGCGAGGAACAGAAGGGCCTGGAACTTCAGCAGCTGCCCATTTTCTCTCCCTCCACCTCCCCAACTAGGTCCATGATTAGAAAACTTTTATTTGAAGCTCACTGCCCCCATCTGACTCTCTTGGATCCTGAGCAGCAAAGTCCTAACTGACTACAGCAGCAGTGCCTGATAGAGAAATAATGGGAGCTACAGAATGCAATTTTCAATTTTCTAGTAGTCACGTGAAAAAGGTAAAAAGAAGAGAGGAATTTTTTAATGATCAATTTTATTTAACCCAATACATTAAAAAGCATCATTTCAACATGTAATCGACAAAAAATATGGAGATATTTTATATTCTTTTTCTTCGAGGCATGAAGCCTTTGAAATCTGGGGTTTATTTGACACTGATTGCGCATCTCAATTTGGAAACTGAGTTTTCAGGAGGAAGATTTCATCTGTTTTCATATTCCTCAAGAAATCGGCTCTCACTGGAGGAAGGTACTGACTGGCCTGTGTCCCCAGGGAGGGCCTCGGGGTCTGACCCTAACTGGGCCCCTGTCCAGTCTCAGCTTAGAGTTCTGGCGTCTGATGCCATCTCTAGGGGTGACTCCGGCTGCCTCTGCGACCCTGTCGTGGCTGTCTTGAGGGACGCTTCCCTGCAAGATGATGGCCGGAGGGGGGACTTCATCAAACTTACAGAACAGGCTGATCGATGGGGTCCCTTTACTGGGGAAGGTGTGTTTACTCAAAGTCTTTGTGGGGCTAGAATTTGCTCTGAGACTTGCTTTCCTTACACCCAGGCAGGGAGGTGCGGGAGCAGTTACCCCTCACCTGCCGCAAACTTCTTTACCGGCTACTGTTATTTATCAAAAAGAACCTAAGGGCCATGTATGACCAAACCGGCTTAACTCTAGATGCTGGATCCTTCGGAGGTCCCAGTGGGGAGAAGCCCCAGGGAGAGTCGGGAGGGCTGGGGCGGTGGGACGGCGGATATGGGGACGCAGGCACTTTAAGAATTTTCGGGCATGAGCTGTTGGCCAAAAGCCAGGGGAGTTACTTTAATATTTTAACAACCCCCAGCTGTCCTGGTGCGCTCCAATAATCACCAGTCTGCAGGAGGGGCAGTATGTGTGCACCTTAACTGTGTCTTTAAGACATTGTAAGTTGTAAATAAAAGTTAAATAACAATCATGGTTAGGTAATAACTTAATTTTTAAATTTTAATATTTAAAATTTAAATATTAAAATTTTAAAATATATAAATTATTAAGATTGTAAAATTTAAAATTTAAATATTAAAATATTAAATATTTTAATATTTACTGAATGTTCGCTATGCACCAGGCGCTGTGCTCAGCACTTACAGGCAGGATACGATTTCGTCTTCATAACAACCCAGTGAGATAGGCATTATTATTCCCATCTCCATTTTATACGTGAGAGATATGAGGCACAGAGACGTCAAGTCACCTGCTCAAGGACACACAGCTGGTAAGTGGTAGAGTCAAGGGGTGAACCTAAGTTTGTTGGATTCAGAGCCTATGCTTTTAACCACTATGTAGTCAATGTATTGAAGTGGGAAGATGTTTATGACATATTATTGAATTTTAAAAATCAGGTAGGGAATTCCTTGGCAGTCCAGTGATTAGGATTCTGTGCTTCCACTGCAGGGGGCACAGGTTCCATCCCTGGCTGGGGAACAAAGATCCTGCAAGCTGAACGGCACGGCCAAAAAAAGAAAAAAAAACCTAACCTATGTTAGGTTCATATGATCCCATTATTGGGAAAAATATATATATATATATATGAATCAAGATGCTATTTTAATAAGTCACTCCACATATTTTCTTTTCTCAGTATTCTTCCCCACCTCCCATGAGCTCTTGCCATTAAGATTTGGCCTTGGAGCTGACGTTTTATTGCCTTGTGGTAAAGGAAGGATGAGTATTAACTAGAACAGGGTGATTTTTCCCCCAGGCAAAATGATGTTTTGATTTTTGACAATGTCTGGAGACATTTTTGAGTACCACAGTTAGGGCGGTTGGTGGTGGTGGTGTTGCTACTGGTATCTCTGGTGGGTAGGAGTCAGGGATGCTGCTAAACATTCGACAGTGGACAGGACAGATCCTTCAACAAGGAGTTATGCGACCCACCTGTCACTGTGCCAAGATTGAGAAACCCTGACCTGATCTGCAGTAAATAAATCCTTGGCTTTGGGTTTTCAAATAGAATTTTTCAAGTCTAAAGCAAGGTGACAGTCTAACAGTAAACCAATTTAATTGGAAGAGCCCAGCTTTGCTAAGAGAGGAAAGAGCTTTCTCGGAACCCTTAAAAAGAGGTGTTTTCTGTCAAGAGACAGCATGGAGGACTGGAGCACAGAGTTTTCTCTAAAGCGTAGAGTAGAGAGGCCCAGACAGAAAGGAACTCCCCATGACACGGGAAGATGAAAGTCCTTTTCTGAGGATGGCAAGAGTGTCAGGGGAACGAGGGCAAACGTTTGGAAACATGAGACCTGGCTGAGAGGCTGAGGAGATAGAGCCCAGGTAGATGTGAGGGACTCTAAGCCATACGACTCATCCTTCATTTCTCCAGGGGGAATCCAAGTCCTTCAGAGAAGCCCCAAGTTCAGCATGGCACTGGAGAAACCGGTGATTACAGTGGAAAAATTTAAATGGCAGAGTGAAAAAAAGAAAAGAAACAGCCCATGTGCCATGTGTCCAAAGGACACATTAAAAAAAAAACCCCAAAAACCCTGTATATATGTTCATAAGACAGAACATGATGCATACAACAAAATGAATGAATCTCAGAAATACTATGCTGAGTGAAAAAAGCCTTCCACAAAGGAACATGTACTACATGGTTCTGTGTACTTGAGATTCTAGAACAGGAATATCTAATCCATGGCGGGAAAAGAATTCAGAAGAGTGGGTGCCTCTGGGGCCTGGGGCTGGGAATTGACTGGGGAGGGACATGAGGGAACTTTCTGGGGTGATGGTAATGTTCTATATCTTGATAGGAATTTGGGTTACATAGTTGTGCACGACTGGCACAACTCAGTGAGCACATTCAAGGTCTAACACCTTTCAGGGTGTGGTAGCCAGTCTCCAAGATGGCCCCACTGATTCTTGTCTCCTGGTATTCAGACCCTTGCATCATCCTCTCCAATACTGGATGGACTTTATATTAGTTAGCTGGGGCTGCCATAACAAAACACCACAGGAGGTCTTAACAAAAGAAATTCATTTTCTCACAGTTCTGGAGGCTGGAAGTCCAAGATCAAGGTGTGGGCAGGGTTAGGCCTCTCTCCTTGGCTTGCAGACGGCCACCTTCCTGCTGTGTCCTCACATGCCCTTTTCTCTGTGCACGTGCATCCCTGGCGTCTCTCTCTCTCTTCTTACAAGGACACCAGCCCTTGGATTAGGGCCCACCCAATCATCTCATTTTAACTTACTCATCTATTTCAATACACTATCTCCAAATATGGTCACATTCTGCAATATTGGGATTGAGGCCTCAGCATATGCATTTTGGGGGAATGCAATTCAGTCCGTAACAAAGCTTCTCTATGTAACCAAGGATATTGCAGAAATGACACAGTTTGATTCCTGAGGTTAGATCCTAAAAGACATTGCAGCTTCTGCCTCACTCTCTAGGACCACTTGTCTGGAGGAGCTGGCAGCTTGAGGATGCTCAAGCAACGTATGGAGAGGTGCACTTAGTGAAGAACTGAGGCCTCTTACCAAAAGCCATGTGAGTGAACCATCCTAGAGGTGGGTCCTCCAGCCCCAGACAAGCCCCCAGAGGACCACAGCCCAGCCACCACCATTACTGCCACCTCATGGACAAGCCTGAGCAAGAATCCCCCAGCGAAGCCATTCCCAACTTCCTGACTCAGAGAAACTAGGAGATAATAAATGTTTACTTTTGTTTTAGGCCATTACATCCTGCAGTAATTTGTTATGCAACAATAAGTAGCAAATACAGGTTTGGGCACCAGGAGTGGTGGAAAATTTAACAAAAACCCTAAAATGTGGAGTGGTTTGTGATGGAACAGTGGCCAGAAGCTGGAGGACTTTGGCCAAGAGTCTTTGAGAAAGCCTGAATAGTCTTAGTAGAAGCCCGATGGCCTTTGAGGAGGCAGTGAGGGAAGGGTTTCAGAAAAGTGAGGAAAATGTTACTGGGGTTAAGAGATCCTTGTCAGGTGGTGGCAGAAGGTTTCCTAACACGTTGCCTGTGGTCATGAGGAAGGTAGAAAATGTTTGTGATGAGGCTGAGTGGTCAAGCTAAAGAGAGTCCCAGACAGAGTCTTGGAAGGTGCTGCCTGGTTACTTCTTGCTACTTATAGTGAAATGTGAGGGGGAGAGACAGTTAAAGGAAGGGCTGTTAAATCAGGGCAATGCTCTGGGCTTGAAAATTCCCTGCCTCTCCAGGTGGCAAATGAAATATAAGAAACAGGTTCTGGGCAAAAATCAAATCAAGGGCACTCTCAAGAAAACACAGTCCAGAGAAGAAGCTGAGGGTGTGGTTGTAAAATCCTTTGTTAAGAATACAGATCCAGGGCAGTGTCCAAGAGAACCCTTCGGTCAAAGAACTGGGCTTCTAAGAAGCTTCTGTCCTTTGTCAGTCTTTGCAGAAGCCCATGGTGGAAGGGCTTGTGACAAAAAAGTCTGTGGGCATGGTTTTTGCCTGATAGGATGAACCCCAATAAGAAGCACTGCCAACTCAGACTGACAGAGACCCACAAAAGTCAAAGAAGCGTCTGGACCCCCAAGCTTCTACAGGCAGGAAGCAGGCTATAAAACTATGCAGCCACATCCAGGGGACACCTTTCATAGGAAAGGGAGGACGACTCAGAAGGCAGAACTCACGGACCAGGGGCAGAGCCAAGAGCCCTGGAAAGTCATTTCTGGGCAAGAGTTGGACTGAAGCCCAGTCAAGGAACTGCCGATATTTTACCAGCTGGACTTCAGAACTGCTTTGGGCCAGGGACTCCTGTGTGTTTCCTGTTTTTCTTCTTTTGGAACAAGAGGAGTGTATGTAGCAGTGATGCTATGTCTGTCCCACCAATATGTGCTGGGTGTGTGAGGGACAGACCCTTTGTTCAGAGGTCTTCAGATTTCTGGAAGTAGTACTTGATGAGCTGAACGTAACGTACTACACCCATGAGCCCCATCTGTACCTGGACTTGATTTAGACGAGATTCTGGAATTTGAGCCGATGCTGTTACTGGGGTGAGATTTTGGGGGGCCTCGGGAGAGAGGAGGAGGAGTGTGATTCATTGAGGACCCGAGGGCAGGCTGTGGTAGCCGGCCTCCAAGATGACTGCTGATAATCCCCGCCTCCTGGTCTTCAGGCCCGTGTGTAGTCTTCTCCCACACTGGAGGGTGACGCCCTGGGTAACCATCAGGATATTGCAACAATGACAGAGCATGACTTCTGAGGCTTAGTCACAAGAGATGTTGCCATTTCCATCTTGTCCTCCAGGATCACTTGCTCAGGAGGAGCAGCTGCCGTGTCATGAGAACGCTTGAGCCACTCTCTGGGGAGGCCCATGTGGTGAGGAACCGGGGCCTCCTGCTGACACCCATGTGAGCAGCCGTGTTCGAAGTGGATCCTCTGGCCCAGGTCAAGCCTTCAGATGACTGCAGCCTTACGAGGGATCCTGAGCCACAGCCGTCCTGCTAAGCTGCTGCCAAATTCCTGACCCCACAGAAACCGTATAGATGATAACACATGTTTGATTTTGCTTTAGGCTGCTACGTTTGGGGAGAATTCGTTATGCAATCATGATAACTAATACACATTCTGTGTTCATTTTACATGAAGGAGACAAAAAATGTTGAGTTCTAGTTAATGGTATATGTGCTAAAACATTTAGGGGGAGGACTACAGATGTGTGCTATTTATTTTGAAATGCATCCAAAAAATAAGATGGATTAATGCAGGACAAGAAGGATGGGTAGACAGAAATGTAATAAAGAGTACAGCAAAGTGTTAGCGGTAGAATTAGGAGGAGAGCTGTCTCTATAAAATTCTTTTTGCTTTGCTGTATGCTTGAAAGTTTTCACATTAAAATGCTGGGGGGGGGGCTTCCCTGGTGGCGCAGTGTTTGAGAGTCTGCCTGCCAATGCAGGGGACACAGGTTCGAACCCTGGTCTGGGAAGATCCCACATGCCACGGAGCAGCTGGACCCGTGAGCCAAAACTACTGAGCCTGCGCGGCTGGAACTTGTGCTCCGCAACAAGAGAGGCCGCGATGGTTAGAGGCCCGCGCACCGCGATGAAGAGTGGCCCCTGCTCGCCGCAGCTGGAGAAAGCCCTCGCACAGAAGTGAAGACCCAACACAGCCATAAATAAAGAAATAAATAAAATTAAATTTAAAAAAAATGCTGGGGGTAAATGGCTGAGTAATTTCTTAACTTGGGCGGTTGGTACATGAGCGTTCCTTAGACGATGATGATGATGATGTAAACTGCAGAGATACCTTTCATTTGCTCCTTAGTCTGTTTATTTCAGAATAATAACTATTATTTGAATGGCTGAGGGAAGGGACTAGGTGAGTGGTCCTGAGTGAGACCAGGGAAGGGTGTGGAGGCATCGAGAGACCTGGGGACTCAGAGGGGTCTGGGGCTGGGACACAGAAAACAGAGAATGGAACCTTCACACCAGTGGCCACAGAAGAAACCTGGGAATCATGCCAGGGACTAAGTCGACCCAGCTACTCTGCCAGTAAGCCTGGCAAGGCCAAGAGGATGGTGACAGACAGGAAGTCTCCTCCCCAAGTGCCATGAGGCCTTCTGGGGGGGAGGGGGGAGAAGGAAACCCGGATGGCTGTGTGTCCCCAAAGTGACCAGGCTGTGAGTGACAGTCACTGAGATAACCAGCCTTAAATTTGACCGAAAAGTGTTATTTTAGATTAGATTGAATACATAACCTCCGGAGAAATAATTTTCTCCATAAGCCTCAGTCTCCTCTTACCTGTAAAATGGTAATAAAATATTTAAAAACCTCCTAAGGCAAGAGGGATTTCAGTTACCAATATGTCTGTACATCTGAGTTGAAGTATATAAATTTAGATTCTGATACAAATTCATATATATTCATATATATGTACAAACACACACACACACTCACCACAGAGGTACTGACGTGTGCAGATGGGCAGAGCACAGTCTTGGAGGAGTTTGTACCAAAAAGTCAACAGGGAGAATTCTGGTGATAAGGGTGACAGCTTATCTTTTACTGTTTTCTAACTTTCTGCTTATCCCAATTTTTTCACATTTGATTATGTTCTACTTCAGAACCAGAGAACATAAGCAAAAGCCAGAGAAAGACAAATATCATACCATATTGCTTATATGTGGAATCTAAAAAAAAGGTACAAATGAACTTATCTACAAAACAGAGATAGAGTTACAGATGTAGAAAATAAACTTATGGTTACCGGGAATAAGAGGGGGGAGGGATAAATTGGAAGAGAGGGATTGACATACACAATACTATACATAAAGGAGATAACTAAGAAGGACCTACTGGATAGCACAGGGAACTCTCCTCAATACTCTGTAATGGTCTATATGGGAAAAGAATCTAAAAAAGAGTGGATACATGTATATGTTGAACAGATTCAGTGTGCTGCATACCTGAAACTAACACAACACTGTAAATCAACTGCACCTCAATAAAAATTAAAAAAAAAAGGGGAAAGCAGAAACTGAGACCCATCCTCCTAGCAAAAGCCCCTCCCCTAAGCCGCCAAGGAAGCGCCCATGAGTACCTTGCCTGATGATGGGAACGCTGTGGGCGGCTCTGTCCACCTTGAAGGAGAACATCTTCTCGCTGGCACTCACGGGCCGCCTGTGGGAGGCTGGTGGGACCATGGGGGGCTCGGGGGACCCCTGCGACCAGCTCCTCTGCACTGGCGCTGTCCAGATGCCCGGGTAGAAGGGGGTCTGTGTTGGTGAGGGTGACTGGTTCAGTTCCTGGGTGGCCCAAGGTGGCTGTGGCCTTGGCCAAGGTGCTGGGCCCCTCACCCATGGGAAGGAGACCTGCAGGGGCAGACAAGAGGGTCAGGGGAGGTTACGAGCAGCTGGGGTGGTCTTCACCTTTCTGTCCCGGCGACATAATTGCTGCCCTAGATTTCGGCGTATAAGTCACTTCTCCCAAGAATCCCTCCCACACTCTCCCCAAATTTGGGATGGCGGTCCCCACCATGGGTCACCTTGCACACTATCGCACCACCATTTATTGGGTGCAGCCTTCGTGCCAGGCACCCACTCAAGAGATTCACATGCATTACCTCATTTAATACCCCTGATGCTCTGTGATGAGCCCGAGGCTGAGCAAGACCTAGTGACTTTCCCAGGACCACAGATTTGGCAGTGAGCGTCTGAGCTGGTACAACGCCACCTCTGAGCTCTGAGAGGCTGACAGCTTTTTGTCTACCTTGCTCAGCACCGTATCCTCAGCTCCTAGAATAAACCCTTGGCACATACACAGTAGGTCCTTAAATATTGGTTGAAAGAATGAATGAACACATCTCCGAGATTCAAGCCCAGCTCTCCAGGACACACACATCCACACTGTGTGTCTCCCTGGCACTCCCATTCCACCTCTTCCCCCGAAGCCGAGAGCTCTGGGGTGGCAGGCACCCCAACTGGCTCGAAACCCAGCTGGCTCATTAGCCTGTGACCCTCAACATCTGCCACATCTGATTCTTGGCAGACGCTCCATAAATATCTATCGAGGGAACCTTTTTTCATCTGACCCGGCGGAAGATGTCTCTATCTACTTTCATTAGAGAGCACATCAAAATCCATCTACACCGGGAGAAGCAAATGCTGAGAGGTGCTGACACCTGGCTTTTTCTTGGTTAATGCTGTTGTGGCCGTCCCTCCCCGAGCCTAGTGGTTAAACCGTGACATCGTGAATGCTACCATTTATTGTAATTACTCACCGATTTCTCGTGATAGCCCTGAAGGGGAGGAGCTCTCCTTATTCCTAGCTTACAAATGAGGCTTGGAGAGGTTAAGGACTTCACCAAGCTCAGGTGGTGGTGGAGAGGGTGGTGGGACTGGGGTTCTGGAAAGCTCTTTCCCTCTCTGTCTCTCTCTCCCTTCTCTGCCCCAACCCCACCCCCAGTCGCTTGGCAGAAAAAAACACACTTTTCAAGGAAGAAGCTAAGTTCAAAGGTTTGCCGCCTGTGGCGGTCACGTTTCTCTTTCTGCAGACTGCAGACACAGAATGAGAAACAGGACAGAATGCTTCCGAAATAGGAGCACTGGCAGACAGAACTTCCTATAGCTCCAGCTGGATTGTATTCAAGAGGAAGGTTCTCCACTCACTCAGGTTCCCAAACCAGTCTTTTAGCTACAGTCTTTCCCAGCCAAGTCAAGAATCTGGTGAATTCCCCTGAAGACTTTTTTGGAGTCAGGGAGAACACTGTTTGGGAAAATCAAACTCCAATTGCCTGGCAACACCTGGCCCAGCATTTATGATGACACTGGCCCCGTTGAAACCTGTTTCAGGAACGGACTTGGCAGTGTTCCAGAACTCTGTTACCTTATGTGAAGATTCGAATTTCTCTCCACTGTGGGCACCTCAGTCTCCACCTAAGCTTTCTTCCTTTCTCTCCTTTCAGAAGCTGAGGTGTCCTGCTTCTGCCTTGCACTCAATTCTCCATCCATCCTATCCCTTCCCGTCCTCTCCTCTGGGGCTGTCTTGCCTCAATCATTCCTACAACCTTTCCTCATCGATTTAATAAAGATTTATCGAATGAAAGGGCTGAAGGTGGGAAGGGGGAAATTTGAATATGTTTTACCCCCGCCTGATAGAAAACAAATCGAGAGACCACGGGTAGTGTGGAGGAATTCCCTTTTGTGCTGGGATGCTCAGGTAGATGTGCCTCACTGCCCACTAACTGCCAGGGTGCTAAAGGGAGTGCTCATATCTCATGCCTCAAGTGGTTCACTGCCGTAGTGGACAGGCCGCAACCCACCTGGCTCTTCTGGAAATTCCAAGAATCTCCCTCCCAATCTGTCGGCCCATTGCTGTGGGTGGGGCTAAGCAATCAACCAATCACACTCCCTGGACATACTGATTGGTTCAGTGGTGGGGCAAGTGATGCAATCAGAGCCAAGGAGACCCAAGAAGACTTGGCTGGACACCAGGATCTGGAGTGACCTGGTGGGACTTCAGAATGCAGCCAGCATGAGGGAGTGGAGCCCAGACATGGAGAGAGAGAAGCGTTTTATTTATTTTTCAAATTGTGGTAAATAACCTGCAACATAAAATTTATCATCTTAGCCATTTTAAAGTATACAGTTCAGTGGTGTTATGTATAGTCACATTTCTGTGAGATGGATCTCCAGAACTTTTTCGTCTTGCAAAACGTAAACTCTATTAACCATTAGACAACAACTCCCCATTGCCTCCGCCACCCAGCCCGTGGTGACCAACATTCTGTCTCTATGAATTGGACTACTCTAAGTACCAAGTACCTCAAATAAGTGAAATCACATGGTACCTGTCTTTTTGTGACTGGCGTATTTCACTTAGCATAGTGCCCTCAAGGTTCATCCATGTTGTAACATGTCAGAATTTCCTTCTTTTATTTTATTATTTTTGTGTGTGTGTGGTAGGCAGGCCTCTCACTGCTGTGGCCTCTCTCGTTGTGGAGCACAGGCTCCGGACGCGCAGGCTCAGCGGCCATGGCTCACGGGCCCGGCCGCTCCGCGGCATGCGGGATCCTCCCGGACTGGGGCATGAACCCGTGTCCCCTGCATCGGCAGGCGGACTCTCAACCACTGCGCCACCAGGGAAGCCCTTCCTTCATTTTTAAGGCTAAATAATATTCCACCATACAGTTTAGAGTGTATTTTTTTAATCCATTAAGCGTCATGGGCACTTGGGTGGTTTCTACCTCATGGCTATTAGAACTATGCTGCTGTGAACATGGTGGGGAAAATAAGGAAGCTGGTTTTGAGCACTGGCTGGAGTGCTACCCTGAAGTGCTCCATCTCTGAGGCTGGCTAGAGCTGGTTTCTGTTGCTTGCAACACACAGAGCCCGAACGATAGGGCCCCTAGTGGGAAGGAGCCAAAGATGTATAAACGCAGCAGAGACTCCAAGCTCTTCGGGTTTAAAAATTTAAAAATAAAGTTTTTTTTTTTTTCTCTGAAGCATGTTGGTTGAGGGTAGCTTTAGTTGGATGGTTAAAGTTGGTTTTCTCTAGTTTCCCGGCTTGCTTTATCAAAGGGAAGGTCAAGGTTTTCTCAGAAATTGCTGCTGGCAACTACAACGATACAGGCAGGGAGAAAAGCAAACATAAGAAGAAGACTCACATTAAAAGCTAGCTCTGGGCTGTACAGGAAGCATGGGGTCAAGGTCAGTTATCAACAAGTTTGTTTTTATTATTTATTTATTTTAGATTTAATTCTATTTATTTTTGTCTGTGTTGGGTTTTCGTTGCTACGTGCAGGCTTTCTTTAGTTGCCGCGAGCGGGGGGCTACTCTTGTTGTGGTGCGCAGGCTTCTCCTTGTGGTGGCTTCTCTTGTTTCGGAGTGTGGGCTCTAGGCGCATGGGCTGCAGTAGCTGGGGCACATGGGCTCAGAAGTTGTGGCACGTGGGCTCTAGAGCGCAGGCTCAGTAGTTGTGGCGCATGGGCTTAGTTCCTCCACGACATATGGGATCTTCCCAGACCAGGGCTCGAACCTGTGTCCCCTGCACTGGCAGGTGGATTCTTATCCACTGTGTCACCAGGGAAGTCTTCAAGTCTGTTTTTAGAAACTTTAGTTCAAAAATACATGCTAATGCCTTTTCTCTTTCTTTGTGTCTGTTCTCTGACCATATGGTATGTTGCCATGGTTGGGTTTTTAGTTTTGTTTTTGAGGTAGCATATGTGATACTCCTGATTTCTTTTCCATACTACCTTTAAAATAGCAGGTTGGGGCTTCCCTGGTGGTGCAGTGGTTGAGAGTCCGCCTGCCGATGTAGGGAACACGGGTTCGTGCCCTGGTCCGGGAAGATCCCACATGCCACAGAGCGGCTAGGCCCGTGAGACATGGCCGCTGAACCTGCGTGTCTGGAGCCTGTGCTCCGCAACAGGAGAGGCCACAACAGTGAGAGGCCCGTGTACCGAAAAAAAAAAAAAAAGGAGATGTCAACCACCTGGATTAACCATGACCACATCCACGGCTGAATTTATATTAGCTTTAATAAACACAGGTCAATTATTTACTCAAGAAATCACTATCCATTTTTTTTCAGATTATCTATTTGTTCTTTGTGTTATTTCCCCAATATCTGCTTCTAACCCTGAAAAGAGTGTAAGTTGAATGGGACACCCTAAAAAAACTTCGAAGTAGTTTGCACATCGAGTGCCTACAGTACACATGAATTCTGCCAGGAAGCCCTGGAGCCTGCAGAGAAGGTGGAAACTTAGACCTTGCCCTTGGAGAGCTTGTTATGTGCTCTGCCATTTGTAAGTAATTGTGGACAATACAACGACTATGAGCCACTGTGTAGAGAAGCCACAGATGTGCCACAGACTGTGCTGGGCACTTAATGCATGTGGTCTCATCTGATCTCCAGAATAATCTTGCAGGAGGCATTTTACCCCTCATTGTGTGGATTAAGAAACTGAAGCTCAGAGAGGTTAAATGACTTGCCCAACCTCTCACGGCCAGGAAGTGGTGACACAATTTGACTCCAATACCTGTGCTCTTAGGACTTCTAGGTTACTCGAAGTCATGATTTATTACCTGTTTTCCATACTCACAAACGGATCTTAGACGATTGGTTAGTGAATGATAGGATATTTTCCAAGTTAAAAAAAGGAAATGAACATTAGATGGTGTGAAAAAACACAAGACATCGCATGGGCTACTTAGAAATGGGATTTTCTAGGAACACTGACAACTGTCTTATGGAAGTGTTATTCTTTCTGGTACATGCCACGCCCTGGAAGCAGCTCAGAGGACCCCAGACTCCATCCGGGAAGACCTGTGGTATGTTCACTGCTGTACCAGAGGAGTGCTGGGGCCAGCTGGTACCCGCCCACGAGAACTGATTGTTAAATGTCCAGGAATTTTGCCAACTGGTTGAGAAACACAGCCATTAATAAGAATTAACTTACATAAATTTACAATTAAATTATATCAGAAACAATTGGTATACAAACTTAAAAGTCACCCCTTCCTAATTATTTTACTCTATTTTATTATTACCTATGCTCTTGAGGTTATTTCACTCTACTATATGTTTCTGTTGGAAATGTTACATAGTAATGCGTTACCACACCTCTCTTTCCTTCTCTGTATTCAGGGATGTGTCACTGGGAGCTGGAAATTGACCGTGGAGGGCGTATTACACCATAGAAATCAGGAAATGTTATAAATGAGGGCTTGGTTTTTAAAAAGTTTTATAAATAGGTTTAATAATGGTGGTTCATGTAGAGCTTGATTTTGTTTGTTTGTTTGTTTTGTTGATTGCCTAGACTTAAGACGGTAATGGAGAAAATGTTAACAATGCAGATTATACAAAAGCATGTTGTGTCTTAGCCGTTATGTTATGAATAGAGCAAAAAATTGGGGAAACGTTCTTCCAGTATTTAAAAATTATTATCTGATGCAGCAACAAAGTCACTCATGTCACTGATGAACATGTGAAGTTCTAACGTCTTTCTTTTTTCACTTGTATTATTCATAAATCCAAAAATCCAAAAATACCCACCAGTGCTCAGGTTGGGAACTCTCTCATTCGTCAACTGCAATGAGAAATTGGCTATGGATACAAGAGTTCACCTAAAGTCAATGAAAGCATTCTGTGAGACTCAGCTGGCTATATAGAATTTACAAGAAAGAGTACTGTATATCTTGTTACATGGAAAGACTGTGCTACACATTCTTTATATCAGTAAACCTTATGCTATGCATCCATGTACTTTACTTTTCCCAGAGAGCTGGTCATTAAATATTTACCAGCCAATTGCTGGCTGTGCTGGCACCCAGCAGAGTGCCTGCTACTCATGGTAGGTGTTCGCTGACTGAGCTGAACAGTTGGCAAATGGAGTGTAAATAAAAAGCACTTTGATTCTGGGGCTGGGATGGGGAAAACACATGCTAAGCCTGGTGCATCTTGTAACAGCAGAGAGTAAGCAAGTGCCCAAAACGAAAAGGTGGGGAGATGCTCAAGGACACAGCAAGCAATCTGAAAGAGCTCCCAGTGGCCAAGGCTGGAAGAATTTGAGCGATGAACAAGTTAATGAGTATTGGATTATAATTCAAAGTGTAAAATCAGTATACATGGATCCATACTGACATAGATACATTAGTGAGTAAATACATAAAGGAGGGAGAAGAGACCGGCTTCCTTACAGAAGAATTTAACATACATAGATGTGGAGCTTAATTCCCATGGTCTGGAAGGGCCTGGGGGGTAGGGGTGATGGTGGCGAGCAGGGACACTGACCGCAGCATGGAGGAGCCATGGACCTGGAAAGACAGAATGGAGACTAGAAAACATGGCCAGTAGATCTCAGAAGCCAGGAGAGGGTGCTACTTGGTGCCAGGACAAATGGCCTTTATCTCAACAGCTACCGGGGTGTCACCGTAACTCAGAGACGGGTAATAATTCTATGTCCCCAAGAAAAGGGTAAATCATGTACGGGGCTTCAGTGTGAGAAATCAGGGTTATACATTTAGAACACAGAACCGCCAAGTTATACATTATTTTTAGGTTTTGGAACTTAAAAGAATTAAGTCCCTTTGAGCTGTTCAGAAAAGCCATTCGTTTGGGGTTTTCCCAGCTGTGTTAAAGGAGATCTGGCCCATCTAATTTTCCCATTTTCTTGTAAATCTTCAATCTTACGGTTTTTCCTTTCCTTTCAAGTTCTAATCAGCTTCCTGGTCAGTCCATAAAATGGGAAATAGAATCTAATGAGAAAACAGCCGGATTTTTGCAAATAGCTTTTGCTACCCCTAGACTTGGCCTGCTTCAATTCGGTCTTGCCAGATAGAGAGACGGAATGAATGAATGAATGAATGATCATCAACTAAGTTCAGAGAAGGAGCAACGTGGTTCTGATTTGGTAACAAAGGGTGTGGTCTGCCAGAGGAAGCAGGACGCGGCCTGGTTCCTGACCGAGTCTGGGTTCTGTCTCAGCAGGATGCTAAGGGTTCAGCCCGCGATCCCGTCTCCACCTCCCCCGATGTCATCTGCATCGCCTGTAGACATCTGGTGACAACACAGCCTCAGGGGTCCTTTTGTGTGAGTTTCTGCTGCAGAGGCCGAGCCTGAGGCTGTCTGCTGCCCTGTGCCCTCCACTTCACTGGTCTCGGGAAATCGCCTTTGATATAAAACACCCAGCCTCAGGAGTTCTCATCACATAAGTAAGTCCCCACGGGACCTGTAAGAGCACAGGGTAGAGGAAATCCTACAAGGTCAGGTAGGAGATGACAAAGCTTGACCAGAAAGAGGCTTTGTTCTGAAGGGCACCATACTCTCTGGTCATTCACTCAGTTGCCGGCTTCTCAACCCCCGGTACAGTAAAGCCACATCCTCCTCAAAAACGGGCCCTATTCAGAGGTCCCAGGAACGTGGAAACACCACCCTTCTTGGGGATGGACAACTAAGGCCCAGACTCTGAGCTTCTCATCACACCAGTTCACCACAGGAGAGAAATGAGCAACTCTGCTTCCTTGGAGACTGGCCTGGGACTTTTCCAATGGAAAAGTGGATTATTTGTCATTTTCCTCCTCCCAGATCCCTAGTGGCAAATCCCATTAGCAAGGCTCCACTTAGGCAATAGGAATGCTTCCTAATGTCATGGACATCTTCTTTGTTTTTGCCTCCCCCGCATCCATTTCTTCCATCTTCTGGATGGGCACCTTAATTTTTTTGCAGGGAAGACACCCTTTCCCTGACAATCCTGAGTCCATAGAATTCTGACCCTTCCACCCCAGGGGTGAGACCATAACCCAGGCCTGGCCAATCAGAGCATTCCTTGCCCCTGGCCTCAGTGATTGGTTCAGGGGAAGCCACGTGATCCAAGCCACTGTCAATGAAGATGCTGGCTCTTTCCCTGGAACTGCTACTTTGTAGGGTGCTGGGGCTGCTGGTGGCCACTTTCCTACAGGTGAGGCAAGAGTCTGTCTGAGATTGGGAAGCTAACAGGGAAGAAAGAGTCAGATTCCTGACCATGATTTGGGCGCCTGGATCCAGCTGGGCCTAAGCTGCAGCTTTTGGCCTTTTCAGTTCCATGAGCTTTTTTTTTTTTTTTTTTTTGCTTAGGCTAGTTTTAGTTGGTTTTCTGACACTTGCAAACAATCAAATTTCCTGGACAGTATGCTTACTGAGACTTTAGCATAAGCATCACTATGTACTCAGAGTGAAAGTTGTTTTAAAGGTTATGACATGCTCAAATAAAACCCACCAGACTGTCATCATGCACCAAGTTTACCTTTCAACTTATAAAAGTAAAGCAGCATCTCCAGAGAAGAATGATTTAAGATCAAGGAATCAGTCATAAGACAAGTAGTAAAACGCTGCTTAGAGAAACTTTGATAGATAAATAGTTCTCTAGCTACAGCAGGCTTCAGACTACAAACCCCAAATTTCTGCTTCAAAAGTGACTCAGGGAAGACATTCCATAGTTTCATTTATTTCGTTTTTTGGCCTCGCCGTGCACTTGTGGGATCTTAGTTACCTGACCGGGAATTGAATCCAGGCCCTCAGCAGTGAGAGCACTGAGAGCACTGAGTCCTAACCACTGGACCACCAGGGAATTCCCAACAGTCCACAGTTTTAAAAGAAAACTTTCCAGTTGAAGAAACAGGTAAAATTTATAATATGCATCTGTTGTATATATAATATGTTAATGTCTAGTACATTTATCAGATCCATGTTAATGTAATTATATTATTACTATATTTGCAAATGCATATATATGTGTATGTATATTTAGAACCACATATTTCCAGCTCTTTTTTAAAGAGGTATTGAAAAGCCTGTTCAAAATTTAGTTTTCCAGCTTGTCTGTTTTTTCTTATTCCTCAGTAAACTTAAGCAATTAACCAGCACATTTCCTGGCACACAGTAAGGCTCAATCTGAGTGAGTTCTTTCTCCCCAGCTCCCCCCTCTATTTTAAGTTCTTCTTTTAGAAACCAAGTCAAATGAAAGAGGCAGGACTGCATAGTGTTACAGGCAGAGGCTGGTCAACGTTTTCTGTAGAGCCAGACAGTAAGCATTTCCAGCCCTGTGGGCCATAGGATCTGCCCAGCTTACTCTGCCATTGTAGCCGACAACACAGGCAATACTGAAATGAATGGGATGGCTGTGTTCCCAGGAAACTTTACAGAAACAGGCGATGGACCGCACTTGGCCCTGGGCCATAACGTGCCGACCTCAGGTTAAGACCTTGGGATCCGGCGTCACACAGACTCTGGTCCGGCTCCCGGCTCTGCTCCGTCTCTGGGACCCTGACGAGTGTGTCATTTCTGTGCCTTGTCTGTAAGACACAGGGATACCAACAGCCATTTCTTAGTCTGTGAGAAGTGGGTGAGATAGTGCACCTGAAATGCTGTGAACACGTCCTGGTCCATAATAAATGAGCATAAAACATTAGCCACCAGGTGTGATCACCATCGTCAAAAAAGGAGAAGAAAGGGCGCAACTGAATTTGTCCAGGAACGGCAGCAATATCCCTGGTAGAGAGTTAGTGGGTGGACTTCCCTGGGGGTGCAGTGGTTAAGAATCCGCCTGCCAATGCAGGGGACAGGGATTCGAGCCCTGGTCCAGGAAGATCCCACATGCCGCGGAGCAACTAAGCCCATGGGCCACAACTACTGAGCCTGTGCTCTAGAGCCCGCGAGCCACAACTACTGAGCCCGCGTGACACAACTACTGAAGCCCACGCACCTAGAGCCCATGCTCCGCAACAAGAGAAGCGACCGCAATGAGAAACCCGCGCACTGCAACGAAGGGTAGCCCCCGCTCGCCGCAACTAGAGAAAGCCCGCGTGCATCAACGAAGACCCAACGCAGCCAAAAATAAATAAACAAAATAAATAACATAATTAAAGAAAAAACAGTTAGTGGAGCCAAGGACTTCCCTGGCCGTCCAGTGGTTAAGACTCCACGCTTCCAATGCAGGTGGTGCAGGTTTGATCCCCGGTTGAGGAAGTAAGATCCGGCGTTAGTGCAGCCTAAAAATAAGTTAGTGGAGCCAAACAAGCAAGGAAGCCAGGTAACTGAAAATGCATTTTCTTCTATTATCAGTGGCTTTCGTTTTTACCCACATAATGAATCATCCCCTGTCAGCGTGTGAAATTACAGGTTGGACTGCGAATTGCAAGACCTTCCTTAACCGCTGGGCAGTGAAGGACCTGCCTGGGCTCTCACGGCCCCATGATGCTTCGTGCTAGTAGGAAAAGCCTCCAAAAGACTCAGGAGAGCTGGCTTTTAATCCTGGCTCTGGATCTATAGGACTGATGCCTAACCTTGGGGAAGTCGCTGAAACTCTCTGAGCCTCAGTTTATGCCATGATAGGGGTGGTCCCAGGGACCTCTATAAAAACAACTGAAGGGGGAAAGGGGACCTGGGATTAATGAGTAGCTCCTTGGCAGAAATTGGAAATTGAAGCTCAGAAAGGTAAATTCAGTTGAAGCTGGCATTTCAACTTGGGTCCATCCAACTCCAAAGCCCTTGCTTTCTGGATTGTGTTCTGCAGAGCTTCCCCATTAAAGCAGCAAGGAATATTGGCCGACAGAGGGCGCGCTTCTCACAAGACAGAACGTCATGACATTGCAGGGACAGAAGACAGTATCCAGGAGCCAAGTGGGAGAGCCTGGCTGGACTGGGAACAGGGCAGAGCAGGCTACAGGGAAGGCCAGACACAGGCTGTCATGGGGATGGGGGCTGCCGACAAGGAGCTGTCAACCCCTCATGGAACAACTTGGCACGTCATTTGTGGCCCCTGGCTTCCTTTTTCATTGTGGCCATTTCCATCTGTTTTGCCGTATTTCAGAACAGAGAGAGACATGATTGATACATATGGGTGACGTGGGTTTCCTTACTCAGCTGCCTTGTAAGAACGGCGCCACTGTGACTAGCACAACTTGTTTCCACACCTCCTTTCCCAGAGCTCAGAAAGCACGAGTAAAGGCAACAACCAACAAAACACACAACACGGCAGCACACCTGACTCTGGGACTTCAATTTCCCACGCCTGGTGCCAAGACTCTATGGGATTAATCAACGGTTGCTTCAGGGCATTGCAGATGGCCCTGCGGGTTATGTCCTGCACAACTTCAGTGGGCGCCATCCACATGGACTACGTTGTGAATGGTGACCCTGGAGTTGTGCAACATGGCAGCCCTAGGTAATACTTTGATGAGAGAGCTATAATTTACACAGTATGGTCCTGGGGGCTTCCCTGGTAGTGCAGTGGTTGAGAGTCCACCTGCCGATGCAGGGGACACGGGTTTGGGCCCCGGTCCGGGAAGATCCCACATGCCGCGGAGCGGCTGGGCCTGTGAGCCATGGCCGCTGAGCCTGCACGTCCGGAGCCTGTGCTCTGCAACGGGAGAGGCCACAACAGTGAGAGGCCCGCGACCACAAAAAAAAAAAAAAGGATGGTCCTGGGCACAACCTGGCTGCCAATGCACTTTGTCAAACAAGAGTTTTTCTTTATATTTTTCCATCTTGTATGTTATTCTATGGGTAATTTATCTGCAAATGTATTTATCTGCTAGCGGGGGCAGGTCTTGGGAGGTTTCCCTGTCCATAAGGACACTTACAAAGGAGGCATCTTGGCTGCTCCATGCTGGTTTGCTTGACTCTAAAGCTGAGGGTTATCATGTGCTTATTAGGTGCCAGACGCTGGACTAAGCAATTTACGCACTTTGCCCACTTAATTCCACAGTCACTCAAGGTGGTAGGAACTATTGTTACAGGAGTGGGGACCGAGGCCCTGAGAGGTAGATGATTTGTGCACGTCCAGTATAAAAGCCGGTCAAGAGCAGGGCTGGGACGGCGCTGGAGTCAGCCTGACCTCAGGGCACGTGCTCTAACCACTGAGACATCTGCAAACACATCTGGATTCCTAACCGCCCGCACCTCCCCCGCCTCCCCCAATAAAATGCCGTCACACCCTCCTCTACTGGTTAGGGTCACCACAAAGCCTGAAATAAATGCTTTCATTTGGGAACTCTTTGTCGGGAGAAGAACAGTTCTCATCATACTGAATCTGTATGATATCAGGGCAGTCCTCCGTGGAAACTCCATCCAAGGAGGAAACACAGCGCCCTCACCACGGACCCCAAAATCAATTGGAAACAAGAATAGGCCGGAAGCAAGACGGCCACGAATTTTTTAGAAAAACTGGGCTTCAAAATATTTGATGAGAGATGCTCTTCAATACCTCTCCCTTTTCCCCTCTTCCTTTCTCTTCTTTTAAATAGCCAGCAGCTTGGGGTCATCAGGAAGTGGAATTTGTAGGAAGGTGTCAGTCAGTCCACAGGCCGCCCTCACACAGACGCTGCAAAGGACCCCTCCATGAATATGAGCGTCATGGATGGAAGCTTCTCAAGCTGGCGACGCCCCGGCAGAGAGCACTTTTGAGAAGATGGGGCTGTGGAGAGTCCTGCAAAGTGCCCTGGGCACAGGCCAGGGGAACACTTGTGCAGCTGCCTGCAGTCAACTGAGGAATGAAGCAAGGTGCAAGTGCGTGTAGGAATAAGAATTGAAAAAATCCGTGTATATTCGAGTGACCGTGAGAGTATGCTTTCCTCGGTGTGAAAACCAGTCAAGGCTACTGCTCCAGCTAGCATCAGACTAAATGGTTTTCTCCCCTCCTTTTTCCGCAAGTGGGGATAGTGTTTAATTTGCACTGACTAGCTGTGTGGCCCTGGGGAAATTACTTAACCTCTCTGAGTTTCAGATTCCTTTTCTGTAAAATGGGGATCATGGAAGAACCCATCTCATAGGTTGCTATGAGCGTGAAATAAGGGAGAGCAGGTGAATTGCTTAGCACAGTGCTGTTCACGTCAGTGATTCCTCCTGCTGCTCTCCTGGTTTCTCTTCTTACAAAGCATCTTCTTCCGTCTTATCTACTCAAGGTTAGAGGTCGTCATCACTTTTTCCCACAATTATATAAGAAGCACCTTGTAAAATAAAGTCCCCATTCCATAGATGTACACCCGTGTGCATAACAAACTTACTCAAAATGGCCAAAAGGTGGAAGCAACCCAAGTGGCCATGGATGGATGAACAGGTAAACAAAATGTGGTGAATCCATACAATGAAATATTCAACTGGAATGAACCATGAGGATATCATACTAAGTGAAATAAGATGGTCACAAAAGGACAAACAATGTAAGATACCATTTATATGAGGAACCTAGAATAGTCCAATTCACAGACACAGAAAGCATGGTGGGAGGGGAGGAAGGAAGCAGGGGGTTTGATGTGATGGGCATAGAGTTTCAGTTTGGGAAGATGAACAAAGTTCTGAAGATGGATGGGGGTGATGGCTGCACAACAGTGTGAATAGATTTAATGCCACTGTGAACTGTACACTGAAACATGGTTAAGATGGTAAATTTTATGTGTATTTTACCATAATTTTGAAAATTAAAAGTTAAAAACAAACCCCAAAATGAAATACCTCCAAGGTTTCTCCGAGGTTTGGGGTGATAGAAATGGAGGAAAATGTTCTGAGAGCAGGTTGTGGTGATGGCTGCACAACTCCATCAATATATTCAAATTGATTGAATTGGACACTTCAAATGGGTGAAGTTTCTGTTATGTAAATTGTACTTCAGTGAAGCTGTTAAGAGCAAGCAAGCAAACAAACACATGCTGTGATGGGGAGGAAACTTTGGAGGATGAAGGAGCTGTTCACTGTCTTGATTGTGGCTATGGTTTCACAGGTGTACCCATATGTCAAAGCCCATCCACTTACAGACTTTAAACATGTGCTGTTTATTGCATGTCAATTATATCTTAATAAAGCTGTGTTTTAAAAAGGCAGAAGAGTATTCCATATATAACGAACTCCTTATAACATATTAAACTCCTTAGAATATATTAAACAATATAATTTATAAAACAATGCCCCCTTTGGATGGAAATTTAGGTTTCAAATTTTATGCCCCTATCAATAATAGTTCAATAAATATCTTTGTAGGAAAAAAGAAGAAAAAAATGCAGATATTGTTTGCTGCTCCCCCTCTTCTTCTCCCCACGGGCAAGCCACAACGTCAGAATTTCCCAGGGAGGGGGCCTGGGAACCTGTAATTTGACTGAACATTCCTGAAAAATTCTTGGAATCAGACATGTTGGGGCACATTGAATCAAACTTCATGAACTTGGATTTTCAGGCTTGGGAGTGTGAAATCCCCTTTTCTTTGATCCCTAAAAAATTCTGTAAGTGTTCCATACAAATGATTCTAAATTTCGGTTTCCCTCCTATTGGCGGTGCATCAGAATCATCAGGGAGCTTGTGAGAATGCATATTCCCAGGCCCTACTCCCAGGGAGGATGTGTATGGTTGCCAGATTTCGCATAAATAAAGAAGTGAATAAATCAATATATAATAAACTATAGGGTGTCCGTTAAATCTGAATTTCAGATAAACACCAAATAATTTTTTAGCATAAATGGTTCCTTGCAATAGTTGAGCCACACCTGTACATAAAAATTATTTGTTGCTTATCTGAAATTCAGATTTAACTGGGTGTCCTGTATTTCATCTGGGAATCCTAAGTATGAGTCCTCAGGCCTGGGGTGAAGCCCAGATCTGCACTGTTGGTCTGCTCCCCACGTGCTTCGGACGAGGGGGATCCTTAGAACCCATGTTGAGAACCCCTGATCAGGTCAACACCTTCTATGTCAGGAGCCCCTCCTCAGGGCGGCCAGTGGATCCCAGTGCATCCCACAAGTGAGCACACTTTAATGTTGGTCCAAGGAGGAAAAGGGGGCTGAGAAGCAGCAGGAGAAAACTGTCCCAGGTTTTCAAAGCCAAACGTGGTGGATGCAGTGTCACGGGCCCTGCAGCCTGAGGGACGGTGCTCATCTTCTCTGAGTGAGTATTTAAGGCTGCCTAGTGGACCCACACCCCAGGATTCTGTCTAGATTCTCTAAACTTTATTTATTTATACCCAGCCTCGTCCCAGAAAGGACTTTAAGTCTCGGAGGTCTCAGTCCATGCAGGGTTCTTGGTGCTGGGGAGTGAGGTTAACACGCCGTCTCTCTGGGACACACACGACAGGTATTAATAGTGTGCTCACCACGAATGGGCATTATTCTGGGAGCTTTACAATGATAACCATCTCATTTAGCCCTCGAGATAAGCCTGCAAGGTCATTGCTGTCGTTGGCCCCATTTTGTAGATGAGGAAACCGAGGTTCCGAGGGGTCCAATGGTTTGTGCAAGAGCGCACCGAGTAGGCCAGTGGCAGAGCTGGCGTTCTGACCCAGGACTGTGTTGCTAACCAGCCCCCATCCTGCCTCCCTACTGAACTAGATACTTCTTGTCACTGAGCTTTGCTGGGCGAATTTTGGGTTACGTTCCGCTTAACCTGGGGCCATACTTTAGGTCCTGATCCCGGGAACATTTCTGATCCGGTGTGATAACAGCTGGCAGGCCTTGAGCGTCTACTCTGGCCAGAGACTTTGACTTTTTATACATAGATACTCTCTCAACGCCCTGCACCGCTGAGAAGACCCAGACCCACGCATACAGAGAAGCCTGGCCGAGGTCACAAAGCTAGGAAGTTGCAGAGCACTGATCTGCCTAAAAAGGAAGCATCCATCTCTGCATCTTCAAAAGCACACACTTGCTTTCCACCTCCCCTCGCCAAGCTTCACTTTTCAGGAAAACGCTCTCGCTCCGGGCTGGTCGCTAGGCAACCCTTGCATGTAATTCCAAGAAATGCCCAGGAGAGGGCGCGAGGACTCGCTCTCCCCGGGCACCCACGCGATGGGGCTGAACTTCGCAGAATCGCGAAAGGAAGAGTGACGCGCTCCAGACGAACTCCACCTGTGGCCGTACCCGAGCCCTAGGCTGCACAGAAGGTGACACAACACGGCACCTCTGCACCCCACCCCACCCCACCCCCGCAGGGGCCTGGACTCACCGAGGCTGGGTTTTCGATGACCAGTTCGTAGGTCAGCCCTCTGGACCCAAACCTCAGGATGTCTCCGGGTAGGAGCTTCACAGCCACGTTCTGAATGTGGCACTCATTGACGAACGTGCCGTTGCAGGAATTGAAGTCGTGGAGAACAAAGCTGCTTTCGGCCTCATTATATTCAATGAGTGCGTGATGGTTGTCGACGTCTGCAGACTGAAATGCAGAAGGGGGACAGTCAGAGCCAGCAATAACAGGAATAACAAGGAATAACTAGTGCCACTGACACTGGGGGCCCCAATGTGCTAACCACTTCATCTGGCTGGACAGTCACTGCAATCCTCATTTTAAGAGGAGGATGCTGAGGGTCAGAGAGGTTAAGTGACTTGCCTAAGGCCACACAGCTAGTGAGTGGAGGGTCACCAGACCCTGACAGCAGACCCAGAATAGATGCCCAGTTTTGGGGTAGGGCGTCAGGCAACACAGAGGCAAGAGGGAACTCGGGGGGAATTGGCCAGGAATGGCCACTTGATAGTTCTCTGATCCCATGCCAGTATCCTTTTGGTTGTCCCGAGTGGCAAGACAGCAGAAATGGCCCAACACAAACCAGAAAGGTCAGTTGGCAAGTGACAACTGTCCATTTACTGCAAGTGTTAAAGTTAAGGGGAGGTTTTGTAATAATTGTTGTTTGTTCTATTCATTTTTAAAATAACATGTTTTTTGTAATAATGCAGAAAATGAGAACTAGAGAAAAACACAAAGAAGACATAAAATCACTTAGACTCCCATCCCCCAGAGGCAGGCACCGAGAACACGGTGGTTCACATCCTTCCAGTCTTTTCTCTATGCTTACAATCTTTTTAAAAAGTTTAAACACAATTGAGCTCACACCACAAAACATAGTTTTATAACTACCTTTTAAAAGCCTTGGTGTACAATGAAGGTTTTTCCCATGTGCTTAATTATTACTGTTGCTTCTTAAAAGCTAATCAGAATTTATCTAACCAAAGATGATCTATTTTTCAATAGGGGCCCTGGTGTGACCACATTTCCCTCAAAAGAGAGAGACCCCAGACAGTGATTTGTCAGTGGCGTCAGAAACCTCCTGTGTAACCACTTTAATAAGAAGAATGAGCAAAACTCAGCACCAAGGAGGAAATATCACATCCCCCCCTGGCCCCGGCGCCCTGGACTATGGTCTGCAGGGCACGTGCGAAGTCCTCTGTCTTCTCAGGACACTGCCTATGAGCCATCCACTCCAGCCTGAGACTTTGCAACTATTTTCTAAGTCACTCTTCTCAGAGTGCCTCACCCAACTTTCATAGAGAGTACTTGGACTTAGAAATCTATACTAATGTCCCACAATATAATTATAACCTATAGCTTATATTAATAATAGCTTATAGTATATGAATAGATAATAATATAACTGCATATATTAGTAGAATATATTAATGACACATTATGTGTAATTACACAACTGCCAGGAAATTTGTGCTTTACTGCATTATCCCGTTTCATCTTCACAATAATTCAAAGGGATACTTCCTCATTTCAAAAAAATTTATTTTTTATTGAAGTCTAGTTGATTTACAATGTTGTGTTAGTTTCAGGTGTACAGCAAAGTGATTCAGTTATACATATATATAATATCTATTCTTTTTCAGATTCTTTTCCATCACAGGTTACTGCAAGATATTGAATATAGTTCCCTGTGCTGTACAGTAGGTCCGATAGTTACTCATTTCTTAGATGAGGAAACTGAGGCATAGAACGATTAAGTGTGCCCACAGCCAGCCACTTTGACTCGCTTGGCTTGTTCCCAGGTTTGCCTGATTCAAATGACTGTGCCTTTACCCACTTTTCAAATTCCTACCAAACACTTTGGCACTTAAAATACTGAAACACAAGAAGAAAGCAGGAGTAGCTCTATTAATTTCAGGCAGAGCCAACTTCAGAGGAAGGAAAGTTATCAGGGATAAAGAGAGGCGATACATAGTGATAAAGGGGTCGATTCTCCAAGCAGACATAACAGTCCTTCATTGTATGTACCCAACAATAGAGCATCAAAGTATGGAAGGCAAAAACTGATAGAACTGCAAGGAGAAGCAGATGAATCCATCATGGTAGCTGGAGACCTCAACAGCCCTCTGTCAGTGACGGGCAGACCCACCAGGCAGAAAATTAGGAAGAATGAAGTTCAACTGAACAGCACTACCATCATCTGGATCTAACTGGCAACCACACAGCTTCATCCCACAGCAACAAAACACACATCCTTCTCAAGCTCCCATGGAACATTCATGAAGCAGACCACATTCCAGGCCACAAAATATACCTCAACAAATGTAAAAGGATAGAAATTATGCAAAGTACGTTTTCAGAACACAATGGAATTAGGCTAGAAACCAATACCAGAAAGACAGCTGGAAAATCCCCAAATATTTGGAGATTAAACAACACACCTCTAAATAACAGATGGGTCAAGGAGGGAGTCTCATGGGAAATAAAAATTTATCTTGAGCTAAATGAAAATGAAAATACAACCTATGAAAATTTGCAAGATGCAGTGAAAGCAGTGCTTGGAGGGAAGTTTATGGCATTGAAGGCATACATTTGAAAAGATCTAAGCTTCCACCTTATGAAACTAGAGAAAGAAGAGCAATATAAGCCTACCACAAGCACAAGAAAAGAAGCAATGAATGAAATAAAAAGCAGGAAAACAATAGAGAAAAGTCAGCAAAATAAAGAGCTGTTTGGTTTTTTTTTTTTTTTTGTAAAGATCAATAAAATTGACAAACCTCTAGCAGGATAACCAAGAAAAAAAGAGAGAAGATACAAATTACTCAAATCAGAAATGAAAGCGATGGCATCACTACTGATCTCATGGACACTGAAGGGATAATAAAGGAATATTATGAATAATTCTATGCCCACAGATTTTATAAGTTAATGAAGTGGACCATTTCCTTGAAAGACACAATCTACTGAAACTCACACAAGGAGAAATAAATACTCTGAATAGACTCATATCTAGTAAAGAATTTGAATCAATAATGAATAACCTTCCAAAATGGAAAGCACCAGGCCTGGATGGGTTCACTGGTCAATTCTATCAAACATTAAGGAAAGAATGATATCAGTTCTAAATAATCTCTTCCAGAAAATAGAAGAAGAGAGAACACTTCCCAGCTCATTCTGTGAGGCCAAGCTTATTCTAATAGCAAAACCAGATAAAGATATTGCAAAACAGGAAAATTGCAGACCAATACCTCCCATGAACATAGATGCAAAATCCTCAACAAAATATTAGCAAATTGAATCCAGTGATGTATAAAAAGACTTCTACACCACAGTCAAGTGGGATTTATTCCAGGTATGCAAGGCTGGTTCAACATTTGGAAATCAATTAATGTAATCCATCACATCAACAGCGCAGAGAAGAGAAATCGCATTATCATAACAGTAGATGCAAAAAGAGCATTTGACAAAATTAAACACCATCCATGATAAACTAACAAACCACCAAACCACCACAACAACTCTTGGCAAATTAGGGATGGAGGGGAACTTCCTCAACCTGATAAAGTACATCTATAAAAACCCTAAAGCTAACGTCATATTTAATGGTGAGAACCTAGAAACTTTCCAATTAAGATCAGGAATAAGGTGAAGATGTCCCCTTTCACCACTCATTTTCAACATTGTACTGTATGTCCTAGCTAATGCAACAAGGCAAGAAAAGAGAATAAAAGATAGATTGGGAAGGAAAAAGAAATCTTCTTTGGTGAGGTGTTTGTTCAGATCTTTTGCCCATTTTGCAGATGGCATGATTGTCTATGCAGAAAATCCCAAAGAACCGACAAAAAGCCCTCCTGGAACTAATGAGCAATTGTACCCAGGTGGCAGAATACATGATTAATATACAAAAGTCAATTGCTTTCCTATATACCAACAATGAACAAGTGGAATATGAAATTAAAAACACAACACCATTTACATTAGCACCAAAAAAAAAATGAAGTACTTAGGAATAAATCTAACAAAATACTTAGGTATATGAAGAGGTATATGAAGAAAACTACAAAATGTTGATGAAAGAAATCAAAGTAGTCTAAATAAATGAAGAGATATTTCATGTTTATTTGAAATTCCTTAATGATATATGATGTTTAACATCTTTTCATATGCTTATTTGACATCTGTAGATTTTCTTTGGTGAGGTGTCTGTTGAGCTCTTTTGCCCATTTTTAAGTTGGGTTGTTTGGTTTCTTATTGTTGATTTTTAAGACTCATTTATATTGTTTATTTATTTATTTTATTGAAATGTCGTCGATTTACAATGTTGTATTAATTTCTGCTGTACAGCAAAGTGATTCAGTTATACATATATATACATTCTTTTTAAAATATTCTTTTCCATTATGGTTTATCACAGGATATTGAATATAGTTCCCTGTGCTCTACAGTAGGACCTTGTTGTTTCTCCATCCTGGAGGTAACAGCTCACATCTGCTAACCTCAACCCCCCACTCCATCTCTCCCTCAACCCCCTCCCCCTTGGCAACCACAGTCTGTTCTCTATATCCATGAAGACTCATTTATTTTGGATACATGCTTACAGCATCTTTATTCATAACTGCCCAAAACTGGAAGCAACCAAGATGTCCTTTAAAAGGTAAATGGATAGACAAATTGTGGTACATCCATACAATGAAATACTAGTGATAAAAATAAACGAGTTATCAAATAACAAAAAAGACATGGAGGAATCTTAAATGCATATTGCTTAGTGAAAGAACCTAGTCTGAAAAGGTTACATACCGTATGATTCCAACTGTATGAAATTCTGGAAAAAGTAAAACTATAAGGAGAGTAAAAGATCAGTGCTTGCCAGGGGCACAGGGGCTCTGGGGCTCAGGATGAAGACGAGGGGCACAGGGGATTTCAGGGCAGTGAAAATATTTTTTATGATACTGTAATGGTGGATACTTGTCACTATACATTTGTCAAAACGAAAGGACGTACAACGCAAAGAGTGAACCCTAATGTAAACTATGGACTTAGTTAATAATAGCATATCAATATTGGTTCATCAGTTGTAACGAATGTACTGCACTAATGCATGAGGTTAATAATAGGGGAAACTGTGTGTATTGGAGGGGTGGATATATGGGAACTCTCTGTATTCTCTGCTAAAATTCCTGTAAACCTAAAACTGTTCAAAAAAATAAAGTATTAAAAAAAATGAAAACACATTAGCTCTTTGGAAAATGTCACCCACATCATCTTCATCACCATTGCCATTGATCTTTGTGTCCTTTGAACCCTTGATAACCCATGAATGAGAGAAATTCTGTCTGTGACATTTTGTTTGTCTCTTGCCAGGCTTCACTGCGTTCAGTTCCTCAAAAACTGTCAGGCCATTATTAAGACATCAAAGCAAGCAGGAAGTTTTCAATGACTCCACAAAGTTGGGTGAGCCTCTACCACATGTTAGGCCAGGAGACAGCTTCCTAGTTCGGCCCTATAATATCACTCGCTCCCTTTACCTGGAAAATTGCTAAATGCTGCTCCTGGACAGACGCCCTGCTGCTAATACAGACTGAGTCTATAAGCCCCAGCCTACTGAGCTGTCCCACTATGAGATGAACTGTTATTTATTCATTATTATTTTTATTATTATCCTTATCCTCCTCTAACATATTTTGAGGGCTTCCTGTGAACTGGGCCCTGCTGAAGCATTTTGTGTGCATTTTTACCATTTAATCTGCATGACGGCCCTAAACAGGGACTTTAGTGTTATCTCCACCTTAGAGAGGAAGAAGCTGAGACTCAAAGGCTGAAGTGAGAGGACAGCATTACCTTGATCCCAAACCCAGACAAGGACACGACAGGACAACCACAGACCAGTATCTCTTGTGAACACCGACACCACAGTCCTCAACCAAACAGGAGGAAACCGAATGCAACAGCACAGTAAAAGGATCATACACTATGACCAAGTGGGATTTGTTCTTGGAATGCAGACCTGATGGTTCAACATATGAAAATTAATCCACGTAATACATCACATTAACAGAAAGAAGGAAAACAATGATCATCTCGATGGACGTACAAAAAGCATTTGACAAAATGCAACGCTCTTTCATGATAAAAGCACTCAACAAACAGGGAATAGAGGGAAATTACCTCAACATAATAAAGGTCAAACATGAAAGGCCCACAGGTAGCAGCATACTCAAAGGTGAAAGACTGAAAGCTTTTCCTCTAATTTCAAGAATAAGATAAGGATACCTGCTTTTGCCACTTCTATTCAACAAAGTACTGGAAGTCCTAGCCAGAGCAATTATACAAGAAAAAGAAATAAAGACATCCAAATTCGAAAGGAAGGAGTCAAATTATCTCTGTTCACAGGCAACATGATCTTACATGTACAAAATCCTAAAGAGTCCATGAAAAACCACAACCCTCTTAGAACTAAAAAATACCATTCACTAGCAAAATCGTAGGACACAAAATCAACACACAAACATCAGTTGTGTTTCTATATGCTCACAATGAACAATCTGAAAAGGAAGTTAAGAAAATAATTTCATTTACAATAGCATCAAAAAGAATAACATATTTTGGGATAAATTTAACCAAGGTGGTAAAAGATGTGTACACTGAAAACTACAAAGTGCTTCTGAAAGAAATTAAAGACACAAATAAATGGAAAGACACCCTGTATTCGTGGGTTGGAAGACTTAATATTGTTAAGATGTCATTACTACACAGCAGGATCTACAGATTCAAAATCCCAACAGCAATTTTTGCAGAAATAGAAAAATCCATCCTAAAATTCATATGGAATCTCAGTGGACCCCAAATAGCCAAAATACTCTTGAGAAAGAAAAGCAAAGTTGGAGGTCTCACACTTCCTGATTTCAAAACTTACTGCATACAAAGGTACAGCAATCAAAACAGTGTGATACTGACATAAGGTCAGCACATAGGTCAATAGAATAGAATAGAGAGCACAGAAATAAAAGTTTGCATATATGGTCAAATGACTTTTGACAAGGGTGCCAAGATTATTCAATGGGGAGAGAACAGTATTTTCAACAAATGATGCTGGGAAAGACTGCAAAAGAATTAAGTTGAACTCTTACCTTACACCATGTATAAAAATTAACTCAAAGTGGATCAAAGACTTAAACAGAGTCTAAA
Source organism: Mesoplodon bidens (assembly GCF_964165515.1). Lineage (NCBI taxonomy): Eukaryota > Metazoa > Chordata > Mammalia > Artiodactyla > Ziphiidae > Mesoplodon > Mesoplodon bidens. The sequence continues at coordinate 247,835 of NW_027672382.1, read as the reverse complement.
ACTATAAAACTTTTAGAGGAAAGCACAGGAGGAAAGCTTTATGACATTGGATTTGGCAACGCATTTTGGGATATGATACCAAAAGCATAGGCAGCAAAAGTAAAAATAGATAAATTCAACTATATCAAAAATTAAAACTTCTGTGAATCAAAGGACACAATAAACAGGGTGAAAGGCCATCTAGAGAATGGGAGAAAATAGTTGCAAATCACAAATCTGAAAAAGGGTCAATATGAAGAATATATAGAGAACTATAACTCAACAACAACAACAAAAAAGAACCCCCAAATAACCTGATCAAATATGGGCAAAGAACTGGAATAGACATTTCTCCAAAGAAGATATATAAATGTCCAACAAGCATATAAAAAGATGCTCAACATTACTAGTCATTAGGGAAATTCAAATCAAAACCACAGTGAGATACCACCTCATACCCATTAGGATGGCTACTATCAAAAACAAACAAACAGCAACAGAAAATAACAAGTGTTGGCAAGGATGTAGAGTAGGGGAACACTTATGTACCGCTGAGAATGTAAAATGGTGCAGCTGATATGGAAAACAGTAGAGCAGCTTCTCAAACAATTTAGAATAAAATTATCATATGATCCAGCAAGTCCACTTCTGGGTATATACCCCAAAGAATTGAAAGCAGGAACTTAAAGAGATATTTGTACACTCGTGTTTATAGTAGCATTATTCACAATTGCCAAAAGGTGGAAGCCACCCAAGTGCCCACTGACTGATGATTGGATAAGCAAAATGTGGTCCATCCATACAGTGGAATATTATTCAGTGTAGGAGGAAGGAAATTCTGACACATGCTACAACATGGATGAACCGTGAGGACATGATGTGAAATAAGTGTCACAAAAAAGCAAATTTTGTATGATTCCACTATGTGAGGTACATAAAGTAGTCAAGCTCATAGAAACAAAATAGAACGGGGGTTGCCAGGAGCTGGGGAAGGGGAAACGGGGAATTGTTGTTTAATGGGTACAGTTTCAGTTTTGCAAGATGAAAAATTCTGAGGCTGGTTGCACAACAATGTGAATAACTTACAACTACTGATCTGTACACTTAAAAGTGGTTAAGACGGTAAACTTTATAGGTATTTTACCACGATTTAAAAAATGGCTAAGATGAAGGGACTCACTCAACATCAGGATGCTGGCCCAGGGCAATGTCAGGGTTTGAACCCAAGTCTAATTCCAAAACTTGTACCCTTGATTTGTACCCTGTGATTTTCAGAGTAGAGAGTGATTTAATAATGAGAGAGGAGACAGGCAGGACCTAATATACAAAACAAGTGCATTTTTTAAGGCTCCTGCATTGAAAATGTCTTTAAAAAGTATATAGTGAGTCCATAAAATATTGAGACGTTTCAACTTCTATTAACAATGACCATCTGCTCTGATGACCCCTGTGCTTTAAGGAAGCCTCCTCAGGAAGCTGACTTAGTTATGACATTGCCCTGAGGTTCACTGACATTGTCGCTGAGGTTCGACGTGTACCTGGAACCGTCCTTTGGAGCTAGGTTTCAACCTTGCATCACCTGGCACTGGGAAGCCCCATCTCAGACCATAACCTCCCACTCCCGGCCTTCCTTATCCTCTGTCTCGTCCTCTCCTTGAGTCACGTAGCCTTTGCTCCCTGTTTGCTCCCTATGGGTAATGCCCTATGCTCACCCAGCCTGGGCCCTGCTCAAGCTCACCAGCTCCTTCAAGTCCATCCCGGCCCCCAAACCCTCCTGCCACCCTCACACTTCTGTCCTGAGGCTGGCCCAGTGCCCTTTGGGCCCCCCAGCCAGCAGGTCCCTGCTCTCAGGCTTTTCATTCTACTTTGACAACAGCCTCCAAGGTCTTCACCTCCTGCACCTGCCTGCATCCTCCGTCTGCTTCTCCCAACCCTCCTCCATCCCTTTACACGGCGCCCTCTGCCCAGCAGGCCCACCTGTGCGGCTACATCCATGGGCTGATGGGCTCCTTGTGTCTGGTTTCTGGTTGGGTTTGGCCAATGGGGGGGTTAGAGATCAGAGCAGGGAGAGAGCTTGGGGTACTTACTCCCCTGGCTTCCATTCTCTGGGGCCACACAGCTTCCCTCAGAGGACTCTACCCAGCCCTCAGGGTCTCCGGGTCCCAGGAAATGCCCCTGCCCCTCACCCCTCAGCTCTGGGGGTGGGAACAGTCCTCACTCATACTAGCTCTGGGCCCTGCACTATCCTTTGTGGTTTCTCTGAGCCCTGCCCACTCCCTATGGAGTCCCTTCAGGAAACTCCCCTCCATCACTCCACACCCCTGTGAATGTGCCTTCAGCTCCCTGCCAGGACCTGGACTTCCCAGGCTTGGAGAAGCTCCTAGATGGGACCTTCAAGGCTTCTCTTAGCTGCCAAGGGCCTCCGGGTGGTCCTGCCTTCATCCCACCCTGGTCTGGTCCCTCTCCTCAACCATCTCCTCTTCTGCATCCTCACCTTGACAGTGTAACTTCCGTCTAACCTGTGAACGTGCTCACCACCCCCTCGGCCTGGAAACGCCGCCCCTTCCCCCTTCCTTTCCTTTATTGTCAAATGGCTTCAAGAGGGTCCTCTCCCGCTGGGTCCTCAACCCACTGCCATTGCCCTCGGGGGCCTCCTCGGGCTCTCGGCCTCCCTGTGACATGAGATACAGTTGTCAGAGAGAGGCACGTGGCCTGATGGTTCAGGGGTTGGGGGAGCAGGGCAACGTGGTGGTTATTAGACTGGGCTCGAGTCCAGCTCTCCTACTTCCTAGAAGGGTGACCTTGGGCAAGTGATACCTCAGCTTCCTCATCTGTAAGGTAACAAAAGGACAGTCTTATAAGCTACTGGTGACATATAAATGATATAATACATACTAAAGCACTTAGAAGAGAACATAGGGCAAATGGGAAATGTTCTCTATTATGAGCAAGAGGATGGGCTCTCGAGTTAGAAAGCCTTGAGTTCAAGTCCCACCTCTGCTACCTTCCAGCTGTGCAGCCTGGGGCACGGTTCTTTGTTTCTCTTTGGTTGCTCCCTGAGCAGCAAAAATGAGTTTGATAAGCTGGGCTTCGTAGGATTGACAAAAGGTACTGCTTGGTGACATGTTCTAAGGAGTGGGATAACATTTTTGAAATTAACTTGTGTGTGTGTGTGTGTGTGTGTGTGTGTTTTATCTATTTCTTTTAACCTTTTGGTTCTAGGCTATCCCATCCCCCAGCCCCATCCCCCCACTGCCTCCAGAAAGGGATGTAGTGCAGAAATAGTAAAAAAAAAAATGGGGTTTTCAAAAGAATAAGGATATGAGGAAACGGCCAGGCGCTGGTGAGACGACGGGTCTGGGATTGGAAGGAAAGAAGAAGCTTCTCTGCTTCCCCGTCAGCTGGATCCTTCCTCCCCGGTCTCCCCGGGAGAGCCCTGTGGACCGGCAAGGCCTCAGGAGAGGCTGGTCCTGAAATCAGACTGCCCGAGCGTGGTGCCCAGTGCCCCAGCCTCCCTCTGTGACCTCAGGCAGGATACTCAGCCTATCTGTGCCTCAACGCCCTCATCTGTAAAGTGGGGCAAACAACATTAACCTCCTAAGGATGAAATGAGTTAATACACTCGAGAGTGCCCAGAACAGTACCTGGCACAAAGCAAGCTGTCTCTGTGATGAATACCCTCAGCCTGGCAGCAGCTCTCTGGCTCCCTCACCTCTCTGACTGCTTCCAGGTCTCCACGCCGGGCTCCTCTCCCCACAGATGTCCGTTTCTTCCACACTCTGTCCATGGGCTGGGGCCACTGTACCACCCCCTGGATTCGCAGGTGTGTATTTCCAACCCCTGGTTCATTTCCAGGCCTGGCTGCTTCCGGATGTTGAGGTGCTCACTCAACCAGTCCTGCTTCCTGCCCTCTTGGTAACGGGATTATCACCTGCCAGCTCATCCAGCCATCTTTCTCCATGGCCTGTGGCATTGATCCTACTGATACTTCCAGAAAGCTCTCAGACCAGTCCCAAAGCAACGGTCCAGTCAGGTGGTAGTATTAATGTGGTGGGCAGAATGGTCTCCCAAAGATGCCCATGCCCTGATCCCCAGAACCTGGGAATATGCTCCATGACGTGGCCAAAGGGACTGTGCCGATGTCAAGGTTACTAATCAGTGCTCTTAAAAGAGGGAGACTAAGGACTTCCCTGGTGTTGCAGTGGTTAAGAATCCGCCTGCCAATGCAGGGGACACGGGTTCGAGCCCTGGTCCGGGAAGATCCCACATGCCATAGAGCAATGAAGCCCGTGTGCCACAACTACCGAGCCTGCGCTCCAGAGCCCACGAGCCACAACTACTGAGCCCACGTGCCACAACTACTGAATCCGCGTGCCTAGAGCCCGTGCTCCACAACAAGAGAAGCTACTGCAATGAGAAGCCCGTGCACCGCAACAAAGAGTAACCCTCGCTCGCTGCAACTAGAGAAAGCCTGTGCTCAGCAACAAAGACCAAACCCAGCCAAAAAGTTTTAAAAAATTTTTTAAAAAGTGGGAGGCTATCCTGGGTTATCCAGGTGGGACTAATTGAACTCCACCAGTCCTTATAAGCAGAGAACTTACTCTGGCTGGATTGGAGAGATAAGTGGTGTTTCTTGCTGGGCCCCCACTTAACAGCCCCAATGCTCCTCTTCCTGGGAAAGCACCAGGTCAACGTTTCCTCTTTACCCAAATCCCCCCCTAGATGGCACCACCTCAGTCTGTTGCATGAATGAGGATCACTAGAAGATTGATCTCACATTTCACTGACAACCCCCATTCTCGATTCCACAGGGTGGAATTTCCCTAGCTTAGTCAATTATCTTGTTATCTCAGTTAACTGAGAATTTCCAATTTAGATATTAGATGTTCCCAAAGCTAAATTTACACTCAAAAAGTGAAGCTTCTGTTTTTAGAAGCTTGAGTCAGCTCAGTCTGAAACTCAGCCCCACCTCCCCCGACTAGCTGTGTGATTTGGGCCAGTTCCTTAACCTTTCTGAGTCCCATGTCCATGTCATCAAATGAGGATAATAATGATAATAGTAGTTCTCACCCGCACAGGATTTGTTTTGTGGATATAATTCTATAAATATATATACAGAACATACATAGATGATGTATAAAGCCATGTGAGATGCAGTAAGTAGTCCATAAATGTATGCTGTAGCTGTTTGCATTATGTATGCTATTCAAAAGATTATGATCTTTCTTTCATCTCACATCCATCAGAATGGCTACTATAAAAAAAAAAGGGAAATAACAAGTGTTGGTGAGGACGCAGGGAAAGTGGAACCCTTGTGCCCTGTTGTGAGAATGTAACTTGGTGCAGCCACTATGGAAAACAGCATGGCAGTTCCTGAAACAATTAAAAATAAAATTATCATATGATCCAGCAAGTCTACTTTTGGGTATATATCCCAAAGAACTGAAAGCAGGGCCTTGAAGAGGTATTTATACACCCATGTTCATAGCATTGTTTGCAACAGCCAAAAGGTGGAAACAACCCAAGTGTCCATCAGTAGATGAATGAATAAACAAAATGTGGTGAATCCACACAATGGAATATTATTCAGCCTTAAAAAAGGAAGGAAATTCGGACACATGCTACAGCATGGATGAACATGGACATTATACTCAGTGAAAGGATATTATACTCAGTGAAAGAAGCCAGTCATGAAAAGACAAATACTGTTATGATTCTACTTATATGAGATACCCAGAGTAGCCAAGGTCATAGAGACAGAAAGCAGAACGGTGGTTGCTGGGGGCTGGGATGGGGGGACAAGGGGAGTTGTTGTTTCATGGGTGCAGTTTCAGTTCTGCAAGATTCAAAGAGTTCTGGAGATGGATGGGGGTGATGGCTGCACAACAGTGTGAATATATTTAATGCCACTGAACTGCACACTTAATAAAAGTGGTTAAGATGGTAAATTTTATGTTATGCATATCTTACCACAATAAAAAAAAAAAAGAAAAATGAGATCACGATCTAGCCCTTTCCTCTGAACTTTTTCCTCTTGGAAGCCCTCCATCTGCTGGTGAGAAACTAGTCCCATCAATTGCTGTGCTGGGTACTGACCAATGAAATCAGCTGCCAGTTCCCAAACAGGGGACAAAACATTCCCTGAGGACTGGTGAGAGCTAACAGGTGAACCACCAGAGCAAGGAGCACTTGGGGAGAAGCCAGGGGTGAGGTGGGGGTGAGGGGGGAGGATGGGAGCACGACCCAGGCAGGAGGACAAGCGCGATGCAGATGGGGAGCCAGCAAGTGCACCCTCCCAGGCCTGTTTCATTCCGTGGATTTCCCCACAGAGAGTCCACCTGTCACCTTATGTCTCAAAATGCAGGTGTTCGCTTAGAATAACAGAAATGTGAATTAAAATGACACAGGTACCATACTTCACCCCGTAGATCAGTGAAGATCCAATGGGGGGTCAGCACCCTAGGCTGGGGAGGGAGTGGGAGACGGGCGTCCACTGCTGGCAGGACACCACATCCAGAAACCTCTGGTGGACAATTTGGCCATGCCCATCAGAGCTACAGCTGTGTGTGTCCTTTGACAGAGCAGACATACCTGCATGTCCGTGAAATTATGCAAATAATAGGAGAATCCCAGCAGCCTTGTTTAATAATAATAAACAAGATTATGGTGTAGGCTTTGGTTCTTTCCTGAGAGGCAGCCCAGAACTGACAGGGGCCAGGAAAAGGGACGAGAGTCATCCGGCTGGATGGGATCTGGGGTATGTGTATGAGATCAGTCTGGCTTCATGACCCTCAGATCCCACGCGAGAAGGGCTGACACAGGCTGGAGAGATGGCTAAACCCATGAGAAAGGAGATGCCTGGCAGGACACTGACCACCGAGGGTGAGGTGTGGACACCAGCATTTCATCCCCCTGTCATGTCTGTTCTTTCTTTTTCTCTTCCATCTCCACCTTCCTAGCTGCAGCCCTGCACTGACTTGGGCTGTCCTAGAGCTCAGTCTTCTAGGGATCCTGGGACTTCCCCAGGGTGGGACTGGGGGAGTCCCTGGGGAGGGGGTAGGGTCAGTCAGCCCTTCATTGTTTACCCTTCGCTTCTCTTTTCCTCAAAACAAAGTTTATTGAAAGAATACACACACACACACACACACACACACACACACACACACACAAGCAGGAGCTCTGCTGATCAAGAAGGGAGAGGGAGGGAGCACTGATGGTGGGGTTCTCAAAGTGTGGTCCTGGAACCAACTCCAGGGACTCCATTCCCCCCACCTGAACCTGGGGAGCATACAAATGTGAAGATTCCTGGGCCTTACCCCAAACCCACTGGGTCAGAATGCCTAGGAGTTCATGTTGAACAACCACTCTTAAACATGCAGAAAATCCAACAACCACTGGCTTTGGTGTTTCTTCATTCTGGAAGAACTGAGTCCCTTTCTCAGCAGAGTTTAAATAACAGCCATATCCAACTCTAAAAAATACAGTTTACAAGGCACATCAAATCATATAAATTATAACTTGCAAGGTTTAGCTGTGAAATGAGCAAGGCTGAGGCTTTTGAGCCGTGTAAACTGGGAGAGGGGAGATTGTGAATAGAGCTCCTGATGGCTCGTCTGCACACAGCAGCCAGGATGTTCACTGGCAGGTCTCCCCCTTGTTTACAATCCTTCAAGCCTTCTTCCTACTGCTTTTCAGATAAAGATCAAAACCCTTATGGTGACATGAAGGAGGCCAACTTGTCCCTTAGCCCTCCTCCTTCCCACTCTGACTTCTGGACGCCCTGGTTTTCTCTCAGTCCCTTGGGTTCACAATATGCTCTTCCACCCCAGGGCCTTTGCACATGCCATTCCCTTCTCCTTTTGTCTAGTTAAGTCCTCCTTGTCTACCATATTCCTTTCCTTTACAGCCCCAATGTTGGAATGGAATTAGTCACACCTTTGTGGGATCATTTGACTTATTTCTCTCTCTCCTGGCAGCTTCCTGATGGCAGGGACCATGTCCAGTTCTGCCATCACTGTACCCCTAGACTTGGCTTGGTGCTGAGGCTCTGGGTAAATACTGTGCAATGAATGAGTGATAGCAACAGTTATCACTGTTGACTATAAACAGTTCTCACTAGCCTGGCTATAAACAGGCTTCCTACTGCCTTAGGGAACCAAACTCCTTACAGGATATAGAAAAAAGTCTGGAGGGTAAAACCCGGCAAATATCAATATTGATTTTTCCCTGAGCCAAATGATTACAAGTGACTTTTATTTTCTTCCTTATATTTTCCTTTCTCACAATTTTTAAAAACAAGAAGCATGTAACTACCTTCCATTATCGGAAAGAGTAAATGATGTTGAAATACTACGATACCAATAGTCAAAACAATATGTCAACCTTGCTGATGAGTAGAAATCTTTAGAAGCATGACTGCCTATTCTTTAGGATTGATCCAGGCAAATAAAACAATCTTTTTTATTTGCTAGATGTAACCTCTGGTAATTGCAAGGATGATTTTTAGTAATATAAATCCCTGAAATTTTTTTTTTTTTTTTTTTTTTTTTTGCGGTACATGGGCCTCTCACTGTTGTGGCCTCTCCCGCTGCGGAGCTCAGGCTCCGGACACGCTGGCTCAGCGGCCATGGCTCATGGGCCCAGCTGCTCCGCGGCATGTGGGATATTCCCAGACCGAGGCACGAACCCGTGTCCCTTGTATCGGCAGGCGGACTCTCAACCACTTCGCCACCAGGGAAGCCTAGTGACGTATTTCTTTAGCTAAGTCCGAGGAGCAGTAAGCAGTCAATTATTTATATACAATGAATGCAACTCAATTTCTGTCTAGTTAATAACTGTCCTCATTAGTTCCCTTTTCCAAATGGCTTATTAATGTCAGTGGATCCTCATCTCAACCCTGTGCACCTCTGAGGATTCTTCTCAGTCTCTGTTTTAGGAGACCATAATAATGATCATTGTGACATTCACTGAGCACCACATGCCAGGCTCTTTATATGCACTTCTCACTTAATCCTCAGAATAACCCTGTGAGGTAAGAGGTTTACAGACAGGGAAAAGGAGCTCAGAGTGATTAAGTAATTTGGTTGAAGTCACTCAGCCACAAAGTAGCCTAATGAGATTCAAACCCAGCTCTGTCTATCTCCAAAGCCTGTGCTTTTAAAAATTACTACAGTTTTCTAATATCATAGTCCGGTTCAAAACAGAGATCTCTGTCTCTACTTTAGCCAGACAGGAAATAAAACGACCCCAAATCTATGCCTTGTTAGGATAAAGAAGAAACTACAGTTCTTCTTCTTCTTCTTTTTCCTCCCACTTTGCACACTGAACAGATGTTCTGTGTCCTTGAAGGGAGACCATATCATGGAGGAGAATCTCACGGGGAGGTTCATGGAGTTATCTTTAAATCTGTTGCGTTTACAATAAACATTCTCAGAAAACTAGGAATAAAGGGGGAAATTTCTCACTTGGTAAGAACATGTATAAAAACCCTACAGCTAACCTCCTACTTAACGGTGAAAGAGTAACTGCTTTCCCCTAAGGTCAGGAACAAGCGAATATAAGGATTTATACACTGCTCTTGTTCAGCAGAGTCCTGGAAGTCTTAACCAGGGAAATAAAGCAAGGAAAAGAAGATTAAAAGCATTCAGATCTCCTTTTCTGAAAGAAGAAATAAAATTGTTCTTATTTGCAGATGACATGATTGTTTATGTATAAAATCCCAAGAAATCTACAAAAGCCCTTATATAAGAAAGTGCAGTTAAGGTTGCAAGATCCCAAGAAGCATACAAAAATCAACTGTATTTCTATATACTGTCAATGAACATGTGGACACCAAAATTAAAAATATAATACCATTTACAATCACTCAAAAAAAAAAGAGAGACATACTTAAGTGTAAATCTAACAAAACATGTTCAGGACTCGTATGCTGAAAACTACAAAACACTCATGAGAGACACTGAATAAATGGAGAAATATACCATGTTCATGAATTGGAAGACAATGTAGGAGTATATCAATTATTCTCACATTGATATATAGGATAAAACACAATTCCAATCAAAATTACAGCATGATATTTTGTGTATACAGACAGGCTTACACTAAAATGTAAATGGAAAGGCAAAGCAACTAGAATAGGTTAAAAAATTTCTTTAAAGAAAAGTGGGAGGAATCACACTACCTGATTTAAGACTTACATAGCGACAGTAATCAAGGCTATCTCATAATGGTAGATCCATTATGACAAATAGATCCATGAAACATAATAGGGAACTAAGAAGTAGCCCCCATAGAAAGTATGGCCAGATTATTTTTGACAAACTTGCAAAAGCAATTCAATGGAGAAAGGATAGTCTTTTCAACAAATGGTTCTGGAACAACTAAATATCCACATGCAAGAAAAATGAACTTTGACCTAAATCTCACATCATAAACGACAGTGAACCCAAAATGGTTCAAAGATTTAAAAATAAAACTATAAAACACTTAGAAGAAAACATAAGAGAAAATCCTCAGGGTCAGGGACGTTGTGGCCTGTTCTTAGACATGACACTAAAAGCATGATCTATAAAAGAAAAAATAACTACCTGGACTTCATCAAGAGTTAAAGCTTTTGCTCTGTGAAATACTCTGCTAAGAGAATGAGAAGACAAGCTACGGATGGGAGAAAATATTTGCAAACCATCTATCTGACAAGGGACTCATATCTAAAATACATAAAGAATTCTCAAAACTCAATGGTAAAAAACTAAACAATTCGATTAGAGACACTTAAAAGATATGAAGAGATATTTCACTGAAGAGGATATGCAGAAGGCAAACACATACATGAAAAGACATTTAACATCACTATCGATTTGGAAAATGCAAGTTAAGACTATGATGAGATACCACTACACACTTACTAAAACAGCTAAAATGAAAAACAGTGTTTATGCTAATTGCTGGTGAGGATGTGTCTCATACATTGCTGGTGGAAATGAAAAATGGTACAGCAACGCTGGATAAGACTGGCAGTTTCTTTACAAACCGAATATATATAAACACATATGTTAATCCATGCAATCATACTCCTGAGCATTTATCACAGAGAAATAAAAACTTATGCTCACACAAAAACCTGTACACAAATGTTTATAGTACATTTATTTGTAATAGCCCCAAATGGAAACAAAATGTCCTTCAAAAAGTGAATGGTTAGGGGCTTCCCTGGTGGCGCAGTGGTTGAGAGTCCGCCTGCCGATGCAGGGGACACGGGTTCGTGCCCCTATCCCGGAAGATCCCACATGCCGCGCAGCGGCTGGGCCCGCGAGCCATGGCCGCGGAGCCTGTGTGTCCGGAGCCTGTGCTCCGCAACGGGAGAGACCACAGCAGTGAGAGGCCCGCGTACAGCAAAAAAAAAAAAAAGTGAATGGTTAAACACAGGTGATACGTCCATACCGTGGACTATTACTCAGCAATAAAAGAACAAGCTAATAACCTAAATGGATGTCAAGGGCACTACACTGACTAAAAAAAAAAATCAATCACAAAGGTCATACATACATGATGAAAATTATAGAGACGGAGAACAGATTAGTGGTTTTCGGAGCGTGGGGACGATGGTGGGAGGAGGAATTGTGACTATAAAAGGAGCATCACAAGGGACATCTCTGATAATGGAATACTCCTATATCCTGAGGGCCACACCCAAATCCACACGTGGTAAAATGGCACAGGACTCCACACATGCTTTGTGCCATTCCCTCTACTATTTGTGCATCTATAATTATTTCAAAATAAAGTTAAAAAAAATCTGTTGAGTGAAGTCTGAGAGTGGTCTGCCTTTCACAGTCCTAAAGGGATTCCATTGCATTTCTCTTTCTGCTTCAATATTTTAATCCCTTTCAAAATGTTAAAAGGCTCAAAGCCACTGTTTTTATAATTCCTTACTTACAATTTCTTCCAACTTCCTTGGCTGTCAATGAGCTGGGACTGTGGACCAAGCCACAGCTAATTCAGAGAATGGAATGAAATGAAGTGAGAGAGCGCTGAGGCCATGCGCAGGGCTTACCCTGATTTACTACTTGGAGGTACGGGGGCGGGCGAGGGCTCTGAGGGGCCCATAGTCTACAGAAGCTCTGGAAAGGGCGAGAGGCCATTGCTCAAGCTGGGCCCTTCAGGTGGCCGTGGCTGCCAGACGCGGAGCAGGTGAAGGTCAAGCATCAGCTCTACGCCCACCTTCCAAACCGCGCCATCAGGGTGGGACACTGCACACACAGTCAGCAAAGGACACAGGGCCCATCGCACTTTGCACTGTGCTCATTCTTACCACATGTGCCAGGGAGACCCAGCACATGCCGGGATTGGTTCTTGGTGGCACACCTAGGAAGGCTGGGACTGTTAGCCAGAGGCTGTGCTTTACAAGAGACTGGAGTCCACAGAACAGTAAGGACTTTTGGTGGTGTGAGGGGTAGGGAGGATCGGGGACTGGCTAGGAAGAGGTCTTACCTCTAAAACAAGGTCTGAATTTTCATGCCTTCCAATCGTAGTGCTTTTATTCAGGACAAAATAGCCTTCTGCACTCTTTAGATAGGCTTTCATATTCTCTGCTTTCCCTATAAAAGGTTTTCAGAAAACAATTTTGTTAGAAAAATACAGTCCTCTAATTATTCAATGTCATATTTAGAATGAATGGAATACACCATAATGTCCACAGGAGAAGTCAGCAGAGGTAGGAGTGGATAGCTGGATTTAACAATGATCACAATGATAATTCTGCACATTTTTAAGACTGTCCTTTTAACAGTGATAGCCGGCATAGATGAGCTTGCTTCTGATCACAAGAGGACATCCTTTATGTAACTCAGAGCACAAACAAGCAATAGCAAAAAAAAAAAAACCCAAACAAATCTGAATTCCACTGATAACCGCTCTCCACCTCCCATTAAGCTTAGTTTGGGGTTAGTTATCTGACAGAATCAAATACTCAGTGTTACTAACCCACCACTTACTAGCTCTGTGACTCTGAGTGAGTTACTTATTCTCTCTCTATGCCTCTGTTTCCTCATCTGTAAAATGGGGCTAATGATACTCTGTATCCCAAAGAGTTTTGTGAGGATTAAATGTGAAGCATCTAGAATGGTGAATGCTACACTAAACACCCATTTGTCCTACTGTGATTGTGACTGTTATTAATCTTGGGCTTCTGAACTTTGACTCAAGAAACTCCAACTTCTACAGAGCTTCTTAAAGTGTGGAAGAGTCAGTCATCAAGGAAATGGGCATTAGAAGATACTTTCTTTTTAAGTCACCGCATTCCTTCATATATTTAGGTTGAAAAAAAAATGATTTCCAAAGACAAAATATCAAGATTATAGCTTGGCTGTACGGTCAAGACTCTGTACGTATCTTTTGCTGGCATTTTATTATGAAAATGTCAAACACACAGAAAAGTTGAAAGAAGTGGATGGTGAACTTCTATAGAACAATCACCCAGATTCTACAATCAACATTTTGTTCTATTTGCTTTATCACATATCTACCCATCTATACATTTTATATTTTAATGCATTTCAAAGTAAACCCTATACATGTTTTTAAATTTTATTTATTTATTTTTGGCTGTGTTGGGTCTTCGTTTCTGTGCGAGGGCTTTCTCTAGTTGTGGCAAGCGGGGGCCACTCTTCATCACGGTGCACGGGCCTCTCACTATCGCGGCCTCTCATGTTGTGGAGCACAGGCTCCAGATGCGCAGGCTCAGTAGTTGTGGCTCACGGGCCTAGTTGCTCCGCGGCACATGGGATCTTCCCAGACCAGGGCTCGAACCCATGTCCCCTGTATTAGAAGGCAGATTCTCAACCACTGCGCCACCAGGAAAGCCCTATACATGTTTTTTATTTTTTTTATTTTTATTTATTTATTATTATTATTATTATTTTTTTTTGCGGTACGCGGGCCTCTCACTGTTGTGGCCTATCCCGTTGCGGAGCACAGGCTCCGGATGCACAGGCTCAGAGGCCATGGCTCACGGGCCCAGCCACTCCGCGGCATGTGGGATCCTCCCAGACCGGGGCACGAACCTGTGTCCCCTGCATTGGCAGGCGGACTCTCAACCACTGTGCCACCAGGGAAGCCCATATATACATGTGTTTTAAAACATAAAAATTTCAGTGACTTCAGCTGGTTCCAAGATGTTGATGATAATTCACATGATATTTGAAATCTGATCCATCTCAGTGCCATGTCAAAGATAGCCTCTTTTCTTTTTTTTCCTTTTTTTTTTTTTGGCTGTGTTGGGTCTCCGTTGCTGCATGTGGGCTTTCTCTAGTTGCGGCGAGCGGAGGCTACTCTTCCTCACAGTGCGCAGGCTTCTCATTGTGGTGGCTTCTCCTGTTGTGGAGCATGGGCTCTAGGTGTGCAGGCTTCAGTAATTGGAGCACGTGGGCTCAGTAGTTGCGGCACACGGGCCCTAGTTGTGGCTCGCAGGCTCTAGAGTGCAGGCTCAGTAGTTGTGGTGCACTGGCTTAGTTGCTCCGAGGCATGTGGGATCTTCCTGGACCAGGGCTCGAACCCGTGTCCCCTGCATTGGCAGGCGGATTCTTAACCGCTGAGCCACCAGGAAAGTCCCCAAAGTCTCTTTTCAACTGAAAGGTCACTGAAGTGTGAAGTTGTTAGACTGTGGATAAAAACAAAAATCATCTAGGTCTGACCGTAGAGGGTCTCCGGTCTGGCTCTGCTTTCCATCAACATCTCCATCATCATTCCATCACTGAATCCCTACTAAGTGCCAGGCACTGGGCTATCCTTTTACACACATGGCCTCTTTTCATCCTCAGAACCACCCTGCGAGGCAGGTGTCAGTATTGTCCCACTTTACAAATGAGGAAACTGAGACTCAGAGAAGTTAAGGTCACACAATAGTAAGTGTGTGACAACTCTGAGCCTTTGCATGTAACCAGTGTATAAACCTCCATTGCTGCTGGTGGGGCAGAGTAGGGGTGGGGGAATTGCACTGTCTGCTGACACTTGGCACATGTAGTAAAAGAAAGTCCTTGAAACCAGCATTCTATCCTCTGAAAGGAAGACGTGACCCTACCTGGGGGTAAGAGAAATAAAAATAAGCAGGATAGTTTATATTTGTAAACTTTGAGGCCTGTGGATGTCCCACAAATATTGATGCTTTCAGATAATGAGAAATACATTTGATTAAGTTCGCTGTCATGTATACAGGGGAAAAGACATTTCCTCTTCCCAAAGAACCATGCTCTGCTGCCTTCAGTTATTAATCTTCAATTGCAGAGGACCATGTTAGCACGCAACACATTCAAGTCTAATTAAGCTAAAATGGAAACTTCCAAGAAATGTCTCTTCTGCAGGAAAACCACAGGAAACGCCACTAATCTAAAACTTAAACTTGGATCATGTGCATATTTGTTTTTTAGCTCTCACCCCAGACGTCCCCAAGGCTGGGGTCTTCTCTCTGCTCAGACGTCCCCCCTCGGGGCAACCACCTGACTGACCACTCTGGCTAAAGGCACCCTCAGTCATGTTATTCCCCTGCTAGTTTTCCCCTGCTGTGTTTCCTTCCTTGTACTTATCATTCTCTGACATGTTCTTGTTCCTTTCTTTAGTTATGCTTGCTGTTGGTTTCTCTTTCACTAACATATATGTTCCTGGAAAACCAGGACTGTGTTCATTTTGTTCAGAAGCGATTCTTCATGGGTATTTTGTGTTTGTACCCATCTTCAGAGCAAAGGCATTGAAAGATTTTGTCCTGCACTCACTTTCCGAGGCTGCTTGTATGGCAAACAGCCTGGGAGGATAGAGGTAATGTTTCTAATAAAGATAACGGCTCCTTCTGGGGCAAAAGTTGGGCAGGTTTGCTAGCAGCCCCTTTCAAAGATTGCAGTTTCCTGAGTTTGGAGTTCCTTACCTGGGACACAGACCCACTGTGCGCACAGCATCCACACTGGCTGCTCTGCACCACCCCGAGGGACTTTCAGGGCAACAGGAACCAATGTGCATATGCAGCTCTGGCTGCCTGTTATGTCGGCTGTGCTGTGAGTAATCAAGTTCTTTGTTTCTGGCCCAGGAGTCTCTTGTCTTCTGCTAGGAACTATAAGCTGGGCAGGCTAACTTACTAACTTTCAAACAGGGTCAAATGTCAGACCCTTTGCAGTTCCTGCCAGTTCTGTGCATTACCCCTTCTCCAGGGTAGGGGGCGGCGGGGGGGCAGAACCTGACACATAGTAGGTGCTTGGGAAACACTTGCTGAGTGAATGAAAATACAAAGGACACCTCAAAGCAAGTCAGTACAGCCAGCTGGCTAGGAAGCTTTGATAGTAACTACCTTTCATTTTTCCTGTCAGTATCTAGCTTAGATGACTCCTTGGAAAACCTAAATTCTATCTCTTTAGCTTTTGGATTGGACAATATTTCTCCACCTTCATTTTGCCCTGTGCATCACTTCCTTGCGTGAAAACACTGTCAAAGTAATTTGAATGTGTGGAGCTCTGTGAATTCGTTCTTACTCAGCGCCATGGAGCACCAGCCACAGGAAAGAGCAAAAGGGCTTCAGTCATCTGCGTTCCCCCGACCACTTTGGATGGCTCAGAATTGGGCTATAGGAGCAAACTTTCTTTTGAGGTTTACAGTGGCCTCAAAGTTCCTTAAAGAAGGGGAGTTCAGGTAAGGGGCGGGTGTGTGTGTGTGTGTGTCTCTGACCATTGGGTGGGTGTTGTCCATAAATCAGGGGAAACGGGTTCCTCTCTTAATCCCAGCTATACTCACAGGACATCCAAGAGCTAGTGCCCAGGAGAGGCTTAAAGCTCCCGTGCCGCCTCCCTTGGGGGGCGAGGTAGGGGCTGCATTTAGGAAGGAACGGCTGGTGTTGGGGCACCTTTTCTGGGGTGCTCCTGGCGACCGGAGCCTGGATCAGAGAGTTCGGACTCGGCTGGCGCCGGGTCCCCTGCCTACCCCAACGCCCTTGACCTCGCAGGGCTGGCCTCCTCCGGCCCAGGTTTCCGCCCGCCGCCTCCTCGCGCGCCGCTCTCACCTGGCCAGAGGAAGAAGCCCACGCCTCGTCCTCCGCCGAGAGCCCTGACCTCCGCTCTGCCGCCCTCCCGCGGAGTCTCCAGGCGAAGGCCCGCAGCCCGCGCGCCCGCCCGGCCTTTTTACAAACGTCGCCACGGCAACGCCATTCTGACGGCCGAGCTGGGGAGGGGCGTGGCGTGCGCGGTGCCCGAGGATGAGGGGGAGGTGCGCTGGCAGCACCCGGCCAATTACAGCCCGCTGCAGCGCTGCGAGCCCTCTCCGACCTGCCCCCTAGAGGTCCCCAGCCCCGTTTCAAGGATGGAGAAACAGGCTCAGTGTTCACAGAAGTAGCTCCAAGTCTTACAGCGGGGAAGGAGCAGACTCGAGAATCCTCCCTACTGACCTTAGCTCTAGGCTCGGTGCGTTGAGGAGGGGGTGGTCAGGCGTGGGAGGGTAATGGAGCTGAACCACGAGAAGCTTGGAGGTTAGTACCCCCCGTCCCACCCGAATCTCTAGTTCTCTCTGTTGTGGAGGAGAAAACAGAGTAAGCTGGGGGGACCATCACTTCTGGGGGTGGGGGTGGAGATGGGAGATGGATGGGGTGGAAGGAACACTTCTGAAAGAATGGAAGATTCTCCCCCGTGCTAGGGAAAGGGTATTAACAAGCCCACAGCCTTACTGTTCCTGTCCTTCCCTGTCAAAACTCGCGTTTATTCATTCATGTGTTCTTTACTTCTACAAACATCACCTGAGTCCCTATAAGGTCAGACGGTGGCCCCAGTGTTGACCTGGATCAGATCCTTAAGAAACCCCCCCGCACTCCCCATGGGCACGGGGCTGGGGGATGGAGCGTGTGGAGAAGACATGCAAATGCCAACTATCTCCCCTCACCCCATGTCACCTTTTTCAAATCAGCCCCTTCTGTCTGGGAGCAGAACAGACCTGCTGACTACCTACAGAATGCCTCATTTCCCTGGCAGGAAATGACGGACAAGGTGCCCCAAGACAAACTCAAAATATTCATCTGAGAAAGATGAAAGATGGCAGACTCCACTCTAGTCAATTAGAAGAAGATATAAGAGAGAAAAATCATGGAAATCGATATGGGATGGAATATATGGTAAAGATGCTCCCACATGCCTAGAGGCTCTTAGAAATGCACATTCCCTGGCACAGACCTCAGAGATTCTGATTAGGCAGCTCTGGAGCATGGTCCAGGAATGAATGTGTTGCATTCTTTCAAATTCCTTGTGCATTTGTTAAAAGCTTGGCAAAACCTCAGGACTTTTTCAACCCTGCAGTTGAATCGCAGAGCCCTCCCAGCACTTGTCCCTAGAAATCTCTTCCAGGCCCTCAGTCAGCCTGGAAGGTTCTGCCTGGGTTAGTTCCATTCGACCAGAAAGACCTTAGGAATGTATGAGGAGTGACCACAGAGGCCGGGGCCCTGAGTGGTAACTTCAGAGGAACAGAGAGGGTCAGGCTCAACTCTCCAGGCACATTTCTGCCTCAGGGCCTTTGCAGTTACTGTTTCTTCTCCCTACCAGGCACTTCCCCCAGGGATCTCCTTCAGCTCCTTCAGATTTTTACTCAAATGTCACCCTATTTAAAAGGGTCTTGGAATTCCCTGGCGGTCCAATGTTTAGGACTCGGTGCTTTCACTGCCCGGTTCGATCCCTGGTCGATCCTGCAAGCCCCATGATGCCACCCAAAAAAACAAAACAAAACAAAAGACACCCCCCAAAAAAAACATGAATAACAAAACAAACACCTCACTCTATTGCTCTTCCCTTCATCTTACCACTCCTCTAACATGCTATTTATTTAGTTTCCTTCTCTTATTTGTTGTCAGTCTCCCCACTCCCAACTCCCCCCTGCCCCCCAACTTAAGCTCCATGAGGGCAGGGTTTTTTTTTTCTCTTTTGTTCACTGCTGTATCACCAGTACATAGAACAGTGCCTGAATGAACGAATGAGTGAATGAACAGGGGCAGCCCTTGCCACCCGCCCACAGCCTTGCCTCCTACTCTTGAGCTGCTGAGCTGAACTGTCCTTACCCCAGGACCTAGGCTTCTGTAGCCTTGGCCCTCGCCAGCCCCATGCCCATCTCCATGCTTGTCTTCAGTGTCATCAACATGAGCACAGAATGCAACCCTGCTCATTGCCAGCCAGACCCTACAGAGCCCATCCAGGCCAGCCTGGAGCCGGTGCCGCCCTTGGCCCCCCGATAGGCTTGGGAGAGCCTATGTTGCCATTAGTCCATCTCTCGATGAGGAAATACTAAACGGAGAACAAAGCTGACATTCAGGCTCACTGGAGCAGAAATTGCCAAATCTTGATTGGACCCTGCCGCTCCCCACAGGATGCCACAGTCATCTCAAAGGGTGTGTGAAAGTCTTAAAACCCAGTTCCATGTCATCCACTTAAATTTCAAAAACAGAAACTAAAATACCCCAATAACTCATGGCTTTATCATAGCATGTCCTGGGCTGAGTGAGAGTTGTACTTTGCGATGATGGGGTGTTCAAAATACTGCACCTGGGGAATTCCCTGGCGGTCCACTGGTTCGGACTTGGTGCTTTCACTGCCCTGGCCCGGGTTCAATCCCTGGTGGGGAAATTAAGATCCCGCAAGCCACAAGGCATGGCCAAAAAAAAAAAGATTTCTAGCTTATATGGGCTCCTTGGTGATGCCTGTAATCAATCAATCTTCTTGAGCTCTGGGTGGCTACCAAGGCTGTACTGTATCTCCATCAACATCAGGATGCTGGTGTCTGAAAGGCCTGGGTCCAGGTCCCAGCTTTGTCATTCCCAGCTGTCCTCCTAATACTGGAGCGAGTGATGTTAACTCCGGGCTTTCCACCCGCAGGGCTCTGTCCCAGTCCTTCCTGTGGATCATCTCATTTAATCCTCAGCATAACCTGGGGCAGTAGGTGTGTGTGAAACACCTGGACCTCGGAGCTCTGCAGAGAAGCGCCCAAAAGTGTTGTGACGGGTGTTATTTCTATCACGTCACTCCCACTGGAACAGGAAAATAGGGCTCAAGAGCCATGGAGGTGTGTGACCAAGGTGACACAGCCAGAACAGGATTTGAATCTAGATGACTGTGATGGGACGGTATTTTCCCCGGGGACCACAGGTGACAGGTGTCACAGCCACGAGACACCCATGCTCACCACCTGCTTTCCCTCAGCCCTGAACAATCTGGGCTTCTGGCTGTCCTGAAGTTTGGGCAGTGCCTGCAGCAAGAGGGGGAGGGAGCTGAGGCCAGGAGGGGGTAGCTGGGGCTTGCCAGGGACCTCTCCTGCCACCCACTGGGCTTCTTTCCTGCAGGACCTCTGCCCCATAAAATCTCATTGGGCCGCAGTTACCTTCCCTGGGCTGTCCTTGACCGGGAGAGCCCATCCACTGTGCCCCCTCCCCAGATCTGCTTGTTGTCCCCTGCATTCCAACAAGAAATGAATGCTGGCCTCCTGCCTGGAACAGGTAGGGAGCTTGCCCAGCCTTTAAGGGGTAAGAGAGAGCCAGGGAAAGAGCTGGAACAGGAGAAAGGGAGTGTAAAAGAGAGAGAGAGCGCTCGAAGATCAGGAAGTAGCTAAGCTGTTGAGTAGGTGTCAGATGGGAGAGCAAAGGGCCACTGGAGGCTCCACAGTCCATTACTAACCTGACGCTATGGGCTAAGGAAATGCAGGTTTTTATACACACACACACACACACACACACACACAGGTTCACAAAAATAAATTCAAACCACAAAATCACAGCTGGTCACTGAGGCCTTCTGCGGCCGTGCTCACCCCTTTCCCCTGTCAGAAAATGAGAAGTCACCCAGGTGTTTTCTCAGATACAGACAAGGCTGGTTGGGACATTCATCTCTTGCAAATCATAGATCTGCCAGGGGGCTTCCCTGGTGGCGCAGTGGTTGGGAGTCTGCCTGCCAATGCAGGGAACGTGGGTTCGAGCCCTTGTCTGGGAGGATCCCACATGCCGCGGAGCAACTACGCCCGTGAGCCACAACTACTGAGCCTGTGCGTCTGGAGCTTGTGCTCTGCAACAAGAGTCCGCGATAGTGAGAGGCCTGTGCACCGCGATGAACAGTGACCACTGCTTGCCACAACTGGAGAAAGGCCTCGCACAGAAACGAAGACCCAACACAGCCAAAAATAAATAAATTAATTAATTAAAAAAAATTAAAACAAAAACAAAAAACCACTGTCTCTAAAAAAAAAAAAAAAAAAAAAAAAAACCAGAAAAAAAGCTTTGCCAGGGAGGTCAGTCTGTATGTTCTGTTTGAAAACTGCAGATGAAGGGTGCTGATCCCACCTCTGATCGGCCTGGTTTCGTTTGTTTGTTTGTTTTATTCTGTCTGTACCTCACTTCTCTCACCTGTAAAATGGAGGTAATAACAGCATTGACTGTAAAGACAAAATGGGTTAAATGTGTGAAGTAGTAAACTGTGCCCGGTACCACAGACTCCTTCTGTGAATGTCCGCGTTGCTGTCTGTCTGTTTGCTTGTTTTTGTTGCTTTCTTGATGATGTGGGAGGACAGCACCATCTCAACCCGATCACAGCCATCCTGGGGAGAGCTTTGATTTGCATCGTCTCAGTCCCAACCCAGAGCAAACTTGACCTCAGAACACTCGCATATCATCTTGCTTGTTGCCCAGGGACATTTCTGGGTGTGGGTGTCAGAGGCAGGCTGAGCTCCCCTGATCGCTGCTAGAGGGATTCTGAGAATCCAGCTGGTCTCTGTGGCGTGGCATGTGCAAGACAACTCCATATATTCGACTTCCAGGCATCCAGGCAAATCAACCTCCACTACTTTTTTTGGGGGGATTAACAATGAACCACTATGAATGAGGTGAACCAAACTAGCTAATATTTACTGAGGCTTGTTAGGTACCAGCCGCTATGCCATGCACTGTTTTATTTAATTCTTGGCCCAACCCATTTCACAGAAGCGGGCTCAGAAAAGTCAAGTAACTTGCCCAGTTACAAATCTTGTAAGTGATAGGTCCAAGATTCGAACCCTAGCTGTTGGACTCCAGCATATTTTCTTTTTTGTAAAGTTTTGTTTTCAAAACATAATATACATCTCGAAAAGAGCACAACTGATAAGTGTACACTTGAAGAATTTTCACAAAGTGTATGCACCCACCCTAACCAGAACCCAGAACAAGAAGCAGAACATCACCACCCACCCCCGCCCCTCCGAGAAGACTCCCTGTGCTCATTCTTGTTACCCCCTCCCGCTTGTCTGACTTCCAATCATAGATTAATTCTGCTTGGTTTTGAACTTCATGGAAATGGAATCTTACAGATTCCATTTGCTGCCTGGTTTCTTTCACTCAACTATGTGAGGTTCGACCACGTTGTCTGATGTAGCTGTGGTTCATTCATTCTCACTGCTGCATTGCATTACACTCTGTTATCTATTCCTGCAGAACAAATTACGGCAAACTTAACGGATCCCAAAAACACACACTTATGTCACAGTTTCTGTGGGTCACGAATCCGGGCACTGCTTAGCTGGGTTCTCTGCTCAGGGTCTCTCCCAGGCTGCAATGAGGGAGGTGGCCAGGGCTGGGGTCTCATCTGAGGCTCAGCTGGGGAAGGATCCTCTTTCCAGTTCATGTGGTGGTTGGCAGGATACAGTTCCCTGAGGGTTGTTAGTCTGAGGGCCTCACCGCCTTGCTGGCTGTTAGCCAGAGATCTTGCACTGTTTCTTGCCATGTGGGCCTCTCCATAAGGTGGCTTGCTTCATCAAAGCCAGTGAGAGTCCATAGAGAGAGTCTCCAGGCAAGATGGAAGTTACAATCTTCTGTAACATAATCACAGAAATGACATGCCCATCACCTTTGCAGCATCTACTGATTAGAAATAAGGTACAGTCCTGCCTACTCTCAAGGGGAGGGGACACAGAGGTGTGAACACCAGGGATATTTGGGGGCCGTTGTGTATGCCTTTTGGTATGCACATGTGCACATATCTCTTGGGTATATATCTAGGAGTAGAATTTCTGGGTCACACATACATCCGGCTTTATGAGATTCTGCCAAACATTTTTCCAAAGTGCAGGCACCCTCTACACTCCCTCAGCAGGCTATGAGCTTCCCAGTTAGAGCACATGCTTTCAATACACTCCTCCCCTCTCTCCTTACAGAAGGGGTGTTTGAGCTGGGGCTCTTTGGGACGACAGGTCCTAATTCTGGCCCCATGTCAGAATCACTGAATTCCCGGGCCGCTTCGCCAGACATTCTGATCATTTGAGGGCTCAGATACAAACTGGAAGGTCCACTCCATGAGGCGAGGATCCCTGTATCCTTGGTGCCCGGAGCAGTACCTGGCAGCAGTTCCTGGCAGGTACCAGGTAGCTGGCACTCAATGAATGTTTTTTTGATTAAGTGAATGAGTTTAGGAAATATTGTTCAAGAGATGGGCCCCAGGGCGGGTATAAGCTGCTTAAACGGGAAGGAAACTTTGTTGTGTCTGAGGCTGTGTGTATTTTTCTGGGAAGAGGGCTCAGAGCCTCAACCAGGTATGTCCCCAACAAAGGTTAAAGACCGCTGTGATTGGATACTCTCCGGCTTAGGTATTTTATCACATGAAGAAAGACTTGGTCCCAGGGTAGGTGGCATGGGAACTGTGGACAAGGTCCCATGGTCCTTAGAAGTAAAAAGCGAGACAGTGCTTCCCTGGGGTGGCTCATAAACTGACACCTTGCTTGTTTTGTCCTTTGACCCATGGTAGTTCTTTTGGTACATCTAGCCACTGCCTGGCCTCCTGGGACCCTCCCTGTGTCTGTCTGTTGAACAGAAAATTCCAGGAGGCCTCGGTGCCCTGAGTTTCCATCAGGGGCAAGCCAACATGAGCCCTAGCTTTTGAAAAACCCCTTTCAATTCATAGAAAGCCTCCCAGTTTATCTGGTTTGAAATGACCTCATCCTTTGTCACCTTCTCTCTTGTTTTCTGGAGGTTTCTCAGCGTCTTGCTGCTGTCCGT
The DNA here is from genome assembly GCF_964165515.1 of Mesoplodon bidens. Taxonomy (NCBI): domain Eukaryota; kingdom Metazoa; phylum Chordata; class Mammalia; order Artiodactyla; family Ziphiidae; genus Mesoplodon; species Mesoplodon bidens. The sequence goes on along the minus strand of NW_027672382.1, from coordinate 223,843 downwards.
ATTCTTTTCTCATGTGAACAGTGCACCTATTTTGGGCATTTTGTCGTTGTTGTTTTGGGTCATTCCCGTCACACAATTTTTATATTCCTTTCCAGTCAGATCAACCTCATGCCTCTCTAGACATTTCTTCTCAGGTTTCCTCTGAATCATTTCGTTTGGTCTAAATATGTCCAGTGTTTCCTCCTTCCTCACTGCACTCCACATAGACCCTCTCTTTTCCCCGGAACAACTGTTCTTTTCTTTCGAATCCCTGACCCAAATTCTCATCTTTCACCTTGTTTTCTGACTTCTCCTAAGAACTGATTGTTTTTTGAAACTTAAGCCTCAAATATCATCCCTTCTAATCTGGGTCTGAATTTGGATCACGGTCAAGAAGCAGGGGAGACAGGAACGTGGATGGGTAATTAGGATCCTCAGCAGAAGGGCTGAGTGTTCATCGGTGGGGGGGTCAGAGGGGCCTGGGGATGGAGGGAGAGGTATCTTCTTCTGCCTCGGGTAGGGCTTAGGGTGGGGTTGTCAGGAAAAGCACTAAGAAAAAAGGACCCATTTGACTTGAGTTCTGAAGGATGAGTAGGATTTCCGGAGGCAGAGCAGGGAGAGAAGAGGATGGTCCAAGGCAGGAGCAGTGGGAATGGAGGCCAGAACATGAGTCATCAGAGAAGCTAGGGACAAGAGTACAGAAGGAGAGGGGGGGCCAGGTGCTGAGACCGCAGACTGAAGGTCCATGGTCAGCCCTCAGATATGTTTGTCTGGCTTTCCCAGCGTGTTAAAAGACTTTTAATTAATTGCTGAAGGGAGAGGCCTCTTTCTGTGGAGTGACAGAGAAACCTATTCAAATTGTCCTCAGCATGAATGCAAATTCACTGGTTACCAAAAATGAAAAGTCTAGAGGGAACCTCTGGGTTCAGGCTCAGATGATATCATGAGGCCTTGACCTCTCTCCAGCTCTCAGGGATTCTTTGAACCATGTGGATCCAACCTTAGACAGAATCTCTCTATAATGGTCACAAAAAGGCAGCCGAAGCTCCAGCCCTTACATCTTCTCAGCTTTGAATTCCATAGGGAAGGATAAGAATCTTTTTCTTAAGCTTCCCCCAATGGCCTCACTGCTTCTCATTTTCTCTGGGTGGGTCAAAAGCCCATTCCTGAGCCAATTATTGTGGCCCAGGAGACTGCTCTGATTGGCTGAGCTTGAGCCACATGCCCAGCCCTGCAGCCAGAGGTGGAATCAACACCATCTCTGAGAAACTGGACTGAGACTAGGAGAAAGGTGTTGTCCCCAAAGGGGGATCATAACACCCTAATATTTTAGAAGAGAGGTCAATTGCTATTAGGTGACAAAAACCAGATGTCTACCACAGTAGCCAACATGTACAGATCATTGACATCTGGATTTATGCCTTTTTTTGGGAAAATGGGAATATCTGGCAATACCTGGACTCTCTTCTTGTATATAGATCAACAATCTGCTGGGGCTGAGAAGAGGCTCCCTCTTTAGATACAGCCTATGTTCTGCCTGCCCAATGCACTGATCATATTTCCTCTCGGGCTCCTGGAAGCACTTGAATTTTTATTGCCAGCATAATTTGATTCTGTAAAGAAATCTGTTTTTCCCACCAGAATGGAAGAGCCAAATGTACAGGGGTCAAATAGCTCTCCTGTGCTCCCACAAACTCCTGAGGACAAATGCCTGGCCATTTTTGATAGTCTCATTCCTTGCTCATTTTAAAAGCCTTCTTTAAACAAATATTGAACACATAGTGATTTTAGAATCTGTTATCTGATAATTCTAACATCTGAAATCTTTGGGTGGGAGTGGCAGTGGGGTGGTGTCTCAATGTCTTGTTTGTTGTGTCTGCTTACTCTGGCTCATACTGACTTATTGCTTGGATGTTTAGTAATTTGACTGTGATCTCATTCTTCATTGAACTTAATCTGTGGGAATCCTGAGGGGTCTGATTCCTGGCTGCTTTGCTCTCGGAAGTCTTTTTTGTTTGTTTCAGCTGGATGCCAGGGATGCTAATAACCTCTGAACACTGACATTTATTTCCTCAACTTGGGAGTTTTCCCACTGAATACATGGAGTATAAACTTGAGCCCCAGACCCACGTGGTTACAAACCTTCAGGGTGATCATCATCATCATCAGTATTGTGGCCATTATTAGTTTTCCCCTCCAGAGCCACATTGAAAACTACAGGTTTTCATAGGCTCCCCTTTCTGAAAGTCCAGAAAAAAAAAGTTTTTAAGCCCTCCTCTTGCCAGGGTGTGGAGCATCTTTGAGGGTGCCAGCTTAATACAGGCATCTTAGACTTGGTGAGCTCATTTTTCAAGGCCCAAGGCTTAATCTCCCTTTTCCTGCACTTACTAAAGGCAAATGGCTTCCTCATTTGCTTATGCTTTGGTTGTAGCTCACTCTGTTTGTGTGTGTGTCTGTATGTTCCTTTGAGATTGCCTACATAAAAATTGTTTTTTATTCTGGGATTTTGGAAACACACACAAAACTAGAGAAGCCTGCGATTAACTCCATGTATTCATCATCCAGCTTCAACATTTTCCCAGTGTTCTCTCATTCTTTTTTCTTCCTTTTTGAGTTTTTTTCTAGGTTAATTTAAAGCAAGTTGTGTCATTTCACCCATAAAGACATCCTAACTGAAAGGACTTTTTTTCCTTTACATTATCCCCGCCTTGACATGATCACAGCTAAAAATACTTATTATCATTCCTGAATATCATCTATTATTCAGTCCATGCTCACATTTCCTTGATTCTCTCAGAGATATCTTTTTTACTGTTGGTTTGTTAGAATCAGGATCCAGACAATGTCCACACATTACACTTGGTTGTTATGTCTCTGAAATGTCTTTAATTCTGTAACAGCAACACCCCGCCCCTGACCTTTTTTATCCCCCAGCCACTGATTTGTTGTAGAAACTGGGTCTTTTGTCCTGTAGAACATTCACATACTGGATTTGGCTGATCACTTCTTCTTGGTTTCAGTTAACTTGTTCCTCTTTTCCCCATGTTTCCTGTAAACAAATAGTTAGATCTAGAGGTCTGAGGAGATCAAAGTCTTTTTGTTGTCCAGTCGCCTTCACAGGCGGTACTGTGTGATCCATCCTGCATCACACAGTGAGCACATAATATCTGGTCATCCTGTTTTTAACGATATTGAGATTGAATGGTAAGTCCAGTGCTAACAGACTGAGCCATCCATTATAAAGTCCCCAACGGCATTTTTTCCCCAAATAATTAACATTTTTAATTTTTAATTATGGTAAAATATACATAACATAACATTTACCATCTTAACCATTTGAAAGTATACAGTTCGGTCTTCCCTGGTGGCGCAGTGGTTGAGAGTCCACCTGCCGATGCAGGGGACCCGGGTTCATGCCCCGGTCCGGGAAGATGCCACATACCACAGAGCGGCTGGGCCCGTGAGCCATGGCCGCTGAGCCTGCGCGTCCGGAGCCTGTGCTCCGCAGCGGGAGAGGCCACAACAGTGAGAGGCCTGCGTACCGCAAAAACAAACAAACAAACAAACAAAACACACAAGTGCAAGGAGGAAGCCAGAATCTTGACAATACCTGGGCCCAAGGAAATCTTGGAAGACAGTGAGTTAAATAGAATAGTGAGGATAATGACGATGGTAGGAGAGCGTGTATGCTTTGTGGTCCTATGTACTAAGGGTTTTGTATACAAGCTCCCATTGGGAAGGCTACGAGCTAGGTGCCATTTTTATTCTCATCTTAAAGAAGAGGGATGTGAGCTAATTAAGCAGAGGGAAGGTTAGGGGGTTTTCCTGGCTGAGACCACAAGACAAAGCGGTGGTCATGCCCCCTAGACAGGACTTCATTGGCTGGAGATTTGATTGGCAGGAGAGCTGAGCGGCTTCTCCTGCCAGCAGCAGCCTGTGCCCTTCAGCCTTTCTTACACTTCAAGCCCTAAGAAAGGGCTTGCGTGCTTCCCAAGTGGCAACTTCTGTGCATTTAAAAATTTCCTCTTGAAAATCCCAGCCTTAGCCCATTCACAAAAGGTATCTGGGTCCTTTCTTGGCCGTGGCCCTAGTCGTATTCACCAAAGAGAAGAGCGTGTCCCATAAGAGCTGGCGGCTTTGGGAGGACCGGGGAAGGCGTCAGCTGGCAGGAAGCTCCCTGAAAGAAATAGAGGAATCCCCACCCATCCATGAGCTGCCTATTCTTCCCCCTTAGAAACGGGGCTTGCGATGTGTCAGGAACTGCAGGCATTTTGCCATTTAACCCTCACACTGCCCCACGGAGGAGGCCCCTTGCTAACAGTTTTGGTTGCTTTTGTAGAGGAACCTGCGATACAGAGGTCAAGCCACTTACTCAGGGTCATTCGGGGCAGCGGTGGGGCTTGACCCCTATTTGTTTGACTCCAAATCTGGCCTCTGAACTCTGAGAGACACTGCCGGCTTCTCGAGTGATGTGGGATGTGGATTCGAGTGAGCACGGCCTGGGCCGCGGTTCCCGTCCCTCTGCCACATGGACAGAGCCACAGGCCCAGTTCGCTGTGAAGGCCCAGCATCTTATACCAAGTCTCATTCTCACAGCCAGAGATATTAATGTGGAAATAGGACTTTTGATTCTTGAAAGGTCTGCTTGGTGAAGAGATGGTCAAACATTAAAACTACAAACTCCATTTTTGGGGGGGGGGCAATTCTGAAGCATAAGATGTGTAATTTCATCTCAGTGCTTCAACCGTGCAACCTCTGTGAACGGGTGAAGAGTTTCAAAGTTTTATACAGGAGGCTAAAAAACTAAGGCTCCTTGTGAAAATACTAAGTGTAAAACTTAGAAAAGAGGAATTCTACTTTCTGTTAATTTCTGCTTAAAGACAACGAAGATATACTCCCTGGAAGGAACGGATACCAAGACAGATGTACACAAGTGCCCTTTAGGATCCAGCAAAACTTAAAATGTATTATTGTTTTCTTCCTGACAAACAGGGATTTCTGACAACATATTAACAACAAGCCTGAAATGCAAACCTGAGTCCTGGAGTGAAACCCCCAGGAGCAATGGTGCGAGGTATCCAAGGGGGCCACCCTGGTAAGGGAGACACAGAAGGAAGGGGTGTGGAAAAGTGAACCTGGGCGGGGGAGGGCAGCAGGTGGGGAGGAAATCCTGTTTCTGCCACTTAGTAGCCAGGGAACGGTACCCTCTGTCAAATCAGCTTTCCCCTCTCTCTAAGGGGCCGACACTTGCCAGAATCCCTTGCGGGTTGATGGGAGAGATGAAGCATGTGTGGTGTGGAGCAGGTGCCTGCCCCTTGGTAAGTCTTTCCCCCAGTTGTGAATTCCACGAATTTGAAAGCTACTAGCTGTAGCTCTTCTGGGGACCCTGACACAGGTTCAACTTGGCCATTTCAGACCCTTCTCGGCTGAGGGATGTCCAGCGCCAAACAGGCTGGCACGTCCCTTGCGTTGTGTGTGAATGAGGCAGCCCAGGAATAAAGCATGTGAAACCTCATTATGTAAATCCTCAGGTTTTCAGTACATGACAATGGCTTTTTTTTGGGCCCTTCTCTGTCCCATTCTGTGGTCTGGTGTCTCTGCTTTGGGACCTAGTCTGCCAAGCCCTGGGGGCGGGGGTGGGCACTTCGGGGAGGGGTAAGCTCTCCAGAGGGCACATCAAAGGGAAAGTCACAACTCTGTCACTGGCCCAGCTCTCCCTGGCATTGCTTGGTGTGAAAGGAAACTGTCCTCTGCCTGAGGCAGCCCCATGTCACACAGAGACTAAGGCCTGTGATGTTTAATTCACAGCAGTGAGCACTGGAAACACCGCACCCAGGCTCCCTCAGAGCAGGACAGCCACTTTTCATTTCTGGGGCTCTAAGCCAGAAAGCCTGCTGTCTGGAAACTTATTGCCTGGAAGGTTCGCAGGATGGAGGGCAGGCTTCTGCAAGGAACTATCTGACCATCACCTCCTGGTTGAGGAGAAGGGCACCCTTCTATGACCTTGGCCTCCTTAGAGCTCATGCAGGCAACAAACACACACATACAAATACACACACATGCCAACCCACAGCACATACTCACATGTACACACATACATGCAAGGATGCGTGTACAAATACACAGCCCCAAGTCAGAAAGACTGGAGTACTATTCTGGCTACTCAGAAGAGCAAACCCAAATCTTTATTCTCAGAGAGCTTCTTCCTCGGTGTATCCCTGGCACCTGGCAGAGCAATGAAAATCAGAATCGCTGCCTTTAAAAACACTCGGGCTGTTCACTCAACTGATTGTGGTCATCATTGCAGGAGGCAGGGAAGTCAGATCATGATGCTGGACACCCTTAAGCTCAGTACAGTGCTGTGTGTCAATTATGTCTCAATACAACTGGTAGAAAAAAGAGTTATCTGGATAGAAAGAACAAGATAAAATACACGAATTATCAAAAGTTAAAAAAATACAGACGAGCTAGACTATGAGTCTCAGAAAGCACTGTTCACAACAGCCAGGACATGGAAGCAGCCTAAATGTTGATGGAGGAGTGGATAAAGAAGATGTGGTACAAATATACAGTGGAATACTACTCAGCCGTAAAAAAGAATGAAGTAATGCCATTTGCAGCAACATGGATGGACCCAGAGACTATCATACTATGTGAAGTAAGTCAGACAAAGACAAGTATCATATGATATCACTTATATGTGCAATCTAAAAAACATGATACAAATGTGCTTATTTATAAAACAGAAACAGACTCACAGTCTTTGAAAAGAAAGTTATGGTTACCAAAGTGGAAATGTGGTGGGGAGGGATAAATTAGAGGAGTTTGGGATTAACATATACACACTATTATATATAAAATATGTAATCAACAAGGACCTACTATATAGCACAGGGAACTCTACTCAATATTCTGTAATAACTTATATGGGAAAAGAATCTGAAAAAGAATAGATATATGTGTATGTATAACTGAATCACTTTGCTGTACACCTGAAACTAACACAACACTGTAAATCAACTATACTCCAATATAAAATAAAAATTAACTTAAAAAAAAAAGAAAGTTTAAAAACATAGAGGCGGGGCTTCCCTGGTGGCGCAGTGGTTGAGAATCTGCCTGCTAATGCAGGGGACACGGGTTCGAGCCCTGGTCTGGGAGGATCCCACATGCCGTGGAGCAACTAAGCCCATGAGCCACAGCTACTGAGCCTGCGCATCTGGAGCCTGTGCTCTGCAACAAGAGAGGCCGCGATAGTGAGAGGCCCACACACTGCGATGAAGAGTGGCCCCCGCTTGCCACAACTAGAGAAAGCCCTTGCACAGAAATGAAGACCCAACACAGCCCAAAATAAATAAATAAATAAATTAAAAAAAAAAAAAAAAAAAAAAAAAAAAAAACATAGAGGCAAGCTAGACTATGAGTCTCAGAGAGGTTAAGCTGACACATATATATGGAATCTAAAAAAAAAAATGTTCTGATGAACCTAGGGGCATGCCAGGAATAAAGACACAGATGTAGAGAATGGACTTGAGGACATGGGGAGGGGGAAGGGTAAGCTGGGACAAAGTGAGAGAGTGGCATGGACATATATACACTACCAAATGTAAAACAGATAGCTAGTGGGAAGCAGCCGCATGGAACAGGGAGATCAGCTCAATGCTTTGCGACCATCTAGAAGGGTGGGATAAGGAGGGTGGGAGGGAGACACAAGAGGGAGGGATGTGAGGATATACGTATGCATATAGCTGATTCACTTTGTTATACAGCAGAAACGAACACCACACTGTAAAGCAATTATACTCCAATAAAGATGTTAAAAAAAAAAAAAGCTGCCTGAAGTCACACAGTAAGTGGCAGAACAAGAGTCTAAACCTATGTCTGCCTAACGCTAAAGCTATTCTGCCACCTTCCTTTGCAATGAGCGAAGGCATTCTGTGCTGCCTGGATCCCACTGGGACCTCAGTTGGCTGTTTCTAAAGGGAGCTGAGGGGCAGCCTCAGAGGCTCTGCTCCGAGCAGGGACCTCTCACCTTCTGCTGCCTGATCGCCCTGGTGACCCTCTTCTCCTGGTGCAGCCGCTCTTCCATGTGCGCCAGGGCCTCCTTCAGCAGCGCCTTTTCTTCGGCCTCTTTGGAGATGTCGTCCTTCAGCTTTGCCACCTGTGACTGGTACATCTGAACCGACACTTTGCTCTGCCTGAGCACACGGGAGAGACAAAGTCTCTTTTCTCCTCAGCTTTCTCACTCACCACCAATGCTCCCGACCTGGGAGATCCTCAGAACACTTCCATATATGCCTGGCTTCGCGGTTTCCTTACAAGTGGGGGGAAGGCTGAAGATGTGGGGACTAGAGGGCAGAATAAATAGCCCATTGGCTGTGGACGTGCAGCATGAAGGGGGCAACGGTTATGCTACCAGCCCCTCCCAATTTCCCAGAGAGGGTGGGGGAACGGATACCACTGAAAATAGGATGGAATTATGAAAAGCACACACATGGTGAAACACCAGACACATTTATAAAAGGTGCACCTTATTCCTTAACAGTAGGGTACTTTAACTGCTGCTTTCTTGCCCAGAGACTTGGGTCCATCAGGCCCTGAGTCACCATCCCGCCTCCCCCCTCCACACCCAGGCCTCTGTCCTCTTGTCCTGGTCCCTACGGGTCTGCAGCTGCCCCGAGGTTTAGCCTGGAGAATGGAGGCCTGGGCCTTTTGCCAGGGACACGGGCCATACTTGAGCTGTTCAATGTCCTTCTCGTATCGTCTCAAAAGCTCTTCTTTTCTCTGCAGCTGGTTCGAGTAGGGTGATCTTATCAAACACCAGGTAGAGGTCTCTTTGTCGAAGCTGGTGGACTCTCTCCCTCTCTTTTGGGGAGAGGTGTTTCATGGACACGTGACCTGACATACCTTTGATGTTCATCATAGTCTCGAGGGTTTTGCTCATATCCAAGTACTACGAGAAAGCGTTTCACAGGTAAGAGGCCTGGCCCAAGACCGCTGGTGGCCACTTTGAGGAGGCAAACATCTAATTCTGTTTCATTCATTTTCTGCAGTTGCAGAGAAGAAACACATGCTTTGCAAATGAGTGCATTTGGGGCTTTTAGTATGACTTTCATTTTCCCCCGCATCCATTTACACTATGCCATTTTGAGAACTGGTGGGGGGCGGGGAATGACAACAGATATAAACATTCATTCTTACTACCCAGTCTTCCAAGGAATTGGGCTCTGCAATTTCCAGCCCATGCTGGGATAGGAGATGGGTCTCGTGGAGCTACTGTAACAACTAAACATGTATGTGAGGTTGATGTGTAAACTATCTGCAGGGCACGCAGGTTTGGACAGGAGGGGACTGATGCTGGGTATACCTACCAGCTTTTCATTAAGATCTAAAGCCTCAGCCACATCTGTTTTCCATAACTTCTCAGTGGCCATGATGGACCCTGGGCTGGAAAGGCCATTTTGAGGCTGAAATAAAAAAAAAGAAAAAAGTCTCTTGGCATTCCATTATGATTTTCTACATCCAGAAGAATAACCCGAACAATAATGGAAGAACTGGAAAGTTACTAAAGAATAATTTGAGAGAGTTAATTTTTTTAACATCTTTATTGGAGTATAATTGCTTTACAATGGTGTGTTAGTTTCTGCTGTATCAAAAAGTGAATCAGGGCTTCCCTGGTGGCGCAGTGGTTGAGAGTCCGCCTGCCGATGCAGGGGACACGGGTTCGTGCCCCGGTCCGGGAGGATCCCACATGCTGCGGAGCGGCTGGGCCCGTGAGCCATGGCTGCTGAGCCTGCGCGTCCAGAGCCTGTGCTCTGCAGCGGGAGAGGCCACAACAGTGAGAGGCCCGCATACTGCAAAAAAAAAAAAAAAAAAGTGAATCAGCTATACGTATCCATATATCCCCATATCCCCTGCCTCTTGCGTCTCCCTCCCACCCTCCCTATCTCACCCCTCTAGGTAGACACACAGCAACGACCTGCTCTCCCTGTGCGATGCAGCTGCTTCCCACTAGCTATCTATTTTACCTTTGGTAGCATGTGTGTGTATATATGTCCATGCCAAGAGAGTTGGTTTTAAATCCAGTCTGACTCTGTGAACTGCTTTCTTTATGACTGTGCTCCTACCCCTTCAGCGCACGACTGCCTTTGAAATGATGCATCACTTGTGCCGTTCTTTGGCCACCGTCTCGTCTGTCTTCCCTTTAGGCCAGTGGTTCTCAACCGGGGGTGACTCTGGCCACCCTACCCCCTCCAGGACATTTAGCAATGCCTGGACACATTTGTGGTTGTCATAATTGCTGCTGGCGTCTAGTGGGTGGAGGACAAGGATGCTGCTAAACACCCCACGATGCATAGGGCAGTCTCCCAAACAAAGAGTTACCTGGCTCAAAAAATCAGTACCGCTGATGTTGAGAAGACAAGCTCCAGAAAAATGGGCACCATGCGGCTTTTGCTCACTATCTCCCTCCTTGTGCCTAGCATGGCACCTGGCAACGAGTGGTGCATAGTGGGCATGTTTGTTGAATGAACGAATGAAGGTTAAGTGGAAAATAGCCTCCCTCCTTTTTATTAAAGGAATCTCTTTTCTGTGCAGCAGAAACCATACCCTCACAAAATTTGGCCCAACCTTCTCCTAGCTCTGGAACCTGGTGGGTGGGCATCACTTCAGACCCTTTCCAGAGACAATGCAGATAGTGTTTGCAGCTGCATCTCCCTAAGACCCCAACCAGCCAGCTGGCTGCTGGAAGCCCAACTGACTGCATGGAAAGGCCACCAGACTGAATAGGGGACCTGATCTGAACGACTACAAATAACCATAGTAAGCCTCCTTAAAAAATAAAGTGGCTTTTAATGCTTGCCATGAGCCTCTCTTAGCCCTAGCATTTGTTGGCACTACCTGAAAACCTCTGAGATTAAAAACAAAACAACTGGCGGCACCGCCCAAGTACCCAGGAGGAAGGCACGGGCCCTCCCTGCCTGAGGGATTAGAAGTCTAAAGTGGATGAACACTTAGTGACCATCTTGTTGGAGACCCTCTTCCTACGTGGTATCTGAGACTCAGTGGAAATGTAATTCTCTGTCCAAGGTCACACAAGGCAGCACCAGTGGAACCAGAAGTCTGGGCTCTGGACTTACCATATGTTTCTTCAGTCATTCATCACAGAATTATTGAACACCTACTAGACTAGATGCTGGAGATGTAATGCTATCCACTTATCTCAATACCACGTTTAAAAAACCTATCTTTTGGACCCGGAGGAAGATGGCGGAAGAGTAAGACGCGGAGATCACCTTCCTCCCCACGGATACACCAGAAATACAGCTACACGTGGAACAACTCCTACAGAACACCTACTGAATGCTGGCAGAAGACCCCAGACCTCCCAAAAGGCAAGAAACTCCCCACATACCTGGGTAGGGCAAAGCGGAGAGATTCCCGCACAGAGGATCGGTGCCGAGCGGCACTCACCAGCCCGAGAGGCTTGTCTGCTCGCCCGCCAGGGCAGGCGGCGCTGGAAGCTGAGGCTCGGGCTTCGGTCAGAGCGCAGAGAGAGGACTGGGGCTGGCGGCGAGAACTCAGCCTGAAGGGGGCTAATGTGCCACAGCTAGCCGGCAGGGAGTCCGGGAAAACTCTGGAGCTGCCGAAGAGGCAAGAGACTTTTTCTTCCCTCTTGGTTTCCTGGTGCGCGAGGAGAGGGGATTAAGAGCGCTGCTTAAAGGGGCTCCACAGACGGGCGCGAGTCACGACTGAAAGCGCGGAGCCCAGTGACGGGCGTGGGACGCTGGGGCTGCTGCTGCCGCCACCAAGAAGCCTGTGTGCGAGCGCAGGACACTGTCCACGCCGCCCTTCCGGGAGCCTGTGCAGCCCGCCACTGCCGGGGTCCCGGGATCCAGAGACGGCTTCCCTAGGAGAACGCACGGCGCGCCTCGGGCTGGTGCAACGTCACGCCGAACTCTGCCGCTGCAGGCTCGCCCCGCACTCTGTGCCCCTCTCTCCCGCCCGGCCTGAGTGAGCCAGAGTCCCCAAAGAGGCTGCTCCTTTAACCCTGTCCTGTCTAAGCGAAGAACAGACGCCCTCCGGCGACCTACACGCAGAGGCGGGGCCAAATCCAAAGCTGAGACCCAGGAGCTGTGAGAACAAAGAAGAGAAAGGGAAACCTCTCCCAGCAGCCTCAGAAGCAGCGGATTAAAGCTCCACAATCAACTTGATGTACCCTGCATCTGTGGAATACATGAATAGACAACACATCATCGCAAATTGAGGAGCCAGGAGTCAGTGCTGTGCCTCTGAGGTGGGAGAGCCAACTTCAGGACACTGGTCCACAAGAGACCTCCCAGCTCCACATAATATCAAACGGCGAAAATCTTCCAGAGATCTCCATCTCAACACCAGCACCCAGCTTCACTCAACGACCAGCAAGCTACAGTGCTGGACACCCTATGCCAAACAGCTAGCAAGACAGGAACACAACGCCACCCATTAGCAGAGAGGTGGCCTAAAATCATAAAAAGTCCGCAGACACCCCAAAACACACCACCAGACGTGGACCTGCCCACCAGAAAGACAAGATCCAGCCTCATCCACCAGAACACAGGCACTAGTCCCCTCCACCAGGAAGCCTACACAACCCACTAAACCAACCTTAGCCACTGGGGACAGACACCAAAAACAACGGGAACTACGAACCTGCAGCCTGCAAAAAGGAGACCCCAAACACAGTAACATAAGCAAAATGAGAAGACAGAAAAACACACAGCAGGAGAAGGAGCAAGATAAAAACCCACCAGACCTAACAAATGAAAAGGTAATAGGCAGTCTACCTGAAAAAGAATTCAGAATAATGATGGTAAAGATGATCCAAGATTCTATTTCCCAGATCCAAAATCTTGGAAATAGAATAGACAAAATGCAAGAAACAGTTAACAAGGACCTAGAAGAACTAAAGATGAATCAAGCATCGATTAAAAACACAATACATGAAATAAAAAATACTCTAGATGGGATCAATAGCAGAATAACTGAGGCAGAAGAACGGATAAGTGAGGTGGAAGATAAAATAGTGGAAATAACTGCTGCAGAGCAAAATAAAGAAAAAAGAATGAAAAGAACAGAGGACAGTCTCAGAGACCTCTGGGACAACATTAAACGCACCAACATTCGAATTATAGGGGTTCCAGAAGAAGAAGAGAAAAAGAAAGGGACTGAGAAAATATTTGAAGAGATTATAGTTGAAAACTTCCCTAATATGGGAAAGGAAATAGTTAATCAAGTCCAGGAGGCACAGACAGTCCCATACAGAATAAATCCAAGGAGAAATACGCCAAGACACATATTAATCAAACTGTCAAAAATTAAACACAAAGAAATCATATTAAAAGCAGCAAGGCAAAAACAACAAATAACACACAAGGGAATCCCCGTCAGGATAACAGCTGATCTCTCAGCAGAAACCCTACAAGCCAGAAGGGAGTGGCAGGACATAATTAAAGTGATGAAGGAGACAAACCTGCAACCAAGATTACTCTACCCAGCAAGGATCTCATTCAGATTTGATGGAGAAATTAAAACGTTTACAGACAAGCAAAAGCTGAGAGAGTTCACCACCACCAAACCAGCTTTACAACAAATGCTAAAGGAACTTCTCTAGGCAAGAAACACAACAGAAGGAAAAGACCTACAATAACGAACCCAAAACAATTAAGGAAATGGGAATAGGAACATACATATCGATAATTACCTTAAATGTAAATGGACTAAATGCTCCCACCAAAAGACACAGATTGGCTGAATGGATACAAAAACAAGACCCATATATATGCTGTCTACAAGAGACCCACTTCAGACCTAGAGACACATACAGACTGAAAGTAAGGGGATGGAAACAGATATTCCATGCAAATGGAAACCAAAAGAAAGCTGGAGTAGCAAGTCTCATATCAGACAAAATAGACTTTAAAATAAAGACTACTAGAAGAGACAAAGAAGGACACTACATAATGATCAAGGGATCGATCCAAGAAGAAGATATAACAATTGTAAATATTTAGGCACCCAACATAGGAGCACCTCAATACATAAGGCAAATACTAACAGCCATAAAAGGAGAAATCGACAGTAACACAATCATAGTAGGGGACTTTAACACCCCACTTTCACAAATGGACAGATCATCCAAAATGAAAATAAATAAGGAAACACAAGCTTTAAATGATACATTAAACAAGATGGACTTAATTGATATTTATAGGACATTCCATCCAAAAACAACAGAATACACATTTTTCTCAAGTGCTCATGGAACATTCTCCAGGATAGATCATATCTTCGGTCACAAATCAAGCCTTGGTAAATTTAAGAAAATTGAAATTGTATCAAGTATCTTTTCTGACCACAATGCTATGAGACTAGATATCAATTACAGGAAAAGAGCTGTAAAAAATACAAACACATGGAGGCTAAACAATACACTACTTAATAACGAAGTGATGGGCTTCCCTGGTGGCGCAGTGGTTGAGAGTCCGCCTGCCGATGCAGGGGACACGGGTTCGTGCCCCGGTCTGGGAAGATCCCACATGCCGCAGAGCGGCTGGGCCCGTGAGCCATGGCTGCTGAGCCTGCGCATCCGGAGCCTGTGCTCTGCAAGGGGAGAGGCCACAACAGTGAGAGGCCCGCCTACCACAAAAAAAAAAAAAAAAAAAAAAAAAAAAAAAATAACGAAGTGATAACCGAAGAAATCAAAGAGGAAATTAAAAAATACCTAGAAACAAATGACAATGGAGACACGATGACCCAAAACCTATGGGATGCAGCAAAAGCAGTTCTAAGAGGGAAGTTTATAGCAATACAATCCCACCTTAAGAAACAGGAAACATCTCGAATAAACAACCTAACCTTGCACCTAAAGGGTGCAAAAAAAAAAAAGGCAAAAAAACAAAACAAAACAAAAACAAACAAACAAACAAACAAAAAACCCCCCCCCAAAAAAAAGAGAGCTTAAATCAGCCAGAGAACATTCCCCAGCTTAGAGAAGCAGGGACACCCAGGTCAGCTACATCCTCGCGCCCCCTGTTAAGATCCCCAATCAGAACCTGGGCCTCAGATGCTCTTGTCTGTATGTTAAGAAGAGTTAAAGAGAAGCTCTCTCCCTCCATCCTCGAGGAATGACACAAAATGCCTCCAATAACCCCACCCTCTATTTTGCCTCACTCCACCCTCTCGGGGCAGAATCAGTCTAAAATTTTCATATTTACTGAAGTTAATGACAGGAACCTGATACACCACAGGCTGCAACCTCCACATTTCAAGAATCAAATAAAACGTTCACCGCCCCACCCCCCACCCCGGAGATGTTCTGTGTCAACACTGTGCATTAGCATCACTGTTACTAACCTTATTTTTTGTCTTGTTAAAATATTAATATGAACCACTCCCAGTAAGCAGAGCAGGAACTTATTCAATGTTTTATTACCTTAAGAAAGTTTTCAGACACATCGAAAGCATATGCCACCAGAAAACACGTTACACTGTTTATACTGGGTAAGTCGTGCCCAGCAGAGAGCCGTCAGGTTCTGAGAGCTGGGAGTAGGCAGAACATGCATGTGGCCCAACACATGGTCTGCAGGGTAAGGGGGGATGGGATGGGGTCAGAACAGGCCTCCTTGTGACATCTCTCAGGTAACTCATCTGTTAAACCTAAAACGGGGGTCATTCTAGCCGCCCATAAGTGCGAGATGGGTTCTGTAAAACCTTTTATGCCCTTTGGAGGATACGCCAATCAAAGGTGACCACTCACTTGGGAGCGAACTAGAATGTTCCATTTCCTTACCACGTGAACCCAATGGGGCATGCTGGTAAACCTGGCCATCGGTGCCCTGTTACTTCAGGTCACTGCAGCAGCTCCCTTCCAAAACAAGAGGAGGAAGAGAAAAGGCACGCCCACGAATGCGTTTCTCCGTTTACATCCCAACCTGCCAGAAAGCCCACAATCCTCTGGGCTCCCAGGCCACCTGCCCCGAGCCCTGGTATCCAGGATACCGCATGAAGCTGCTGCTCTTTTAGCAGGCCCTCACTAGCCAGACTTGAGTGGACGGCTGCAAGCTAATGAGTTGTGTGCCCCAGCCAGGGAGAGGCCCTGTCACGTGGCTCTGGGATCAGGTCTGAACGCCACCAACTGCTGTGCACACATCAATTTACTCAACCCAGGGTTTATTTGCTGTGACAATCATGGCCTTCACCTGGAAACCTTCATCACTACTAGGGCAGATTCAAGGGTACCTAGAACTGAAAGGCCGTCCAAGCTGATGGGTAAGTCAACTCTCTTCTCCTGGAAGATGGCAGCAAAGGCAGCAGTAGCCCCACGGCCAGGTCAGACTTTTTGCCACGGGCTGTCCTAACTCAACCACGTTGATACCACTATTTACACAGTGCTTTTCATTTCCCCAGATGAGGACGTCTTCTGTCACCCACAGGAACCCAGGAGATACCAGGAAAGGAAGGTAGTACTATCCTCATTCAACACTTGGAAACTGAGGCCCAGAGATATTAAACCCCAAGTTCAACATGAAGTACTAGACCTATAACTCAGGTCTTTGGTACCTGGTCAGCTGGGAAGATTCAAAAGGCCCAAGAGGGCCCCAGTTAGAGGGATGCAATCCAGCTGTGACGAGCATCCCACAGGCCTTCTCTGTTGGGGGTCAAGTGGGCTAACTACACTCTCCTAGCTAGGAGGGTGATGGCCTCTAAATGGATGGCAACCGTCGCCACCAGCACTTTCTCTAACTGAAAGGTGAAGAGGCGGGGCGAGTCTGTCGATGCAACACATTCCTTGGTTTATTTTCTCCGCTAGAAATAAATGGGAGTGTCTGAAGGGCAGCCCAGCCATTCCAGAGCAAAGTCAAACTGCTTTTGTCGGACAGCTCTCTGTTCAGCGGCTATAAACCGAATGCCATTACCCGCAAAATGTAACCATAAAGGCCATAAGCCCGACGTTGTGAGTTAATTAAATGCCTCATTAACTTTTTTAAAAACATGACTTATTCAATTCATAGAAAATTTAACCATCACCGCTAAAGGCACAAGCATGTGGTTGCACACTGGCGTTTCAGCCTAAGAAATAGAAGCCTTTTTCCCAGGAGGGAAAGGTTTGAGGTCTTTGGCCACACAAGTGATCTATTTAACGCGGATCTGAAGCCAGAGTGTGTTTCTAAACTTCCAGAACCAGATTATCATGACATAAAGCTCAGACAGCCTTTATACTGCACATGGTATCTTTGGCTAAGCAGAAGAAAATAACCAAGAATGCTGAAGACAAAACTTCAGGAAAACCCTCCCAAACCACACCCTTATCTGCTTAAGCAAACTGTCCTTCAATTTGAAAAGGTTGAAGCTGCCACATCTCCCAACTGGGCCTTCATCCCAACATTTAAAATTCTGCCCAGAGAAATCCCAGAAAGTTGGATTCAAAGTTGAAAGCGTTCGTCTACTTGTCACAATGTTCAGCATCAACACTGGTGATCTGTGGAATCTACATATTGAAATTTACATTTGAAGAAAAAAACAAATCCGACCGTAAACATTCCCAAGGCTTCCTGTGCAATCAAAGGCCAGGTAGCCTAAAAAAGGATGGATCAAGTGCCCCTTGGTCCAGGCCTCAGAGCCACCAAACCAAAATGGAAACTGTCTTAGAGGACCAACGAGGGTCTTTTGACCTCTCTGGTCCCAAAGGGAGACTGCTGGAAATGATGCCAAGTTCACAGGTGGGGCTCAGAGCCCCGCCCTCCACGGCGGGTGCAGCAGCACCCCGCCCCCCCATCTCCAGCATCTGCTGGAAGCGGGAGTCTACTTTCTCAACCCTAACCCAAAAGTTGGGGTTGGGAGTCTCCCCCCCAACTCCAGCGTTTGCTGGAAGCAAGGAGACTATTTTCTCAACCACGGGGGTCTCTAGCTCAACACTATGTGCAACATCTGCTCTGTCCTCCTAGGCGCCCGCTCTCAGCTCTTGGGAAACCAACTGGGTGCTCCTTGGACTTCACCTGCAAGTAACTGCGCTAACTACCAGAAAGTGCTCTCTAGCTAATGGAGAGGTCTCCAAGAGACGTGTAGATATAAACAACAGCACATTCAACCCACAACAACAACAAAAAACACCCCCAAACTAAGCATAGCCCTAGTGCTTCCAACTTCCCACCCACAGTCATGCCTTAGGGCCAAGGCAGGCACACTTCCAAGGGCTCACGGCACTATGGACCGGGGTGGGGGGACACGACGGGAGACGGGGGACAGGGGCACAGAGCTGGCTGAGGGTGTGGGCGCCAGGGCTCCGGGCCAGCCTGGGTCCTGCCACCCCAGTGCTCAGCCACACCTCCACGCTCGCCTGCTGAACCGCGTTTTACTGTCACCATTCAACTCCCAGAGGGCTGATGCCAGCACAGAAAAATGCCTTTGCCCTGTGGGCTATTACATCACAATTGCTACTGACAAGTATGGTGGGGGAACTGCACAGGGCAGAGAGAGTCATCTGTCTTACAGAGGTTTTGAACTGTCAAAAGGGCAATTCCAGTGTGAGCCAGTCTTGCTGAGGAGCGTGGTGGGCTGTGGAGCACTGCTGGATTGCTACCTGTACGGGTATCAGCTAACCCCTCTGAGGCTCAGTTTCCTCATCCGAGAGTGGGCTAGTACGCGTTACTACCAAGTGAAGATGTTAACAGGGTGAAAGGAGTTACTACAGATCACACGGGCTTAGGCAGATATCAGCTATCTTTCTATGTTGCTCTAGCAATAGAGGCCATCACTGTCATCAGCCGTGCTGGGTTGGGATACAGCAGTGTGGACAGGGAGTTTTGTGCAAGGTTCAACCCCTGCTCCCCGCCCATCAGCCCTCGGCTCCCGTGCCCTCTCAGAAAGAGACTGCTCAGGTCTGCCCCACTCCCATCCCTACTCTGCACAGACACTACCCACCCGCTACCCCACAGGGGCATCACTCTGCCCCAAACAGCACAAGTTAGTAGAGCTAATAACTACTCTCCTACTCTCTTTCTTGCTATTCAGATTCCAAAAGGGCTCATTAAAATTCCCCTGGTCGCCAAGCCCTGGGTTAGGTCAGATTTTATATCAGAGATAAGTGAGCCAGACTGGCCGAAGCAGCCTACCTGCCTGAACGGGAACGGAACATCAGAGAGGCCTGCCTTTCTTTTCACACCACGACTGAACAAGCCACCAAAGAGCCTGCAGTGTGAGCGGGAGCCAACGCAAACACCCTGCTGGAACACCCAGCCCAGCCCGCCACGTGGAGGGGGCTGGGCTCTGAGACCCGCCCCCCATCCACAGCCAGTGTGTCCCCCACCCAAGGAGCAGAAGCCAGCGGATCCTGATCCAGGGCACCCACAAGGATGCTCACCTCGTAGCCAAGCCGGGAGGCCTGCTGTAGGAGGGTCTCGCCCGCGTTCTTATTGACAATAAGTCTCCGCGCTTCCGGTGGCATCGGGCGGGACTGGGTGGTCTCTGGAGGGGAGCTTGACCATGTCAGCTGCGAGGCCTGGGAAGCTGGTAACAATTGCTGCAAACAGTCCAAGGGCTTCTGGTCCTGCTTGGCCGGCGAAAGATCATAGTCGGAACTGGGCTCAGGCCGCTTTCAAAATCTCCGGACGGTCACCTATCACGAAACCAGGCAGCGCACACATTTCAGGCTGTCCTTCCACCACCCGCCTGGTTCGCCTCCTCCCTGAGTTACAAACCTGAGTGGAGGAAAGCACTTTTCCTCCTCTCTGTCTGGGGGAGGCGGGGCGCGAGGAAGGGGTTGCATTTTTACTCGCTGGAAACTTCACCGCCACCCAGGAGACACGTCCCCTAGGAAGGGGCAGGGACGTTTTGGGGGGAGGGGTTCAGGAAAAGGAAAGCTTTGTCCCCAGAAGCAGAGAAGTAGGCAGGCGGGATGTGCCTGCATGGGCCCGGGGGGCGGGGGAGAACCAGGGCCAAGAGGTACCTTGCCATCCGCATTGTCCACCTAGGAGTCCCCTGGCAGCGGCAAGCCCCGCCTGGGCTCCTGAGGGATCAAAGGCTTGGTTTTGCACGGTTGCTTCGCGGATGGTTTCTCGCTGTTGTCGGTGTATTTCTGCGGCAGGGGCGAAGGCTGCCGATCCATTTCTTCGTCCATGCACAGCACATCTGTCAGGGGGAGAAGCAGTGGGCGTTACACAGTTGTAGCCGGTGAGGAGAGAAAAGCCCATTGTTAGCACTGATCGTTGGAGCAGCTTCAGTTTTTAAAGATATACCAATTATGTTTTCAAAGCACTAATATTTTAATTATCCCACATTCAACCGGCAAATAGGCTAACCCACGAAACGCCAAATGGCAAGTCGCTTCAAAGGGCCGCAAGAGAGGGCAGAAGCCAGCCCTTCGTGCGCTCCCGTCCCCACCCGTGGGGGGCCTGGGTGCTCGGGACAGGGCGACTGCGGACAGCCTGAGGCTGGAATGAGGGCACTGACAAGCGCCCGGGGTCACCCAAGACTTCCCTTCCTGCCCAGCCGGGCTGGGTGATGAGGAGCAGCCCAGGAAGTCAAGCTCCCACCTCACTGTCCATTCCATAAGGAAGTGTGCAGGCTGAAAGGACCTCAGGAAGAAAACTCCCCGCTCGCCACACGCTACTCTTGTCAACTTGGATGGCGCTCAGGTCCCCTCCAGGGCCGTTTCCCACAGAGGGCGGGTGATCCAACCTCCAGGAGCGCCCCCCGCCCCGTGCGTACCTTGTTCATTGTCACTGCATTTAAGGGACTCCTCCAACCAGCTGCTGTTGCTTTTGGCCTCTGCCCTTTTCCTGCCAGGTTTCTCTTCGGAGATGCTATTGCCCTGGGGGGTGACCGCAGGCTGAACCGCCTGGGTCACTTCCTTCCTGCCCTGCCGGCCAGGTTTGCTCTCTGCTCCCGACGTTCTCTAAGGTGCAGCAAGCGGCGCTGCTTTCTGGGATGGAGCCCTGTTAATTCAATGCACACCTCAGGTTGGTCAGCTCACTATAATGTGGCTCTTCTAAGTGGTTAGAGGAACTGTTTGTCATTTCCCTCTCAGGCCAGTCAGCTAATGGACAAATAACTACAAATTAAAGAAGAAGCCCCCCAGGGCGGGGGGGTGGGCCGAACAAACTGTCTTACACATCACTAACAGGGGTGGGGGAGGGGAGGGGTGTGGTCACTGTGTTGGCTGGAACTTGTCACCAAGTCTCGGGAGGGGGCCTATTTGCCTTTGGCCACCTTTGGGCTCCAGCCCCGGCAACTGGCTTTGGGGGGGTGGGGGGTGGGATGGGGGTGGGGGGTGGGGAGGTGTGAGTGGCTCCCCCCAGGGATCCAGGGTGGGACTGGAACTTTCCACTGCTCCGCTCCAGGACTTCCGTAGGGTGCCCTGCGGGCCCGAAGCCAAACCGAGCTCACCTTTGGAGACCCGTCTCCGCTTGGCTTTCAGCAGAGAGTCCTCCGGGAGCACAGTGGTCTCAGTGTGGTTCCTATTGCCAGACACCTTGCGCTTTCTGTTCAGCCGGAGGGTGGGGCTGCGTGACGCGTCCGGGGCCGCCTGGTCGGCGGGGGACTCTCTGGGGGGCTCCGTGTCCATGTCCTCAGGAAGATCACTGTCTTCTGGGGCTTCGAAGGGGTCAGGTTTGCTTCCATCATAACACTCCCCTAGGGGAGGGGAGACAACCCGGAAAGGAGGGAACAAAGGTCACCAGGAGCAGGCAGGACCCCCACGCCCAAGGCAATCTGCTACCAACAGACCACCCCCCTTTGGAGACCAGGGGCCTCACACGCCGCAAGCACAAAACCCTCAGAAAGACGTCCCAAAGGAAGGACAGCTGAACACAACCAGCAAAGAAAGCACAAAATGAGGCGCGTAGCCCACTCACAATCCATCCTTCAAGGGTCAAGGTGAGGCATCTACACCATCCGTCTATAGGCATGTGAGATCACTCCCTAACTGCTTAACTCTCCAAGGTGGCTTACTTTTAAAGGGGGGGTGAGTGACCTCACAGTAAGATCCAACCAATCAGAGCGGAGCTACAAATGACTATGGAAACAGCTGCTAGTCAACAAAAAAGGCTGATGTCATCAAGAGACCAAATAGCCCCCAACTGCCATCTACACAGACATAGCACCAATGTTCACTTGGGTCAGCAGGGGTGAGGGTGAAGAAAAAGGGTAGGGAAAGAATGGTGGGAGGCTGGGAAGCTGGGGAGACCAAGGCAAGAGGAGCCTGGCAAAGGGAAAGGAAAGGCTTCCTGGTGCACACACAAGGGTCAAGGGCAATTTCAAAGAACTCAACCAGATTGCTACAAGTCCGTCTGTCCTCTTTCCACACCCGTGGGGGGAAAAGCATTTCACTGCCATCGAGGGGCTGCTCCTAGTTCCTGTCTAGGAAGAAGGCCCTCAGTGACACCAGTCACCCACCTGGCACGTCTCCACGCCTTCCTTCCCAGGCAACAAGCATCTAAGGACATTTCAAAGACAAGACTCCAACCCCCTTCATGGGGGGTGGGGGGTGGGGGGGTGGCGGGCAGGGCTGAACTGCTCACACCCCAGCTCCGCCTGTGTTGCTCCTGCCCCCCTGCTCAATCTAGCATCCACTTGGGGCTTTTCCTCCAATCACCCCAGCCTAACATCACTCCTCACTTTTGCTCTAGCCAAAGAAACAGTTCAACTGCTTTGCTAGTCACATTGTTTCTAACACACAAAAAATTCCATAATGATCACTGTGCTGTTAAAGAGTTCCCCGTAGATGACCCTGTGTCCATCACCGGCCGGGGGTGGGGGTGGGTGTATGAGTTTGGTATTTCATTAACACCTGAGCTAAGCTCCCACAGCCCGTTTTTCTAGATGAAATCATGGACACACCCCTCACATGCTGCTCGCATTCCTCCTCCTCTCCCTAGACCACTTCAAGTATCACTCCCACTTCTGCCCAGCCGGCTGGTCCCCTGATCAGCCTCTCTTGGGGGGCATTCCCAGCATTTAATGGCAGCCAGTTGTGGGGATGAACCTAACCCTGGCCTGGGCTAGCCTGACCTGTGTTCTCAATGGTGGAACACACTTAGCTTTTCTCCAAGGGTATCCCAAGGTGGGAGAGATCCCCATCTACTCTTGCCAGAATGGTGGAATCACCCCAACCGCGAGGGTCTCCTGTCATGGCAGCAGGAGAAACCCCAAACTCCTGGCCTGTGCTTACAGGTGATGCAGCCCAGGCTACCACAGGCCCGGTGAAGACGGCGTGCTGCAACTCTCACTCCGGCTGCTCTGTGACCCTCTTAAACACTTGCGCAGGAATGGCGCCACTTTACAACTCGGCCCCCTTCACTTGTAAAGTGCGAATGTTATTGCTAGCCTCCCTCCAGGGTGGGCTTCATAATCACGGGCCGGGCTCAGCACAGAGAAAGGCTGGAAAAATCCCTTTAACCAAAAGATGCCAAGACTTTCAGACCAGCCTGAATCTCAGGCCTGAAACGTAGGAAATTTTAAGAGGTGAGCCCTGCTGGTTACACCATTGGACTTCTCTGGTCCAATCAGCCTTCCCTAAAAGCTCCGTGGGAGGGGATCCATGGAGGAATGGAAGGGCTACCTTAAGAACCCCCATGTCCAATTTGAAAGTTTCTTTTTCCAAACTAGGTCCATCCACCCATCCCCCAACCCCGGAGCCTTTTAGGGCAAAGACCTCAATTCCCCTCAGCTAAGGCCCCCCAAGACCTTACGCTAGTGTGACCTTACCCAGGCCAGTAATAATCCTGAAGGACACCCACCCCGACTGCCCAAGATGCCCATGGCCACCAGCTATGGGGTAGAGGCTCCGTGTCACTTGGAGCTTCTCAAAGACTGTTCTAACCACGACCCACAGGAGGATGACCCTTGAGGGCAAAGGAGTTGGGGAGATAAATAGATACACGGGGATCCTAACCATCAGGCTTTGCCATCATTGCTACTTTTGGCCCTTCTAAAAGTGGGAAGCCATGTGCCCTTGGTCACCCAGTCTAAGCAAGATGTGAACGTGGTCCCTGCAGCATGGTCCTATGACTCACAGCACATATATCCCAAATTCATTATGGTTGTACCATAGCATCACCTCACAGAAGCATCACCACAGCAACATTTACAAGTCACTGTGGCAGCAAAGCACCCTCACCACTGTTGAGCCATGCCCAGTGAGGCCTAAACAAGGTGAGAGGGTTCTGAGTCGCTGTAAGGCTCCCCAGGATTAAAATCCCCTTCTCTGTAGCTTAACTATAATAGCACCTCCAGTCAGGGCTAACCTTGTTCAAAGTTAAACCCGCTACACAAGGAGTGCAGGGGATCTCTGTTCCAAAGTAGTTTACAAACATGCAGGTGCTCAGCTGGAAGAGAAGTTCCCTGAGCAAAGAAGTTTCATGAAGCCCCTCAACTGAGGCTTCCTCCAGCTCCTGGCCAGGCACTGCCACTGAGCAGGTCCTAGGCCTGTCCCAGCCAAGTGGCTGGCAAGGGAGATGGTTACTCCAAGTTTGAGAAGGAAGGGACCAATGCCTCCTTGCCCCGCCCCATCTTCAAATGCCACTGAGCGTTCCTAGTGATGAACTTCCAAGTCTGAGGAACCTCCAAACTCATTTGGTGAACTTCCAAAATAAAAATTTCACTCAGCCACCCATGTGATCATAAAGAATAAATGAGTATCTCAGCCACTGTGTTTTCAAGTTAATTTCTTTTTTAAACAAGCCCCTAGCAACAAGATGCACCCGCACCAGGACAACCAGGGCCGTGCAAACAGCACCCACCACCTTAGAAGCTCCTGGGCCCTCCATGAGTAGGGGCTGCCTCAGAAGGGGGAAGGCATCTTGAAGGCATCCTGGACCCTCTCTGTGACCCCTGCCCGCCCCAAATCCCCGCCCCAGCTCCCATGTGCTCACAGCTCGGCTCTCGGCCACACCGACACCCATGAGAAGGACCTGAGCCCATATCAGCTCAAGACATGATGGCCCAAGAACAAGAAGGCCCATTCATATCCAGCTGAATGGAATGAACACCTGCTGGGCCTTGGACGTGGAGGCTGCAGTAAGAACAGTGGCCCCTTCAGGTGACCTTTCTTGACCAGCTATTTACAAACCCCACGTCTCTACAAGACAGAGGGTGGGTGGGGAACCCACCTTCGTTGCCCCAACCTTTCAAACGGAGCCCCTCACCTTCCCCAACCCTTCTCCTGACCTCCCATGGTGGCCATTCATGGCTCACTGGGCCACGTCCCGGGTGCTCCAGGAAGAGACCCGTCGGTCGGTCTGAGATTGGAGGCAGGCGGTGGGGGGAGGGGGCTTTCGGAATCATCTGGGGCTCAGGCCCTGCTCCCCATCAGCCACACCGAGTTCTCGTCTCCACGCTCAGCAGGAAAGACTGGGAAGGATGCACACAAACGTCTCTGGGAAGAAGGGCGGGTGAGGCCACTGAGACGTGAAGGGCAGCGGCCACCCTGGGTTTGGCCACGTTGCTGGAGAAAAGGGCAAAAAGACTCGAGGCCGGTTACCTGCCCGCTCCCTTCCTCCAGCCTACCTCACCGTCCACCCACAACAGGCAGATCCCCTCCTCAGAAAAGTGCATCCCCGTGAACTTGGCCGTGCCCACTTTTATCACATCTCTCTGAGAAACTTCCCCAGGAGCTGAGTTATGAGGCCACTCAGGAGGGTAAGGGTTGCGTGTCAGCTGTGAGCACAGGCAAGGAGGCAGGCCTTCTTGCTGCTTCACTCCAGGGTGGCCTGGACCCTCCGTTTTTCATTCCAATCCCGAGGGGGAGGAGCTCGGAATCGTCTACTCCAGGCACATCAAGAGCCCCATCCCTCGGGTAAGGCCGCCACTGACTAGCCCCAGAAATCCCCTTCTACGGGAGCCACGTGGGACACACCGGTCCCGCTGTGGCTTACCCAGAACCCTGGCCACAGGCCTTTCTCTGACCCCAAACATAAGCTGGGGGAGGGCAGTGCTCCAAGCAGCACAGAGAAGCACACGCTGCTGCTGACCACAATTCTCCCGAACTGCATCAGGCACCCACGACCTAAGCGTGCGGGCGAACGCCGACCCTACGACCGGGTCCAAGGGCCTGGGCCTCCCAAACGTGCCCACCACCCCCGACTGTCCCGTCTCAGGAGGATTGCACGCCCACCCTGTCCTCGACGTTCACCGAGGTGCCCTCACTCACCATCACCGGTGAGGTTTCTGGGGTCCGGAGCAGGCTGCAGGCCACAAGCACGCACACTGAAGAAAGCGGGAGAAAGACCTCCACTTGCTGCCAACGCATCTCATTCGCCCAGGAAGTCTCGAGGGCCAAGCCCGAAGTCAACCCCAGTGGGGGAGCAGCTGATGGGACCGCAGAGTGTGACTCGAGGCCAACACGAGCTTTCTCTCCAGTTCGGCCTCCAGAACAGAACACACCCGTCTGGTGGGAAGAACGGCCTCGTTGATCCCACGGCCTGGGAGCGTGGTGTCAGCTCCTCCTGACTGCAAACGAGCCTCCACAGAACACAATGATGCTCAACTCTCTGGGGCCTTCATCAGCCCTCATCGCACGTGAACGAAACCTCTGCCTCTGGAGGGAGAGTCCGAGTACTCTCCACTCCCTCCCACAGGAGACTGTCACTCTGGAGGGTCTGGCTCTGGCTGCAAGTGTCATTCAACTGCTACCAAAAACCCGTGTCCGTACCTGCTACACAACAGAACACATACCTGCTACGCCGGAGGTCCTGCACTGCCATTCCTCTGCTCTACTGTATCAGACTATTACTAACTACAGGACTAGCATTGCTCCGGAAAAAGGAGACGCGTGCCAGGAAACAGCATTTCATAGGTGCTTCACTCCTGGATGCCGCAACGCTCCAAAGGACAACCAGCCTTGCAATCCACAGCTGGGAAGGGTGGCCAGAGCAGCCCGTTCTCCGAACAGCCAGCACCCAGACGCTGGGCCGTCGGAAGCGTACTGCTTCCTCTCACCTCCCTCGGCACTGGGAGCGGAACCGCCCCATTCCCACCGACGTGGTACCACACGCGAGCCGCCTGGGTTCACTTACATCTCTCACTGTCATTCTGGTCGGCAATGGCCTCCTCCGGGGCGACCGACTTTGGCTTTTTGTGCTGACTTCCTTTCAGCCTTTCCCAGTCAGCGGGGCTGAATTTGCGCACCTCGGAGTCTTTGGTCGTGGGGTGGCCACCTTCTCGCTCTTTCATCTCCAACTTTGAGAAGCGCATCACTGCACGCTACAAAGAGAACGGAGATGGAAAAAAGACACACCTTACCACCAAAGCTATTTCACTGCCCTTACCTTAAAGGAAAGTATCTTCAAAGAAAAGTTTGCCCAAAACCAACCACAATTTATGATACAACTGAGATATTTTAAAATTAAACGATAAAAACGTAAGAGTGTCTATGTGTAACCAGTCACACACTCTTTCTTCGTAAAGCCATATGTATGTAGAGATATATGTGGTGTGTATGTAAAGCCATACATACACTGTGGCATACAGACAGACATTCTCTTTCGAAGGTAAATAAAACAAAACAAAAACACAACGCAAAGAAAGCGAAACAAAAACACAACAGAAAAGAAAACAAATGCACAGTGAATAAAGATGACCATGGCCCACAAACTTCCCTTTGTATATTTGGAAATGAAATTTAACTCAAAAGGTTTATGGAAGATTCTAGTAATAAAAATTTGAAGAACTGACCTCACAGTAAGCAGCGGGTAGACATAAAATACTGTCCTCTTGTAATCCTTCCATCTATGTAATTAAAATGGGCACTCAATGGATCATTTAGATAACTTCATCCATTTTTATAAGCATAAACCAATTTTTTTCTTAACATTGCAAAACAATTTGTCTTTGTGTTTTAATTAAAAGTAAAATATCTTAAGGAAATTCCTATACAACATCTATCATTCACTAGCAAGTTAAATACATACTCTATCCCTTTAAGCAAGGTTTGTGTTTTTGTTTTGTTTGTTTGTTTGTTTTTTGGGTGGAAAAAAAAATTGCACGAATCTCACAGACATGCGGCCGCTACACACCTCCACCAAGTATCACGTAAGGCATTCTAAGCAGCGCTTTTAGGTATATTTGTTAACGTACAGTAACGGCAGAGAAATCAAAGCGATTGATAGGTAAATGTCATGCAGTCTTCTAGACATCCTTCGCAATAATTAAAACTTCCGTTATCAGCATTCGAGTGGAGTTCGCTTAAAATCTACAGAATAACTTCAAGTATCCACTTACGTCCCCTTACTGGACACATTTCAAACATTTCAATTACCCTAAGCTTCATTAACCAAATCAGCCCGGTGTCCTGCCCTATCATACCCCCGGCCCCCTCCTCTTCACACATTAAAAAAACCTGACAACTGGTCAGGCTCCTGAAATTCAGGTTGGGGGGGCTCACCTGCAATGCCCGCTGCTCCCGGCCGAGCTGACTGGAGTCTCCGTACAGTCCGGTAGCGACACACTTGAACCGGTCACCCACGTAACCAGCGGAGTTGGCGATTCTCTTTGCCAGCTTAGATGGCTTCGGGTTCAGAACTTTGCCATCGGTTGATCCTGCCTCGTCAGCTCCGTCTTTCGTGTAGGTGGGGGTGACGTCCACACTCGGTGGGGACTGCCCACGCAAAACGGTTTGGGATCCTCTTGGGTTTTCCCGAAAGTGACCGCAGAGCCGTCGCTCCCCAGGGTCGGCTCCAGGAATGGAGTCGAGACCGGCGTCGCCAGGTTCTCCTTGTTGGTTACCACTGGAACATTCTCCTTGCTGAAGCCGGAAACTGGCTGGCCCGGAGCCTGTTTGAAAGTATAGGCTTCGTGGAAGTCACTGATGCGCCCCAACTCCTCTCTCAGGGCAATGAAATCCCGGTGTGGCTGTAGGGCCACATTTTACTTTTTTATTTTTAATATATGTTCACATGTTTCCATAAAGGATCCAAGGTGGCCCATAACGTAAGGACACACAATATTAGCTTTAAAAAAACATGAAAAAAAAAAAAAGGGAAATCATGATCCTGGAAATGGGTTGCATCCTTTTAAGGGGTGAGAATAACAGAATGAGTGAGCCAAAGATTTGGGAAAGGATCTCACATTTCCAAATGTCCAAATCTTAAAATTGCACCAAGTGGGAATGTAGCTGTGGCAATATTAACCTGAGAGAGCTCTATGATCGTTTTCTTTACTCATCACTTGGTTGCAAGGTTATAAATGACAGGGTAAGTGAAGGAGGGCAAGTAGACAGATAAGAGTCATTTCCTGATTCTCAAAAGAAGGGGCATCACCTAGGGAAGGGCACTCCAAAACCCTACAGGAATCGTCTGGATATACTAAAGTTTCTAGGTGGCAAAAGTATCTCATTTGACCCTAGGAGCCAAATGGAACTTAGAAAAGTAGTGAAAAGCTACTCAACTGAATGCAAGTCATATGACTAGGAGCATGTCAGTGAAAAGTTCAAGGGAAGATGCTGTGGAAGAGCAGTTCACCTTGTGGTTGAGCGTCCTCAGAGCGTGCAATGGGAGGTGCAGTACCTGCTCTGTCTCACAGGGACCCTCCAACCTCTAAACGCATCTCTCCTGGGAAACTGAATTCAAAGAGTCAATTTAAAAAAAAGAGAGGGCTTCCCTG
Organism: Mesoplodon bidens; assembly: GCF_964165515.1. NCBI lineage: Eukaryota > Metazoa > Chordata > Mammalia > Artiodactyla > Ziphiidae > Mesoplodon > Mesoplodon bidens. Next base: position 194,230 of record NW_027672382.1, on the reverse strand, counting down.
GTGGCGCAGTGGTTGAGAGTCCGCCTGCCGATGCAAGGGACACGGGTTCGTGCCCCGGTCCGGGAAGATCCCACATGCCGCGGAGCGGCTGGGCCTGTGAACCATGGCCACCGAGCCTGCGCGTCCGGAGCCTGTGCTCCGCAATGGGAGAGGCCACAACAGTGAGCGGCCCGCGTACCACAAAAAATTAATTAATTAATTAATTAATTTTAAAAAGATAAAAGTCTCTAGTAGAGAAATTTTATCAGAGCCTAGTATTAAGAGCTGTAGAGCCACAAGTTTCCCACGATACAGCCTTAGCAGAGGCTGTTAAGGCAGTGACAGAAAATTTGTACTGAGGGAAATAGCAGAAGAGTTTGCCTACAATTCACGAAAAGGATCCCTGCACTTGGCCTGAAGGAAATCAGCAAAATTTGTAACAGCTTGTGTATTTGTATGCGGGATTGAGAATGAATTTCATTTTTTAATTTCTCTGAATTATCACATAAGATTCAGAAGATGCTCTCTCTGCCTAGAAGCCACCCCACTGGGATAACTATGCCTACGGAGTGCCTTTGCCTATGACTCCTACTTGCTAACAGACTGGCAGCCTGGCCCCAGGGCCTGGTCGCTGCTCCCAGTGCAATGGTGGATATGGTGTCAACGGTTGCAAAATCAAAGCCCCTTACATCCTCTCCATGCCTCTGTCCCACCCCCAACCCCACTCACCATTGATGTTCAGGAAGGGGAAGGTGTCCTGGATGGGAACGTGGTGCTGTGACTTGTCCAGCTCATCTTCCTCATCTTCTTCATCCACACCATTATCTTTCTCATCCCAAGGAGCAGATCCAGTGGATCCTACCCGAGAAACACACACACACACACACACACAAAGGTCAAAAGTGAGGCGCTCACGTTGCACTGTCATCCCTGCAGCTGACCCACTGTTCAAGCTAGGCACTGCCAGCACAGAGGTTCCTTGGGTTCAGTGTGCACCCTCAATGCCAAAGAGTGGGAACCAAGGGTGTTCACCCCACTCCCAGCTCCTCCTACGGAGCCCCAGTTCAAGCTCTCATCCCCTCCCCTATCCAGGAGCTGCAGACCCTACTCCCTTCTCCTAGAAATCTTTTAATTCCTACTCTAAACCCCTTTCTACACATTCGCATCCCTTCTAAGGACCCAAGGAGCACGGCTTCTTTCCTTTATAAGCTTAATGTGAAGACAGACCCTTCCCTCATGGCAGAGCCTCACTAGATTCACTGGAGGTCAAGTCTAAATTATCTGGCTCTTAGTCGGAACTGGCTAAACATTGAGTAAATATAGGGATCAGGTGGTATTCTCCTAGGAAAAAATACCATACAAATTAAATGATCACTTACCCATCATTTATAAAGAGAACTTAATAGCCTTCATAATGTCATGGCAATTGATTCTTACAACAGCCTTTGAAATACGCAGGAAAGATGAGAACCCAGATTTTATAGTGGAAGAAGCTGAGGCTCAAAACGTTGAATGACTTGATTCAATGTCCCACAAGTAGTGAAATGGAAAGACCGAGGTTTATAACTCAGACCTTCTAAGTTTTAAGCCCTCCTTCTTCTAAACTACCTGGCCTCTCTTCTCAGTGTTGAGTCCCAAGAGAAGTTATTTTTTATAGAACTCAATACCCCCTCTTCTTTCTAATGCTTTACTGTTCCACTGGGTGGGCAGGAAGACTGTGCTGAGTTTATATCTTTTGTTCTCTGGGTTCCTTCTAGGGACAGCATTTCTTGCTTTATTTACCAGTCTTCAACTTTGTAAGCGAGGCGACTTTCAAGTCGACTATCGCTTTTAGGGTCCAGCCCGGAACCTGGCACACTGTCCACCTTCTCCCCAGCAGCTGGGGCCTCACCTGGGTTAATGATAGAGCCCTGGGGCTGGGAGATGTCACACACTTGATATATCTTCACTGGGTTCATGGGCACCTCCTTGGTGCCGTCGTACATCAGGTTGAATTCCCTGCTCTTGTTGAGCGCACAGCGGAGCTGGGCCTTCCATTTAGCTGGGTCGGGGTCGTCCACCCCTTCCTGGTACTTCCCCTGTCTCCACAGCCCAGGCCTGAGGGATAGGAAACTGCAGTGAGTGCCTGCTTGTTGCCCAGAAACACTGGAAAGTGTGCCCGCCCTACCTCGTACAGACACAGATACACACAGCCCTGCCTGACCGCCCCATCACCCCAACTCCAATTTACAGAGACTGCAGCAGAAAACACCATGTTGGGGACCAGGCAAGGCAGGGCCTGAGAGAAACTAAGCCAAATGCAAATACAGTATTTTAAAAAGAGGAGCCTCATCTCAAGTGCTTGTGCCAGCATCATCTGTCAAGACTACAATGGCCTTAATGAAGGGTTGAAAATAAAGAAAAATCTGGAACAAGTATACACCAAAATACTAATGGTAACTTTTGGATAGCAAGACTTCAGGTAATTTTGTTTTGTTTTGCTTGCCTTATTTGTTTTTCACATGAATTGCTTATATAATAAGAAGAGAAAGGGAGGTGGCGTATGATATGAAGAATTTAGGCTTGCTGTTCCCTCTCCCTTCAGTCTTTAATCTGATGCACAAATAACTGTTGAAACCAAGTACCTTTAGGAGTAGCAGCCCATAGGAGGGCAGGAAGCACGCTCTGGGGGTTCAGCTGGCCTCAGTGCGAGGCTGAGGGCCTCAAGTCCTAATAAACTCACACCACCTGCCTTTCCCTGCTTCCTCAAACTCCCACATTGGGAACATTTTGCTGGGAACACCAGTGGCTGGTGGCCTGGGCCAAAACCAGTGTGGCCCCGCCTCTCTGGTTTTCAATTTCCAGGTCTAACAGGCATTTATGTGTCTGTTCACGGGATATCAGCCCTCCCCCACTGTTAACCTATCTCAGATGTCTACACTTTCTTCAGGGCTGTGACGTATGTGCTGGTGCAGAAAAGGGGGATGTCTTTTGCAGAGGACTCAAGATCAAGAGAACGAGATGGACCGGCCAGACTGCTCCCACTTGATGTTAGGAAGATAAGGTGGCCATGTAGTTAGAATTCTGCAGCGGAACATAGCCTATAGAGTCTATGGGTTTGTGGATCCACAACTTTTATTTTTTCAGTAATGCCAACCAAGCTCGTAAGAGACTGACATATAATCCAGAATGCCAGTCTACTCGTTTTCAAAGGGGGATAAAGCTGGTCAGTGACCAGCATGGTTAAGTCCAATAACCTGGACATAACCATGTATGATCTCAACCAGTAACTCCTGTATCTGGTTTCTAATGACAATTCCAAGAACATAAGACCCACTCAACATTTAAATCCAAATTTTCACATGACTCCAAAGCTAAATGGAAATGATTTGATATTGAACTCTAAATCTGCATTATCTAGACTATCTCTTACCCAGTTGGGTAACCCAGAAGCGACAGTAAAAGGCTCCTGCTTTCCCAAACATCACAGGGCGTAAAGATGAAAAGCACTGGACAGGCAAGACCCCCAGTGAATTTGCAAAGCTGCTCTTGTGTCTTTGTCTTTTTGACCTTGAAGCCAGGAGAAATTCTAAAAATACAAATGTATTAATTTTTAAAACTTGACTTTACTGAATATTGTTCAGATCCCCAAGCCTACAAAAATAATTTTATTTTTTTAAAAATGCTCCCTCTTCAGACTATACTACAAAGCTACAGTAATCAAGACAGTGTGGTACTGGCACAAAAACAGAAAGATAGATCAATGGAACAGGATAGAAAGCCCAGAGGTAAACCCACGCACATATGCTCAACTTATTTTTGATAAAGGAGGCAGGAATGTACAGTGGAGAAAGGAAAGCCTCTTCAATAAGTGGTGCTGGGAAAACTGGACAGGGACATGTAGAAGTATGAGATTAGATCATTCCCTAACACCATACACAAAAATAAGCTCAAAATGGATTAAAGACCTAAATATAAGGCCAGAAACTATCAAACTCTTAGAGGAAAACATAGGCAGAACACTCTATGACATAAATCAGAGCAAGATCCTTTTGGACCCACCTCCTAGAGAAATGGAAATAAAAACAAAGATAAACAAAAGGGACCTAATGAAACTTAAAAGCTTTTGCACAGCAAAGGAAACCATAAACAAGACCAAAAGACAACCCTCAGAATGGGAGAAAATATTTGCAAATGAAGCAACTGACAAAGGATTAATCTCCAAAATTTATAAACAGCTCATGCAGCTCAATAGCAAAAAAACAAACAACCCAATCCAAAAATGGGCAGAAGACTTAAATAGGCATTTCTCCAAAGAAGATATACAGACTGCCAACAAACACATGAAAGAATGCTCAACATCATTAATCATTAGAGAAATGCAAATCAAAACTACAATGAGATATCATCTCACACCAGTCAGAATGGCCATCATCAAGAAATCTAGAAACAATAAATGCTGGAGAGGGTGTGGAGAAAAGGGAACACTCTTGCACTGCTGGTGGGAATGTGAATTGGTACAGCCACTATGGAGAACAGTATGGAGGTTCCTTAAAAAACTACAAATAGAACTACCATATGACCCAGCAATCCCACTACTAGGCATATACCCTGAGAAAACCATAATTCAAAAAGAGACATGTACCAAAATGTTCATTGCAGCTCTATTCACAATAGCCCGCAGATGGAAACAACCTAAGTGTCCATCATCGGATGAATGGATAAAGAAGATGTGGCACATATATACAACAGAATATTACTCAGCCATAAAAAGAAACGAAACTGAGCTATTTTTAATGAGGTGGATAGACCTAGAGTCTGTCATACAGTGTGAAGTAAGTCAGAAAGACAAAGACAAATACCGTATGCTAACACATATATACGGAATTAAAAAAAAATAAAAATGTCATGAAGAACCTAGGGGTAAAACGGGAATAAAGACACAGACCTACTTGAGAATGGACTTGAGGATATGGGGAGGGGGAAGAGTAAGCTGTGACAAAGCGAAAGAGAGGCATGGACATATATACACTACCAAACGTAAGGTAGATAGATAGTGGGAAGCAGCCGCAGAGCACAGGGAGATCAGCTCGGTGCTTTGTGACCGCCTGGAGGGGTGGGATGGGGAGGGTGGGAGGGAGGGAGATGCATGAGGGAAGGGATGTGGGAACAGATGTATATGTATAACTGATTCACTTTGTTATAAAGCAGAAACTAATAAAAAATAAATGAATAAATAAATAAATAAATAAAATACAAAAAATACAAAAATAAAAATGCTCCCTGCCTCAAAGGAGTTTACAATCCCTTAAAGGAGACAGATGAGTCAATAGATCAGAAATATAGATACTATGTGAACATCAGTAAAACTGCCTAATCCATAAAGAGTCGGGGGGTAGGTATGGTTGGCCAAGTTTATCAGAATTTATGATTCTAGGGCTGAATCTTGAACATGGGTAGAAATTAACCAGGTGAGAAGCGTGGGTCAAGATACTCTAAGCAGAAGAAGCTTTATGGGCAAAGGCAGAGGCTGAAAAGCACAGTGCTTAGGGGACCTACAAGCAGTTCAGCTTGCGTGGAGGCAACATGAGATGAAAGTCTGGGCTTGTAAGTAGGAACCATGCCAAGGAGTTTGGACCTGATTCTTAGAACACTGAGAACCACTGAGAGATTTAAGCAGGTTGTGATGGGATCAGATTTAAGTTTTAGAAAGAACCCTCTAGCTGCAGGACTGAAAAGGGTTTGAAGGGAGGCAACGCATGAAGATAATACATAGTCTCTATATAATCCATATAATAGTGTCACTAGGGTCTGAACTAAGGAGGTGGCGGTAGGGATAGAGGATACAGGTAACGAAGGAGCCGTTAAAGACGCTGACTTGACACAGCTTGATGAGGAACTGAGTCCTTGAAGAAGGTGAGAGAGAAATCAAGGATGATTCCCTGGTTTAGGGTTTGGGAGACTGGGTGGGGGGTGATGCTGGCCACTGAGATAGGAGCAGGTTTAGAAAGATGATTTCCCTTTGGAAATGTCGGAGTTCAAATGCCTGTGGAAGGCCTAGGGGAGGATGCCCAGCATGCCCACGGCAGTTTTTTATCCCCACTCACCTCTCACATCACCTGAGGGACTCTCCCTGCCTGCCTCCAGCCTGGAAGAAGGTCCACCAGATTACTGACATCTCTGCCCTGTGGGCAAGGACCAATTTCTTTTCATTTCTGTATCCCTGCTCAGGCTTTAGCACACAGTTGGTCAATGTGTATTTGTTGAATTGCCTCAAATTTACAGAAATACACTTCTTGGGGAATGAATAAGTTGCTATTACAGATGCAAGACCAGAAAAACAGCCATGAGCAGAAGGCCAAGGAGACACTGCAGAAAGTGCTGGAGGAGAAAATGTGTTGCAGAACAGCAACTGCAGAGGAAACAGGTGTGCGGATGCTCCATAATCCTTGGGGCTGGGAACCCTGGGGCAGTCTGGGTGGCAAGGGAGCCAGCTGCACAACTCCCTGGAACCCCCAAGGCACCACCCTCTCCTCTGATCTCCCTCAGCGGTCACTGGTCCTGGCCGAGCACAAGTGTGAAGAGTGGAAGAGCCAGTACGAGAGCCACCCCCAGCATGCAACTGTCCCCTACCCTGCCAGCCCAGTAATCATGAATGCCGTCTTCCTTCTCTTTTTTACAATGTGGTACATATGGATTTTTTTTTGAATGAGATTTAACCAGCTTTTAAACCTTTCTTCTTTCTAACAATATCAGTACTCTCTGACTCTCCAAATGCGCCTTTTCAAGTTGATTTAATTTATGGAAAAATCACCCTTCATACTTTCCCTTTCTTTTTTAAACCTCCCCATGGTAGTGTAATGTAGTAGAAGGAGATTTGGCCTGGGAGTTTGGACACCAGGGTTCTAGCGGCAGTAACCCACAGTTACACACGTTATATTATTAAAGAAAAAAGTAACTTACAGAAATGTATGAGGCCATTATGCACATACACACAAACATATATTCACTCATATATCCATAAAAAAGTAGTCTGGAAGGTTCTATAAAATGTTAAAGGTGTTCATCCCACGGTGGAGGAGATATACGTTAACTATATTACCCTCTTAAATTTTTACAGTAAATATATATTACTTTTATAATTTAAAAAGCCAAACTTTTCATTTTTAAAAACCTAAAACATGAAAGAAAACTGGAAAACCAACAAAATTAAAACAATCCCTAAGTCTGAGGCGACGATTTTTTTATCCGAGTCCAAGTGATGAATGAAAATACTAAGAATGGTGTGTGACACCTCAAAGTATAGAAAAAAATACAGTAAGGCAAGTAGGCATTAAGATAATAGAATATAAAAAGTTACCCAGATATATTCAGACAATGGACTACTATTCCAGTAATAAAAAGAAATGAATTACTAATATGAGCTACACGGATGAGTCACAACAACATGAGGAGCCAAAGAAGCCACGTGCAAAAGGGTACTTGTTGTATGCTTCCATTCATATGAATTTCTAGAATAGGAAACACTAATACATAGTGAAAGAAAGCATGTCAGTGGTTGCCTGATGCCAGGCCTGGGAAACTGACTGCAAAAGGACAAGAAGGAACTTTTTGCAGGTATTGGAAGTGTTCTGTATCTTGACTTTGGCGACGACAATAGAGATATACACATTTGTCAAGACTTATCAAATTACATGCTTAAAACGGGTACACCTCGTTGAATGTAATTCATACTTCAATAAAGTTGATTTTAAAGTTAAATTAAAAAGTCACCTATGGGGACTTCCCTGGTGGCACAGTGGTTAAGAATTCGCCTGCTAATGCAGGGGACGTGGTTTCAAGCCCTAGTCTGGGAAGATCCCACATGCCGCCGAGCAACTATGCCCGTGCGCCACAACTACAGAGCCTGTGCTCTAGAGCCCGTGAGCCACAACTACTGAGCCCGTGTGCCACAACTACCGAAGCCCACGTGCCTAGAGCCCATGCTCCACAACAAGAGAAGCCACCACAGTGAGAAGCCGGCGCACTGCAACAAAGACACAATGCAGCCAAAAATAAATTAATTAATAATAATTTTTTAAAAAATAGTCACCTAGACGTCAGAGTGAGACAGAGTTCCTTTAAGCTTTCAGTCCCAGCTCTTCTCTGAAGCCTCCCCTCATCTACCCTGGCAGCATGTGACCACTTTGCATCTCTTTAACACCTTATATTTATCGGTTCCATTCAGATTGGATGCTTGAAAAGTTTTGTGTATTTTATGTCTATCTTCCATTAAACTTGGTTCCTCTAAGGCAGGAACAATCATCTCTTTCATAAATTGAGACCATTACAAAAACAGAATTATGTTCCCTTTCCTCTCAATCAGGGGAATTTGAAGTAGGATTGATGAAATCCTGGAAATCATAAGCAAAAATGTCATTTCTGCATTTTTATGGCCACAGGGTCCTGTGTTTTCATCAGATTCTTGAAGATATCACAGAGCCCAACAATGTTAAGAATCTCTGCTTTGAATCCATGTGCTTTCACCCAGCTCTGTGGTACAAGGCACCCTGCCCCTGGGGCAATCTGTCTGTGGTCCCTGCAAAGATGATAAACCCACATCAGAGACACTCACTCTTCTGCATGTCAGTGGACTCCACTGCCAGCTCTTCCTCCACAATGACGTCACTCTCGCCATCTTCAAGATTCATTTCTGTCTCATCTAGAACACTGTCTTCTTCCTCTTCCTCCTCCTCATCTTCCTTGGAGACATCCTTTAATGTGGCAAGTAGTCTGTTGTAACCAGAAACTTGTTCTGGTTCACTCTATGCTTCACTTTCAGAACTTGAAGTATCTATAAACTCTCTGACTAAAAGGAAAATGGGGATTTTAAAAACAAAAATTATACTGTTCTTGTTGCTACCCCACGACTATCATCAGGTCCACAGTGGAACCAAGTTCAGACTTTTCTAGATAAAAACTAGCTTTTCTGCAAATATGCAGTCCTATCTATTCAACCAGACCGAGCACCAAATTTGTTTCAAACAGCTAATCTAGCTATGATTCTAGAAGCGCTTCCTCTTCTTTGAACTGCTCATGTTCCACATGGGAAGACAGCAAACTAAACACATGGAGCTTTAGGTTATAAGGTGATCTAACCTATGTGTCAGACATTTGGCACCTTTAAAGGAGCAACAGGAAAACTTACAACAAAAAAGTGTACTTTATTTCTGAGTCTGTGGTAATGAAATAAGACCTTTGATGATTTTGCACTCTACTTTATGTTAAGCAAACATGACATTCCCTCTTAGGATTCACCAAGAGCCCTCTGGTAAGCCTCCTTAACAGGTTCTAACAGGCTAATCTCTCAGGACAGTTTCATACTCTATACTATATTAGTTATCACAATGGCATTTTAACAGACATCTGCACTTAAAACTAAGCAATATTACTAAAGTATAGCTTACATCTAAAATCAAAGAGAGTGGAAATGTAGCCAAACTTTAGTACCATATATAATCTTAAAAGTAACAGTCCAGAATCTACTATCATAAAGAAGGTATAAAGCATTACCAGTTGACAAGTCTGTGGTTTTGCTTCCTTTCTGGAAACCCTGAGAAGAAACAGGCAATGTTAAACTTTAACTACTGGTAGGTAGCAATTAGGAAAAGTCTAATGATACAACTTTAAATGAACATGGCAGACTATACCGTTATAAATACATTATATCTATTGTCAAGTAAAAACTCCATATGCATTTGGACAGGTCTTGGAAGGATATGCCAAATAGATAATAAGAGACGAATGAAAAAGTCTAACAAGACCACATGACAAATACTACAGTCACACAGTAACAGGCTCTCATCCAAAAGACGGGAAATTTTGGCAAATAAAAGCCCTCGGGGTTCACCTTTTCTAGCAAATTTCTTAAGTAGACTATCCCTCTAATTGTTGATAAAGCAGCCCAAAGGGGGGGGATGAGCACTAAGATCATAACTGAGAGTCTGGACACTTAGAGAGGAACCCACAACTACCCAAACATTAGTTTCCTCATGGTCATTGAATAGATAGGCGATGTCGAGGGTCCCAAGCAATTCTTTTTTTATTTTTTTTAACTTATTTATTTATTTTTGCCTGCTATGGGTCTTCGTTGCTGCGCCCGGGCTTTCTCTAGTTGCGGCGACAGGTGGCTTCTCTTGTTGCGGAGCAGGGGCTCTAGGCTCGTGGGCATCAGTAGTTGCACCACACCGGCTCAGTAGTTGTGGCTCGCGGGCTCTGGAGTGCAGGCTCAATAGTTGTGGCGCACGGGCTTACTTGCACCGCGGCATGTGGGATCTTCCCGGACCAGGGCTCGAACCCCTGTCCCCTCCCTTGGCAGGCGGATTCTTAACCACTGCGCCACCAGGGAAGCCCCCAAGCAATTCTTTAAAAACATAGAAAACGAACACAAGCTTATAAAACCTCTGCCCAGTCGCCACACAGGAGGCGTGCCGTCTAGCATAAAACTACAGGCTCAACAAAGGGTAGGAAGACCGGCGAAGAACCCCACCTCAGGCGGGAAGCCGCCAGGATCCCCGGGCGAGCTAGGCCGGCGCCGGGGCAGCGTGGCACGCGGCGGGAGCTGCCCTGTCACTACCCCCGGGGCACCGGCGGACCAAACGCGGGGACACGCGGGCTCCCACCGGGAAAGGACGCCGGCAGCGCCGGTCCCAGCCTCGCCTCTCCATACCTGTCATAGAAGGGATGCTCCTCGCCGAAATCCCTTAGATGCTTCTTCTGCCTTTTAGTTAGGGAGTTGAGCAGCTGGCTCTGGCTCCGGCTCCGGCTCCGGCTCCCGCGTTTGCCCATGGGGAAGACGTCAAGTCAGCCAACCTCCAAGAATCGCGTTTTTCACCTGGAAGTCGTCTCGTCAACCCACTCACGCGGGATTGCCAACGGCGCTTTACGGCGGAAGCAGGGTGCCATAAAGCAGACCCGCTTTACGTCGCGCTTGTACGACAGGCGTGGCTGTGAGAATCAGCCTGCATAAACGTGTAGTAACTGAGATGGTTGAATGCAGTGCCTTTCTATTATGCCATAATACAAATACCAACTAACATTTAAGGCTGCCGGTGCATCTCAATTCATCCTCACAACAGTAAACAAATAGGCCTTGTTAATAAGCCTGATATTGGAGATGAGAAAGCTGATGCTTACAAAAGCTTACACACACACTAGCAAGAGAGGAGATGGAAACCTAATTCTCTCTGATGCGACCACAGGCTTTTCCCACTAGGATCTGCCACGTACGTGTGCTATGTGAAGAATGAGGACGCAAGGCTGAGATTCCCGCCCTTACCCTACCCCCTCATTTTCTGAAAGTATTGCAAGGGCCCTTGGTAACACATCTGTTCTGGCATTTTTCATGTTATAAAAGCAAAAACACATCCAGAGAGGTAAAGTGACTTTCCTAAATCACCCGGAGAGTCGATGTTAGAGAAAGCAGTAAAACTCAATAAAGTGTCTCAAAACTGAATTGGGGCAAATTGGGATGGAAAACTTTTAAAGGGTAAGTAACTTTTCTATATCTGGGTCGTGGTGGTGGTTACACCTGGTATACAATTACCAAAATTAATCAAACTGTACCTTTGAAATTGGTACATTTTAATGCAAGTAAATAATAATCTCAATAAACAAAGAGGTAAAAACAGCGCAACTGGACTTAATACTCTAGAGACAGGCAGAGTGTGCAGGGATACTTAAAAACCACAGGATAGGGCTTCCCTGATGGCGCAGTGGTTGAGAGTCCACCTGCCGAGGCAGGGGACGCGGGTTCGTGCCCCAGGTCGGGAAGGTCCCCCGTGCCGCGGAGCGGCTAAGCTCGTGAGCCATGGCCGCTGAGCCTGTGCGTCCGGAGCCTGTGCTCCGCAACGGGAGAGGCCACAACAGTGAGAGGCCCGCGTACCGAAAAAACAAAACAAAAACCAAACGATAAACACAGAGACACTTTTTTTCTAATAGTAACTTACAATGTCAATCATAAACCACAGAATTCACCTGAATATTTAAGGTAAAATAGGAGCCATCAAAGATAGTGTTCACTGCCTCTGCTATTAGAGGAGTGTCTGTGAGAGAATTGGAGCTTTGTCCAATACCATGTCACACCTATAGAAGTCGCACTACAACTATTAAAATCCTAGTTTTGTCGTCCTGGGGACCATCTACTCCTAATTAGATTCTGGGAGCTTAGGGTGGCATACGGAGGCAAGGGGAGGGAGTATCAAGAAAATGTGCAAACAGCAGGTAGTGCCAGCAGATGGCCCAGCCAAGGAACCCAGAAACAAACAGACATGTGTCTTCTGTCTCATTTCAAGATAAAAAGTACAGTCACTTACGTAAACAAAAGGCTGCTTGCAAATGTCATCATACATACTAAGGCACTAACCACAGTATAACCTGGCTATGACAATAAAGTCATACAATGTTTTTTCTCCTCCCACCCTATTCCAAGTGCCCCAGCTTCCCTCCCCAGAGGAAACCAGTTTCTTGGTGTTCTTCCAGAGATCTGCTATAAAAAGCTATACTCTTGAGCACTTGATGTGACTCTTTACTCTCTCCTGCTTTCCATGTCATTGTAGTCCTATGGACAGCTCTAGACTGTTCCCAGGTTCAGACACAACTGTGCCCTAGCTTCACCCAAGTGCTCTCATCATTGGCTCACTGAGCCCGCTTCTGAAAATATTTATATTAGCCTTTGACAACATAAAAGGGGATGCTTTGTGAAATTTTAACCTGAGAGTTCGGAATTGAAACATATTTTTCATGCCTCCAGTGAAAGTTCTCTTAGTAAAACCCACACAAAGAAGATGCATGTGCCAACTAGTGAAGGCCCTGGGAAAATTGTAATAAAGGCAAAATTTGTTCTTCCCTTTCTTCTTCTCACGCTCAGCCCTTCCTTTTCCCTCCTGCAGGGTTTTCTTTGCCCTTTGCCCTCAGGGACTCAGTATTTTCTGGGGTAAAAACAATCCAGGAAATAATCTTTTATACTAGTTTGTAAAGAGAGGCTGATGAATTAATGTTACTTGGGTACTTTCAATTCGGGGAGACTCCCTAGGATAACGATCTCAAGGGGTGGGAGGGGGGTGGCTGTCCCTTAAGACAAGATGGTCAGAATATTCAGAAAAGTGTTAGTTTTTCTTTATTAAAAACTTTTTCTTTGGAAAATTTCAAGTATATACAAAAGTAGACAAAACAGTATAATACACTCCCATGTTCCCATCCCTCGGCTTCAATGCAAGGTATGCCCACCCACTACCCCTACCTCCCGCCCCTGTATTATTTTTGAAGCAAATCCCAGACATTGTATTATTTTATCTGTAAATATTTATTTCTAAATATCTAAAAGATAAGGGTTCTTTCTTTAACATAGCTACAATGGCACTATTTCACCTAAAAAAAGATGATAACAATTATTTAATATCATCATGTAACCAGTCAGTATTCAGATTTCTGATTGTCTCATAAATGTCGTCTTTTTTTTTTTTTTTACACTGTTAGTTGAACATGTTCTGCTGTTCTCTGTGTCTCTCGCGAATACATTGTGGGATTTAGAACTTTGATCAGATTTCATTATAGCTGATATTTTAGACTTCCATCAGGAGGCGTATACCGTCTGGTTGTCTTTCATTTTGTGATGTTACCAGTCATTGGTAGTCAATGTCTAAATTCGTTAATTCATTAGAGGTCACATTCTAATTCTATCATGAGGTGATATTCTAATTCTATCATTTCTTCTTCACTTACTTGCTGGACTATTTCTATGAAAGCAAGCTTTTCCTTCCCCTAAATTTTGCTTACCCAGTGGTACTGTTTGTATAGGAAAAGCAGAAGAAATGCTTGATTCTCTCCCTTCATTTACTAATTTTCAACACAAGGAGTCAATTCACTGGATCTTCTAATGTTGACCAATCAAGTTTTTTTTTAAATTTTTAGTATCATTATGAACTCATGGAATTATACAAATTGATGTGTTTTAATCCCTTGCAAGTATTATGGTGTACATGATTTGAAAGAGCTTATTTGACATATAGTGATGTATTTGAAAAGACAAACTATGTCCTAATACAAACCACAGAAAGTAAACAGGAGTCTATCTGAGATTCTCAACAGAGCAGGAATGGGAAGGTGGGGAAGGAGCACAATTTGAGGATACAGATCAGATGCTGGGGAAGTTTGAGTTTTGAAATTTATGTGATAATATAAGTGGTAACAAGGGCACATGTGTTCAAGATATGTTGACAGGGAGCCATAAATAATCCAAAGGTATGACTCTCTAATTATGAAAGCTCTGACACCTCAGCTACTGATTTGGGAAGATTCTGGGGAAGGTGTGTGTGCACCCACACATCTGTCTCCTCCTAGATGCCTCAAATCAGACAGTCTCCTCCACCACATGTATGCATACATGACTGTATACACCCCAAAGCCATCCAGCCTCTTCCTGAGAGGGCTGGCAGAAATCAGTCTCTCGCTACCTGTATAATGAAATGAGCTTGTTTATTCATTAAAAAAAAGTACTAAACACCACGTGCCAGGTGCTGTGCTAGTAGCTGAGGCTGGGGGAGAATAAGATCCATTCCAGCCTCTGCAAGGAGCTCTCAGCCCATCCAGGTATGGATAAGGATGCAGACTCTGACGATACACTGTGATGAATGCTAAACTGATAGATGCTGGGTGCTAAGGAAGCAGCTCAGTCAGAGTTTTGGTGCTGGTGGGGGTTGGGGGCCGGGGGGGAGGGTCATCTGCTGCCTTTGAGCGTTTGTCAGCCTGTCACGCTCATTGAACATCGGTATTGAACTTGAGATTAATCTAGATTCTAGATTTTAGGCTGTATGAGTTGTTTCAGCTGACTTCATGAACAGCATGTGTGTGTGTTCAAGACAGGGTATGAGGGATATAGGGCAACAGGAAATTAGAGAGCTGGGTAGTCATCGGATTCCACAGCGTTTATTGTGTAAGGAGCAATGAGCTTTCTAGGTGGAGCATGTTTTAGATAACGAGATTATGTCTGAAAAGAGAAAAGCTTTGTAATGCATTTCAATGCACTCTACATAACTTGAAAATGTAAAACACTATTATATATAGTGCCTATTCATATTATATATAGTGCCTATTCATTCACTTTCTATTCATCTGTACCCAGAAGAACTATCCATTGTGAAACCCAGAGACTGGCATAGAGTGACCTGTAATAATTATGTTTCCTCAAGCTTATCAGAGGTTGTTTTATATTAGGCCTAGCCTAAAACTGAAATATTTTATCAGATTATATTCACCTGGGGCTTCCCTGGTGGCGCAGTGGTTGAGAGTCCGCCTGCCGATGCAGGGGACACGGGTTTGTGCCCCGGGCCAGGAAGATCCCACATGCCGCGGAGCGGCTGGGCCTGTGAGCCATGGCCGCTGAGCCTGCACATCCGGAGCCTGTGCTCCGCAACGGGAGAGGCCACAACAGTGAGAGGTCCGCGTACCGCAAAAAAAAAAAAAAAAAAAAAAAAAAAAAAAGATTATATTCACCTGACTGAGAACAAGGCTAAAATGCTACACTAGAGGGGATAAAGTTTTACCTCCCTCTCTCTAGTGGAATGTTGGTGTAACTACATTCTGTTTTTCACATTTTTCTGGCAGAGGCTTAGCAGGCAAACCTTCATTCATTTATCAAACATTTTCTAAACAGTTACCATGTTCCTGTCATAATGTTAGGCATTAATGATTTAAAAAGCTCAGACCTCAGGCTTTCCCCTTGAAAGACCTCATAGTCTAGTTGGGGGAGACAAAGCAATGAACAAATAATTATGTTGTCATGGGCTAGATTAGAAGGGTGTCTACAAAGGGTTTTAGGAACCCAGAAGATAAAGAAGCTCCTCTTTCTGTGGAGGAGAGAGGAAAGGTCATGGGGAGTTGCACAGAGGATGCACTGAGTCAGGGTTTCCTGGGAAAGAAGGTTCCAGGGAGAGGGAATAGCATGAGCAAGGTGGAAAGATGTGTTTGGAGAACTGTCTGTGGACCCTGTTGCTGAGGTGGGTGGGTGGGAGTAGAGAGGTTGGAGAGACGGACAGGTGAGGATTCAGCCCACTAAAGGCCTTGCATGCCTTGCTGGGGCATTGAGGCCCAATCCCATGTAAGGTGAGGAACCCTTAAAGGATTTCAAGCAAGGGGGTTATGTGAACCGATTTGGACTTCAGCGAAATCACGGTGATGTCTGTATGGGTGACAAGGACATTAAATCTTCCTTTCCGACGCCTTCCTGGAGCAGCCGATTCGCTACTGATGCTGCCCACCTCCAAAAGACTTTGGAGACTTTTTCATGTTTTGTTTGTTTGTTTGTTTTCGGTACGCGGGCCTCTCACTGTTGTGGCCTCTCCCGTTGCGGAGCCCAGGCTCCGGACGCACAGGCTCAGCGGCCATGGCTCACGGGTCCAGCCGCTTCGCGGCATGTGGGATCTTCCCGGACTGGGGCACGAACCCGCGTCCCCTGCCTCGGCAGGCGGACTCTCAACCACTGCGCCATCAGGGAAGCCCTATCCTGTGGTTTTTAAGTATCCCTGCACACTCTGCCTGTCTCTAGAGTATTAAGTCCAGTTGCGCTGTTCTCACCTCTTTGTTTATTGAGATTATTATTTACTTGCATTAAAATGTACCAATTTCAAAGGTACAGTTTGATTAATTTTGGTAATTGTATACCAGGTGTAACCACCACCACGACCCAGATATAGAAAAGTTACTTACCCTTTAAAAGTTTTCCATCCCAATTTGCCCCAATTCAGTTTTGAGACACTTTATTGAGTTTTACTGCTTTCTCTAACATCGACTCTCCGGGTGATTTAGGAAAGTCACTTTACCTCTCTGGATGTGTTTTTGCTTTTATAACATGAAAAATGCCAGAACAGATGTGTTACCAAGGGCCCTTGCAATACTTTCAGAAAATGAGGGGGTAGGGTAAGGGCGGGAATCTCAGCCTTGCGTCCTCATTCTTCACATAGCACACGCACGTGGCAGATCCTAGTGGGAAAAGCCTGTGGTCGCATCAGAGAGAATTAGGTTTCCATCTCCTCTCTTGCTAGTGTGTGTGTAACCTTTTGTAAGCATCAGCTTTCTCATCTCCAATATCAGGCTTATTAACAAGGCCTATTTGTTTACTGTTGTGAGGATGAATTGAGAGGCACCGGCAGCCTTAAATGTTAGTTGGTATTTGTATTATGGCATAATAGAAAGGCACTGCATTCAACCATCTCAGTTACTACACGTTTATGCAGGCTGATTCTCACAGCCACGCCTGTCGTACAAGCGCGACGTAAAGCGGGTCTGCTTTATGGCACCCTGCTTCCGCCGTAAAGCGCCGTTGGCAATCCCGCGTGAGTGGGTTGACGAGACGACTTCCAGGTGAAAAACGCGATTCTTGGAGGTTGGCTGACTTGACGTCTTCCCCATGGGCAAACGCGGGAGCCGGAGCCGGAGCCGGAGCCAGAGCCAGCTGCTCAACTCCCTAACTAAAAGGCAGAAGAAGCATCTAAGGGATTTCGGCGAGGAGCATCCCTTCTATGACAGGTATGGAGAGGCGAGGCTGGGACCGGCGCTGCCGGCGTCCTTTCCCGGTGGGAGCCCGCGTGTCCCCGCGTTTGGTCCGCCGGTGCCCCGGGGGTAGTGACAGGGCAGCTCCCGCCGCGTGCCACGCTGCCCCGGCGCCGGCCTAGCTCGCCCGGGGATCCTGGCGGCTTCCCGCCTGAGGTGGGGTTCTTCGCCGGTCTTCCTACCCTTTGTTGAGCCTGTAGTTTTATGCTAGACGGCACGCCTCCTGTGTGGCGACTGGGCAGAGGTTTTATAAGCTTGTGTTCGTTTTCTATGTTTTTAAAGAATTGCTTGGGGGCTTCCCTGGTGGCGCAGTGGTTAAGAATCCGCCTGCCAAGGGAGGGGACAGGGGTTCGAGCCCTGGTCCGGGAAGATCCCACATGCCGCGGTGCAAGTAAGCCCGTGCGCCACAACTATTGAGCCTGCACTCCAGAGCCCGCGAGCCACAACTACTGAGCCGGTGTGGTGCAACTACTGATGCCCACGAGCCTAGAGCCCCTGCTCCGCAACAAGAGAAGCCACCTGTCGCCGCAACTAGAGAAAGCCCGGGCGCAGCAACGAAGACCCATAGCAGGCAAAAATAAATAAATAAGTTAAAAAAAATAAAAAAAGAATTGCTTGGGACCCTCGACATCGCCTATCTATTCAATGACCATGAGGAAACTAATGTTTGGGTAGTTGTGGGTTCCTCTCTAAGTGTCCAGACTCTCAGTTATGATCTTAGTGCTCATCCCACCCCTTTGGGCTGCTTTATCAACAGTTAGAGGGATAGTCTACTTAAGAAATTTGCTAGAAAAGGTGAACCCCGAGGGCTTTTATTTGCCAAAATTTCCCGTCTTTTGGATGAGAGCCTGTTACTGTGTGACTGTAGTATTTGTCATGTGGTCTTGTTAGACTTTTTCATTCGTCTCTTATTATCTATTTGGCATATCCTTCCAAAACCTGTCCAAATGCATATGGAGTTTTTACTTGACAATAGATATAATGTAGTTATAACGGTATAGTCTGCCATGTTCATTTAAAGTTGTATCATTAGACTTTTCCTAATTGCTACATACTAGTAGTTAAAGTTTAACATTGCCTGTTTCTTCTCAGGGTTTCCAGAAAGGAAGCAAAACCACAGACTTGTCAACTGGTAATGCTTTATCCTTCTTTATGATAGTAGATTCTGGACTGTTACTTTTAAGATTATATATGGTAGTAAAGTTTGGCTACATTTCCACTCTCTTTGATTTTAGTTGTAAGCTATACTTTAGTAATATTGCTTAGTTTTAAGTGCAGATGTCTGTTAAAATGCCATTGTGATAACTAATATAGTATAGAGTATGAAACTGTCCTGAGAGATTAGCCTGTTAGAACCTGTTAAGGAGGCTTACCAGAGGGCTCTTGGTGAATCCTAAGAGGGAATGTCATGTTTGCTTAACATAAAGTAGAGTGCAAAATCATCAAAGGTCTTATTTCATTACCACAGACTCAGAAATAAAGTACACTTTTTTGTTGTAAGTTTTCCTGTTGCTCCTTTAAAGGTGCCAAATGTCTGACACATAGGTTAGATCACCTTATAACCTAAAGCTCCATGTGTTTAGTTTGCTGTCTTCCCATGTGGAACATGAGCAGTTCAAAGAAGAGGAAGCGCTTCTAGAATCATAGCTAGATTAGCTGTTTGAAACAAATTTGGTGCTCGGTCTGGTTGAATAGATAGGACTGCATATTTGCAGAAAAGCTAGTTTTTATCTAGAAAAGTCTGAACTTGGTTCCACTGTGGGCCTGATGATAGTCGTGGGGTAGCAACAAGAACAGTATAATTTTTGTTTTTAAAATCCCCATTTTCCTTTTAGTCGGAGAGTTTATAGATACTTCAAGTTCTGAAAGTGAAGCATAGAGTGAACCAGAACAAGTTTCTGGTTACAACAGACTACTTGCCACATTAAAGGATGTCTCCAAGGAAGATGAGGAGGAGGAAGAGGAAGAAGACAGTGTTCTAGATGAGACAGAAATGAATCTTGAAGATGGCGAGAGTGACGTCATTGTGGAGGAAGAGATGGCAGTGGAGTCCACTGACATGCAGAAGAGTGAGTGTCTCTGATGTGGGTTTATCATCTTTGCAGGGACCACAGACAGATTGCCCCAGGGGCAGGGTGCCTTGTACCACAGAGCTGGGTGAAAGCACATGGATTCAAAGCAGAGATTCTTAACATTGTTGGGCTCTGTGATATCCTCAAAAATCTGATGAAAACAGGACCCTGTGGCCATAAAAATGCAGAAATGACATTTTTGCTTATGATTTCCAGGATTTCATCAATCCTACTTCAAATTCCCCTGATTGAGAGGAAAGGGAACATAATTCTGTTTTTGTAATGGTCTCAATTTATGAAAGAGATGATTGTTCCTGCCTTAGAGGAACCAAGTTGAATGGAAGATAGACATAAAATATACAAAACTTTTCAAGCATCAAATCTGAATGGAACCGATAAATATAAGGTGTTAAAGAGATGCAAAGTGGTCACATGCTGCCAGGGTAGATTAGGGGAGGCTTCAGAGAAGAGCTGGGACTGAAAGCTTAAAGGAACTCTGTCTCACTCAGACGTCTAGGTGACTATTTTTTAAAAAATTATTATTAATTAATTTATTTTTGGCTGCATTGTGTCTTTGTTGCAGTGCGCCGGCTTCTCACTGTGGTGGCTTCTCTTGTTGTGGAGCATGGGCTCTAGGCACGTGGGCTTCGGTAGTTGTGGCACACGGGCTCAGTAGTTGTGGCTCACGGGCTCTAGAGCACAGGCTCTGTAGTTGTGGCGCACGGGCTTAGTTGCTCGGCGGCATGTGGGATCTTCCCAGACTAGGGCTTGAAACCACGTCCCCTGCATTAGCAGGCGAATTCTTAACCACTGTGCCACCAGGGAAGTCCCCATAGGTGACTTTTTAATTTAACTTTAAATTCAACTTTATTGAAGTATGAATTACATTCAACGAGGTGTACCCGTTTTAAGCATGTAATTTGATAAGTCTTGACAAATGTGTATATCTATATTGTCGTCGCCAAAGTCAAGATACAGAACACTTCCAATACCTGCAAAAAGTTCCTTCTTGTCCTTTTACAGTCAGTTTCCCAGGCCTGGCATCAGGCAACCACTGACATGCTTTCTTTCACTATGTATTAGTGTTTCCTATTCTAGAAATTCATATGAATGGAAGCATACAACAAGTACCCTTTTGCACGTGGCTTCTTTGGCTCCTCATGTTGTTGTGACTCATCCGTGTAGCTCATATTAGTAATTCATTTCTTTTTATTACTGGAATAGTAGTCCATTGTCTGAATATATCTGGGTAACTTTTTATATTCTATTATCTTAATGCCTACTTGCCTTACTGTATTTTTTTCTATACTTTGAGGTGTCACACACCATTCTTAGTATTTTCATTCATCACTTGGACTCGGATAAAAAAATCGTTGCCTCAGACTTAGGGATTGTTTTAATTTTGTTGGTTTTCCAGTTTTCTTTCATGTTTTAGGTTTTTAAAAATGAAAAGTTTGGCTTTTTAAATTATAAAAGTAATATATATTTACTGTAAAAATTTAAGAGGGTAATATAGTTAACATATATCTCCTCCACCGTGGTATGAACACCTTTAACATTTTATAGAACCTTCCAGACTACTTTTTTATGGATATATGAGTGAATATATGTTTGTGTGTATGTGCATAATGGCCTCATACATTTCTGTAAGTTACTTTTTTCTTTAATAATATAACGTGTGTAACTGTGGGTTACTGCCGCTAGAACCCTGGTGTCCAAACTCCCAGGCCAAATCTCCTTCTACTACATTACACTACCATGGGGAGGTTTAAAAAAGAAAGGGAAAGTATGAAGGGTGATTTTTCCATAAATTAAATCAACTTGAAAAGGCGCATTTGGAGAGTCAGAGAGTACTGATACTGTTAGAAAGAAGAAAGGTTTAAAAGCTGGTTAAATCTCATTCAAAAAAAAATCCATATGTACCACATTGTAAAAAAGAGAAGGAAGACGGCATTCATGATTACTGGGCTGGCAGGGTAGGGGACAGTTGCATGCTGGGGGTGACTCTCGTACTGGCTCTTCCACTCTTCACACTTGTGCTCGGCCAGGACCAGGGACCGCTGAGGGAGATCAGAGGAGAGGGTGGTGCCTTGGGGGTTCCAGGGAGTTGTGCAGCTGGCTCCCTTGCCACCCAGACTGCCCCAGGGTTCCCAGCCCCAAGGATTATGGAGCATCCCCACACCTGTTTGCTCTGCAGTTGCTGTTCTGCAACCCATTTTCTCCTCCAGCACTTTCTGCAGTGTCTCCTTGGCCTTCTGCTCATGGCTGTTTTTCTGGTCTTGCATCTGTAATAGCAACTTATTCATTCCCCAAGAAGTGTATTTCTGTAAATTTGAGGCAATTCAACAAATACACATTGACCAACTGTGTGCTAAAGCCTGAGCAGGGATACAGAAATGAAAAGAAATTGGTCCTTGCCCACAGGGCAGAGACGTCAGTAATCTGGTGGACCTTCGTCCAGGCTGGAGGCAGGCAGGGAGAGTCCCTCAGGTGATGTGAGAGGTGAGTGGGGATAAAAAACTGCCCTGGGCATGCTGGGCCTTCTCCCCTAGGCCTTCCACAGGCATTTGAACTCCGACATTTCCAAAGGGAAATCATCTTTCTAAACCTGCTCCTATCTCAGTGGCCAGCATCACCCCCCACCCAGTCTCCCAAACCCTAAACCAGGGAATCATCCTTGATTTCTCTCTCACCTTCTTCAAGGACTCAGTTCCTCATCAAGCTCTGTCAAGTCAGCGTCTTTAACGGCTCCTTCGTTACCTGTATCCTCTATCCCTACCGCCACCTCCTTAGTTCAGACCCTAGTGACACTATTATATGGTTTATATAGAGACTATGTGTTATCTTCATGCCTTGCCTCCCTCCAAACCCTTTTCAGTCCTGCAGCTAGAGGGTTCTTTCTAAAACTTAAATCTGATCCCATCACAACCTGCTTAAATCTCTCAGTGGTTCTCAGTGTTCTAAGAATCAGGTCCAAACTCCTTGGCATGGTTCCTACTTACAAGCCCAGACTTGCATCTCATGCTGCCTCCACGCAAGCTGAACTGCTTGTAGGTCCCCTAAGCACTGTGCTTTTCAGCCTCTGCCTTTGCCCATAAAGCTTCTTCTGCTTAGAGTATCTTGACCCACGCTTCTCACCTGGTTAATTTCTACCCATGTTCAAGATTCAGCCCTAGAATCATAAATTCTGATAAACTTGGCCAACCATACCTACCCCCCGACTCTTTATGGATTAGGCAGTTTTACTGGTGTTACATAGTATCTATATTTCTGATCTGTTGACTCATCTGTCTCCTTTAAGGGATTGTAAACTCCTTTGAGGCAGGGAGCATTTTTATTTTTGTATTTTTTGTATTTTATTTATTTATTTATTTATTCATTTATTTTTTATTAGTTTCTGCTTTATAACAAAGTGAATCAGTTATACATATACATCTGTTCCCACATCCCTTCCCTCATGCATCTCCCTCCCTCCCACCCTCCCCATCCCACCCCTCCAGGCGGTCACAAAGCACCGAGCTCTTCTCCCTGTGCTCTGCGGCTGCTTCCCACTATCTATCTACCTTACGTTTGGTAGTGTATATATGTCCATGCCTCTCTTTCGCTTTGTCACAGCTTACCCTTCCCCCTCCCCATATCCTCAAGTCCATTCTCAAGTAGGTCTCTGTCTTTATTCCCGTTTTACCCCTAGGTTCTTCATGACATTTTTATTTTTTTTTAATTCCGTATATATGTGTTAGCATACGGTATTTGTCTTTGTCTTTCTGACTTACTTCACACTGTATGACAGACTCTAGGTCTATCCACCTCATTAAAAATAGCTCAGTTTCGTTTCTTTTTATGGCTGAGTAATATTCTGTTGTATATATGTGCCACATCTTCTTTATCCATTCATCCGATGATGGACACTTAGGTTGTTTCCATCTGCGGGCTATTGTGAATAGAGCTGCAATGAACATTTTGGTACATGTCTCTTTTTGAATTATGGTTTTCTCAGGGTATATGCCTAGTAGTGGGATTGCTGGGTCATATGGTAGTTCTATTTGTAGTTTTTTAAGGAACCTCCATACTGTTCTCCATAGTGGCTGTACCAATTCACATTCCCACCAGCAGTGCAAGAGTGTTCCCTTTTTTCCACACCCTCTCCAGCATTTATTGTTTCTAGATTTCTTGATGATGGCCATTCTGACTGGTGTGAGATGATATCTCATTGTAGTTTTGATTTGCATTTCTCTAATGATTAATGATGTTGAGCATTCTTTCATGTGTTTGTTGGCAGTCTGTATATCTTCTTTGGAGAAATGCCTATTTAAGTCTTCAGCCCATTTTTGGATTGGGTTGTTTGTTTTTTTGCTATTGAGCTGCATGAGCTGTTTATAAATTTTGGAGATTTATCCTTTGTCAGTTGCTTCATTTGCAAATATTTTCTCCCATTCTGAGGGTTGTCTTTTGGTCTTGTTTATGGTTTCCTTTGCTGTGCAAAAGCTTTTAAGTTTCATTAGGTCCCTTTTGTTTATCTTTGTTTTTATTTCCATTTCTCTAGGAGGTGGGTCCAAAAGGATCTTGCTCGGATTTATGTCATAGAGTGTTCTGCCTATGTTTTCCTCTAAGAGTTTGATAGTTTCTGGCCTTATATTTAGGTCTTTAATCCATTTTGAGCTTATTTTTGTGTATGGTGTTAGGGAATGATCTAATCTCATACTTCTACATGTCCCTGTCCAGTTTTCCCAGCACCACTTATTGAAGAGGCTTTCCTTTCTCCACTGTACATTCCTGCCTCCTTTATCAAAAATAAGTTGAGCATATGTGCGTGCGTTTACCTCTGGGTTTCTATCCTGTTCCATTGATCTATCTTTCTGTTTTTGTGCCAGTACCACACTGTCTTGATTACTGTAGCTTTGTAGTATAGTCTGAAGAGGGAGCATTTTTAAAAAAATAAAATTATTTTTGTAGGCTTGGGGATCTGAACAATATTCAGTAAAGTCAAGTTTTAAAAATTAATACATTTGTATTTTTAGAATTTCTCCTGGCTTCAAGGTCAAAAAGACAAAGACACAAGAGCAGCTTTGCAAATTCACTGGGGGTCTTGCCTTTCCAGTGCTTTTCATCTTTACTCCCTGTGATGTTTGGGAAAGCAGGAGCCTCTTACTGTCGATTCTGGGTTACCCAACTGGGTAAGAGATAGTCTAGATAATGCAGATTTAGAGTTCAATATCAAATCATTTCCATTTAGCTTTGGAGTCATCTGAAAATTTGGATTTAAATGTTGAGTGGGTCTTATGTTCTTGGAATTGTCATTAGAAACCAGACACAGGAGTTACTGGTTGAGATCATACATGGTTATGTCCAGGTTATTGGACTTAACCATGCTGGTCACTGACCAGCTTTATCCCCCATTGAAAATGAGTAGACTGGCATTCTGGATTATATGTCAGTCTCTTATGAGCTTGGTTGGCATTACTGAAAAAATAAAAGTTGTGGATCTGCAAACCCATAGACTGTATAGGCTATGTTTCCCTGCAGAATTCTAACTACACGGCCACCTTATCTTCCTGACATCAAGTGGGAGCAGTCTGGCCGGTCCATCTCGTTCTCTTGATCTTGAGTCCTCTGCAAAAGACATGCCCCTTTTCTGCACCAGCACATACGTCACAGCCCTGAAGAAAGTGTAGACATCTGAGATACGTTAACAGTGGGGGAGGGCTGATATCCCGTGAACAGACACATAAATGCCTGTTAGACCTGGAAATTGAAAACCAGAGAGGCGGGGCCACACTGGTTTTGGCCCAGGCCACCAGCCACTGGTGTTCCCAGCAAAATATTCCCAATGTGGGAGTTTGAGGAAGCAGGGAAAGG
Source organism: Mesoplodon bidens (assembly GCF_964165515.1). Lineage (NCBI taxonomy): Eukaryota > Metazoa > Chordata > Mammalia > Artiodactyla > Ziphiidae > Mesoplodon > Mesoplodon bidens. The sequence goes on along the minus strand of NW_027672382.1, from coordinate 168,758 downwards.
CAGGTGGTGTGAGTTTATTAGGACTTGAGGCCCTCAGCCTCGCACTGAGGCCAGCTGAACCCCCAGAGCGTGCTTCCTGCCCTCCTATGGGCTGCTACTCCTAAAGGTACTTGGTTTCAACAGTTATTTGTGCATCAGGTTAAAGACTGAAGGGAGAGGGAACTGCAAGCCTAAATTCTTCATATCATACGCCACCTCCCTTTCTCTTCTTATTATATAAGCAATTCATGTGAAAAACAAATAAGGCAAGCAAAACAAAACAAAATTACCTGAAATCTTGCTATCCAAAAGTTGCCATTAGTATTTTGGTGTATACGTGTTCCAGATTTTTCTTTATTTTCAACCCTTCATTAAGGCCATTGTAGTCTTGACAGATGATGCTGGCACAAGCACTTGAGATGAGGCTCCTCTTTTTAAAATACTGTATTTGCATTTGGCTTAGTTTCTCTCAGGCCCTGCCTTGCCTGGTCCCCAACATGGTGTTTTCTGCTGCAGTCTCTGTAAATTGGAGTTGGGGTGATGGGGCGGTCAGGCAGGGCTGTGTGTATCTGTGTCTGTACGAGGGAGGGCGGGCACACTTTCCAGTGTTTCTGGGCAACAAGCAGGCACTCACTGCAGTTTCCTATCCCTCAGGCCTGGGCTGTGGAGACAGGGGAAGTACCAGGAAGGGGTGGACGACCCCGACCCAGCTAAATGGAAGGCCCAGCTCCGCTGTGCGCTCAACAAGAGCAGGGAATTCAACCTGATGTACGACGGCACCAAGGAGGTGCCCATGAACCCAGTGAAGATATATCAAGTGTGTGACATCTCCCAGCCCCAGGGCTCTATCATTAACCCAGGTGAGGCCCCAGCTGCTGGGGAGAAGGTGGACAGTGTGCCAGGTTCCGGGCTGGACCCTAAAAGCGATAGTCGACTTGAAAGTCGCCTCGCTTACAAAGTTGAAGACTGGTAAATAAAGCAAGAAATGCTGTCCCTAGAAAGAACCCAGAGAACAAAAGATATAAACTCAGCACAGTCTTCCTGCCCACCCAGTGGAACAGTAAAGCATTAGAAAGAAGAGGGGGTATTGAGTTCTATAAAAAATAACTTCTCTTGGGACTCAACACTGAGAAGAGAGGCCAGGTAGTTTAGAAGAAGGAGGGCTTAAAACTTAGAAGGTCTGAGTTATAAACCTCGGTCTTTCTATTTCACTACTTGTGGGACATTGAATCAAGTCATTCAACATTTTGAGCCTCAGCTTCTTCCACTATAAAATCTGGGTTCTCATCTTTCCTGCGTATTTCAAAGGCTGTTCTAAGAATCAATTGCCATGACATTATGAAGGCTATTAAGTTCTCTTTATAAATGATGGGTAAGTGATCATTTAATTTGTATGGTATTTTTCCTAGGAGAATACCACCTGATCCCTATATTTACTCAGTGTTGAGCCAGTTCCGACTAAGAGCCAGATAATTTAGACTTGACCTCCAGTGAATCTAGTGAGGCTCTGCCATGAGGGAAGGGTCTGTCTTCACAGTAAGCTTATAAAGGAGAGAAGCTGTGCTCCTTGGGTCCTTAGAAGGGATGCGAATGTGTAGAAAGGGGTTTAGAGTAGGAATTAAAAGGTTTCTAGGAGAAGGGAGTAGGGTCTGCAGCTCCTGGATAGGGGAGGGGATGAGAGCTTGCACTGGGGCTCCGTAGGAGGAGCTGGGAGTGGGCTGCAGGGATGACAGTGCAACGTGAGCGCCTCACTTTTGACCTTTGTGTGTGTGTGTGTGTGTTTCTCGGGTAGGATCCACTGGATCTGCTCCTTGGGATGAGAAAGATAATGGTGTGGATGAAGAAGATGAGGAAGGTGAGCTGGACCAGTCACAGCACCACGTTCCCATCCAGGACACCTTCCCCTTCCTGAACATCAATGGTGAGTGGGGTGGGGGGTGGGACCGAGGCATGGAGAGGATGTAAGGGGCTTTGATTTTGCAACCGTTGACACCATATCCACCATTGCACTGGGAGCAGCGACCAGGCCCTGGGGCCTGGCTGCCAGTCTGTTAGCAAGTAGGAGTCATAGGCAAAGGCACTCCGTAGGCATAGTTATCCCAGTGGGGTGGCTTCTAGGCAGAGAGAGCATCTTCTGAATCTTACGTGATAATTCAGAGAAATTAAAAAATTAAACTCGTTCTCCATCCCGCATACAAATACACAAGCTGTTACAAATTTTGCTGATTTCCTTCAGGCCAAGTGCAGGGAGCATTTTCGTGAATTGTAGGCAAACTCTTCTGCTATTTCCCTCGGTACAAATTTTCTGTCACTGCCTTAACAGCCTCTGCTAAGGCCGTATCATGGGAAACTTGTGGCTCTACAGCTCTTAATACTAGGCTCTGATACAATTTCTCTACTAGAGACTTTTATCTTTTTAAAATTTATTTATTTATTTATTTATTTATTGTGGTACGCGGGCCTCTCACTGTTGTGGCCTCTCCCATTGCGGAGCACAGGCTCCGGACGCGCAGGCTCGGCGGCCGTGGCTCACGGGCCCAGCCGCTCCGCGGCATGTGGGATCTTCCCGGACCGGGGCACGAACCCGTGTCCCCTGCATCGGCAGGCGGACTCTCAACCACTGCGCCACCAGGGAAGCCCTATCTTTTTTTAAAATTGACTTTTTGAATTCAGCTTCCCAGGAAAGATGCGTTTAGAGGTTGGAGGGTCCCTGTGAGACAGAGCAGGTACTGCACCTCCCATTGCACGTTCTGAGGACGCTCAACCACAAGGTGAACTGCTCTTCCACAGCATCTTCCCTTGAACTTTTCACTGACATGCTCCTAGTCATATGACTTGCATTCAGTTGAGTAGCTTTTCACTACTTTTCTAAGTTCCATCTGGCTGCTAGGGTCAAAGGAGATACTTTTGCCACCTAGAAAATTTAGTATATGAAGAGGATTCCTGTAGGATTTTGCAGTCCCCTTCCCTAGGTGATGCCCCTTCTTTTGAGAATCAGGAAATGACTCTTATCTGTCTACTTGCCCTCCTTCACTTACCCTGTCATTTATAACCTTGCAACCAAGTGATGAGTAAAGACAACGATCATAGAGCTCTCTCAGGTTAATACTGCCACAGCTACATTCCCACTTGGTGCAATTTTAAGATTTGGACGTTTGGAAATGTGAGATCCTTTCCCAAATCTTTGGCTCACTCATTCTGTTATTCTCACCCCTTAAAAGGATGCAACCCATTTCCAGGATCATGATTTCCCTTTTTTTTTTTTTTTTTTCCATGTTTTTTTAAAGCTAATATTGTGTGTCCTTACGTTATGGGCCACCTTGGATCCTTTATGGAAACATGTGAACATATATTAAAAAATAAAAAAGTAAAATATGGCCCTACAGCCACACCGGGATTTCATTGCCCTGAGAGAGGAGTTGGGGTGCATCAGTGACTTCCACGAAGCCTATACTTTCAAACAGGCTCCGGGCCAGCCAGTTTCCGGCTTAAGCAAGGAGAATGTTCCAGCGGTAACCAACAAGGAGAACCTGGTGACGCCGGTCTCGACTGCATTCCTGGAGCCGACCCTGGGGAGCGACGGCTCTGCGGTCACGTTCGGGAAAACCCAAAAGGATCCCAAACCATTTTGCGTGGGCAGTGCCCCACCGAGTGTGGACGTCACCCCCACCTACACCAAAGACGGAGCTGACGTGGCAGGATCAACCGATGGCAAAGTTCTGAAACCGAAGCCATCTAAGCTGGCAAAGAGAATCGCAAACTCCGCTGGTTACGCAGGTGACCGGTTCAAGTGTGTCGCTACCGGACTGTACGCAGACTCCCGTCAGCTCAGTCGGGAGGAGCGGGCATTGCAGGTGAGCCCCCACCACCCGAATTTCAGGAGCCTGACCAGTTGTCAGGTTTTTTTAATGTGTGAAGAGGAGGGGGCCGGGGGTATGATAGGGCAGGACACTGGGCTGATTTGGTTAATGAAGCTTAGGATAATTTAAATGTTTGAAATGTGTCCAGTAAGGGGACGTAAGTGGATACTTGAAGTTATTCTGTAGATTTTAAGCGAACTCCACTCGAATGCTGATAACGGAAGTTTTAATTATTGCGAAGGATGTCTAAAAGACTGCATGACATTTACCTATCAATCGCTTTGATTTCTCTGCCGTTACTGTACGTTAACAAATATACCTAAAAGCGCTGCTTAGAATGCCTTACGTGATACTTGGTGGAGGTGTGTAGCGGCCGCATGTCTGTGAGATTCGTGCAATTTTTTTTTCCACCCAGAAAACAAACAAACAAACAAAACAAAAACACAAACCTTGCTTAATGGGATAGAGTATGTATTTAACTTGCTAGTGAATGATAGATGTTGTATAGGAATTTCCTTAAGATATTTTACTTTTAATTAAAACACAAATAAAGCCAAATTGTTTTGCAATGTTAAGAAAAAAATTGGTTTATGCTTATAAAAATGGCTGAAGTTATCTAAATGATCCATTGAGTGCCCATTTTAATTACATAGATGGAAGGATTACAAGAGGACAGTATTTTATGTCTACCTGCTGCTTACTGTGAGGTCAATTCTTCAAATTTTTATTACTAGAATCTTCCATAAACCTTTTGAGTTAAATTTCATTTCCAAATATACAAAGGGAAGTTTGTGGGCCATGGTCCTCTTTATTCACTGTGCATTTGTTTTCTTTTCTGTTGTGTTTTTGTTTCGCTTTCTTTGCGTTGTATTTTTGTTTTGTTTTATTTACCTTCGAAAGAGAATGTCTGTCTGTATGCCACAGTGTATGTATGGCTATATATACACACCACATATATCTCTACATACGTATGGCTTTACGAATAAAGAGTGTGTGACTAGTTACACATAGACACTCTTACGTTTTATCGTTCAATTTTAAAATATCTCAGTTGTATCATAAATTGTGGTTGGTTTTGGGCAAACTTTTCTTTGAAGATACCTTCCTTTAAGGTAAGGGCAGTGAAATAGCTTTGGTGGTAAGGTGTGTCTTTTTTCCATCTCCGTTCTCTTTGTAGCGTGCAGTGATGCGCTTCTCAGAGTTGGAGATGAAAGAGCGAGAAGGTGGCCACCCCACGACCAAAGACTCCGAGGTGCGCAAATTCAGCCCCGCTGACTGGGAAAGGCTGAAAGGAAGTCAGGACAAAAAGCCAAAGTCGGTCGCCCCGGAGGAGGCCATTGCCGACCAGAACGACAGTGAGAGATGTAAGTGAACCCAGGCGGCTCGCGTGTGGTACCACGTCAGTGGGAACGGGGCGGTTCCTCTCCCAGTGCCGAGGGAGGTGAGAGGAAACAGTACGCTTCCGACGGCCCAGCGTCTGGGTGCTGGCTGTTCGGAGAACGGGCTGCTCTGGCCACCCTTCCCAGCTGTGGATTGCAAGGCTGGTTGTCCTTTTGAGCGTTGCGGCATCCAGGAGTGAAGCACCTATGAAATGCTGTTTCCTGGCACGCGTCTCCTTTTTCCGGAGCAATGCTAGTCCTGTAGTTAGTAATAGTCTGATACAGTAGAGCAGAGGAATGGCAGTGCAGGACCTCCGGCGTAGCAGGTATGTGTTCTGTTTTGTAGCAGGTACGGACACGGGTTTTTGGTAGCAGTGGAATGGCACTTGCAGCCAGAGCCAGACCCTCCAGAGTGACAGTCTCCTGTGGGAGGGAGTGGAGGGTACTCGGACTCTCCCTCCAGAGGCAGAGGTTTCGTTCAAGTGCGATGAGGGCTGATGAAGGCCCCAGAGAGATGAGCATCATTGTGTTCTGTGGAGGCTCGTTTGCAGTCATGAGGAGCTGACACCACGCTCCAAGTCCGTGGGATCAACGAGGCCGTTCTTCCCACCAGACGGGTGTGTTCTGTTCTGGAGGCCGAACTGGAGAGAAAGCTCGTGTTGGCCTCGAGTCACACTCTGCGGTCCCCTCGGCTGCTCCCCCACTGGGGTTGACTTCGGGCTTTGCCCTCGAGACTTCCTGGGCTAATGAGATGCGTTGGCAGCAAGTGGAGGTCTTTCTCCCGCTTTCTTCAGTGTGCGTGCTTGTGGCCTGTGGCCTGCAGCCTGCTCCGGACCCCAGAAACCTCACCGGTGATGGTGAGTGAGGGCACCTAGGTGACCGTCGAGGACAGGGTGGGCGTGCAATCCTCCTGAGACGGGACAGTCGGGGGTGGTGGGCACGTTTGGGAGGCCCAGGCCCTTGGACCCAGTCGTAGGGTCGGCGTTGGCCCGCACGCTTAGGTCGTGGGTGCCTGATGCAGTTCGGGAAAATTGTGGTCAGCAGCAGCGTGTGCTTCTCTCTGCTGCTTGGAGCACTGCCCTCCCCCAGCTCATCTTTGGGGTCAGACAAAGGCCTGTGGCCAGGGTTCTGGGTAAGCCACACCGGGACCGGTGTGTCCCACGTGGCTCCCGTAGAAGGGGATTTCTGGGGCTAGTCAGTGGCGGCCTTACCCGAGGGATGGGGCTCTCGATGTGCCTGGAGTAGACGATTCCGAGCTCCTCCCCCTCGGGATTGGAATGAAAAACGGAGGGTCCAGGCCACCCTGGAGTGAAGCAGCAAGAAGGCCTCCCTCCTTGCCTGTGCTCACAGCTGACACGCAGCCCTTACCCTCCTGAGTGGCCTCATAACTCAGCTCCTGGGGAAGTTTCTCAGAGAGATGTGATAAAAGTGGGCAAGGCCAAGTTCACGGGGATGCACTTTTCTGAGGAGGGAATCTGCCTGTTGCGGGTGGATGGTGAGGGAGGCTGGAGGAAGGGAGCGGGCAGTTAACCGGCCTCGAGTCTTCTCGCCCTTTTCTCCAGCAACGTGGCCAAACCCAGGGTGGCCGCTGCCCTTCATGTCTCAGTGGCCTCACCCACCCTTCTTCCCAGAGACGTTAGTGTGCGTCCTTCCCAGTCTTTCCTGCTGACCGTGGAGACGAGAACTCGGTGTGGCTGATGGGGAGCAGGGCCTGAGCCCCAGATGATTCCGAAAGCCCCCTCCCCCCACCGCCTGCCTCCAATCTCAGACCGACCGACGGGTCTCTTCCTGGAGCACCCGGGACGTGGCCCAGTGAGCCATGAATCGCCATCATGGGAGGGCAGGAGAAGGGTTGGGGAAGGTGAGGGGCTGCGTTTGAAAGGTTGGGGCAATGGAGGTGGGTTCCCCACCCACCCTCTGTCTTGTAGAGACGTGGGGTTTGTAAATAGCTGGTCAGGAAAGGTCACCTGAAGGGGCCACTGTTCTTACTGCAGCCTCCACGTCCAAGGCCCAGCAGGTGTTCATTCCATTCAGCTGGATATGAACGGGCCTTCTTGTTCTTGGGCCATCACGTCTTCAGCTGATATGGGCTCAGGTCCTTCTCATGGGTGTCGGTGTGGCCGAGAGCCGAGCTGTGAGCACATGGGAGCTGGGGCGGGGATTTGGGGCGGGCAGGGGTCACAGAGAGGGTCCAGGACGCCTTCAAGATGCCTTCCCCCTTCTGAGGCAGCCCCTACCCATGGAGGGCCCAGGAGCTTCTAAGGTGGTGGGTGCTGTTTGCACGGCCCTGGTTGTCCTGGCGCGGGTGCATCTTGTTGCTAGGGGTTGTTTAAAAAAAGGAATTAACTTGAAAACACAGTGGCCGAGATACTCATTTATTCTTTATGATCACATGGGTGGCTGAGTGAAATTTTTATTTTGGAAGTTCACCAAATGAGTTTGGAGGTTCCTCAGACTTGGAAGTTCATCACTAGGAACCCTCAGTGGCATTTGAAGATGGGGCGGGGCAAGGAGGCATTGGTCCCTTCCTTCTCAAACTTGGAGTAACCATCTCCCTTGCGAACCACTTGGCTGGGACAGGCCTAGGTCCTGCTCAGTGGCAGTGCCTGGCCAGGAGCTGGAGGAAGGCTCAGTCAAGGGGCTTCATGAAACTTCTTTGCTCAGGGAACTTCTCTTCCAGCTGAGCACCTGCACGTTTGTAAACTACTTTGGAACAGAGATCCCCTGCACTCCTTGTGTAGCGGGTGTAACTTTGAACAAGGTTAGCCCTGACTGGAGGTGCTATTACAGTTAAGCTACAGAGAAGGGGATTTTAATCCTGGGGAGCCTTGCAGCGACTCAGAACCCTCTCACCTTGTTTAGGCCTCACTGGGCATGGCTCAACAGTGGTGAGGGTGCTTTGTTGCCACAGTGACTTGTAAATGTTGCTGTGGTGATGCTTCTGTGAGGTGATGCTATGGTACAACCATAATGAATTTGGGATATATGTGCTGTGAGTCATAAGACCATGCTGCAGGGACCACGTTCACATCTTGCTTAGACTGGGTGACCAAGGGCACATGGCTTCCCACTTTTAGAAGGGCCAAAAGTAGCAATGATGGCAAAGCCTGATGGTTAGGATCCCCGTGCATCTATTTATCTCCCCATCTCTTTTGCCCTCAAGGGTCATCCTCGTGTGGGTCGTGGTTAGAACAGTCTTTGAGAAGCTCCAAGTGACACGGAGCCTCTACCCCATAGCTGGTGGCCATGGGCATCTTGGGCAGTCGGGGTGGGTGTCCTTCAGGGTTATTACTGGCCTGGGTAAGGTCACACTAGCGTAAGGTCTTGGGGGGCCTTAGCTGAGGGGAATTGAGATCTTTGCCCTAAAAGGCTCTGGGGTTGGGGGAAGGGTGGATGGACCTAGTTTGGAAAAAGAAACTTTCAACTTGGACATGGGGGTTCTTAAGGTAGCCCTTCCATCCCTCCATGGATCCCCTCCCACGGAGCTTTTAGGGAAGGCTGATTGGACCAGAGAAGTCCAATGGTGTAACCAGCAGGGCTCACCTCTTAAAATTTCCTACATTTCAGGCCTGAGATTCAGGCTGGTCTGAAAGTCTTGGCATCTTTTGGTTAAAGGGATTTTTCCAGCCTTTCTCTGTGCTGAGCCCGGCCCGTGATTATGAAGCCCACCCTGGAGGGAGGCTAGCAGTAACATTCCCACTTTTTTTTTTTTTTTTGCGGTATGCGGGCCTCTCACTGTTGTGGCCTCTCCCGTTGCGGAGCACAGGCTCCGGACGCGCAGGCCCAGCGGCCATGGCTCACGGGCCCAGCCGCTCCGCGGCATGTGGGATCTTCCCAGACCGGGGCACGAACCCGTGTCCCCTGCATCGGCAGGCGGACTCTCAACCACTGCGCCACCAAGGAAACCCAACATTCCCACTTTACAAGTGAAGGGGGCCGAGTTGTAAAGCGGCGCCATTCCTGCCCGAGTGTTTAAGAGGGTCACAGAGCAGCCCGAGTGAGAGTTGCAGCACGCCGTCTTCACCGGGCCTGCGGTAGCCTGGGCTGCATCACCCGTAAGCACAGGCCAGGAGTTTGGGGTTTCTCCTGCTGCCATGGCAGGAGACCCTCGCGGTTGGGGTGATTCCACCATTCCGGCAAGACTAGATGGGGATCTCTCCCACCTTGGGATACCCTTGGATAAAAGCTAAGTGTGTTCCACCCTTGAGAACACAGGTCAGGCTAGCCCAGGCCAGGGTGAGGTTTATCCCCACAACTGGCTGCCATTAAATGCTGGGAATGCTCCCAAGAGAGGCTGATCAGGGGACCAGCCTGCTGAGCAGAAGTGGGAGTGATACTTGAAGTGGTCTAGGGAGAGGAGGAGGAATGCGAGCAGCATGTGAGGGGTGTGTCCATGATTTCATCTAGAAAAACGGGCTGTGGGAGCTTAGCTCAGGTGTTAACGAAATACCAAACTCATACACCCACCCCCACCCCCGGCCGGTGATGGACACAGGGTCATCTTCGGGGAACTCTTTAACAGCACAGTGATCATTATGGAATTATTTGTGTGTTAGAAACAATGTGACTAGCAAAGCAGTTGAACTGTTTCTTTGGCTAGAGCAAAAGTGAGGAGTGATGTTAGGCTGGGGTGATTGGAGGAAAAGCCCTAAGTGGATGCTAGATTGAGCAGAGGGGCAGGAGCAACACAGGCGGAGCTGAGGTGTGAGTACTTCAGCCCTGCCCGCCGCACCCCCCCACCCCACCCCCACGAAGGGGGTTGGAGTCTTGTCTTTGAAATGTCCTTAGATGCTTGTTGCCTGGGAAGGAAGGCGTGGAGACGTGCCAGGTGGGTGACTGGTGTCACTGTGGGCCTTCTTCCTAGACAGGAAATAGGAGCAGCCCCTCGATGGCAGTGAAATGCTTTCCCCCCACGGGTGTGGAAAGAGGACAGACGGACTTGTAGCAATCTGGTTGAGTTCTTTGAAATTGCCCTTGACCCTTGTGTGTGCACCAGGAAGCCTTTCCTTTCCCTTTGCCAGGCTCCTCTTGCCTTGGTCTCCCCAGCTTCCCAGCCTCCCACCATTCTTTCCCTACCCTTTTTCTTCACCCTCGCCCCTGCTGACCCAAGTGAACATTGGTGCTATGTCTGTGTAGATGGCAGTTGGGGGCTATTTGGTCTCTTGATGACATCAGCCTTTTTTGTTGACTAGCAGCTGTTTCCATAGTCATTTGTAGCTCTGCCCTGATTGGTTGGATCTTACTGTGAGGTCACTCACCCCCCGTTGTAGCTCTGCCCTGATTGGTTGGATCTTACTGTGAGGTCACTCACCCCCCCTTTAAAAGTAAGCCACCTTGGAGAGTTAAGCAGTTAGGGAGTGATCTCACATGCCTATAGACGGATGGTGTAGATGCCTCACCTTGACCCTTGAAGGATGGATTGTGAGTGGGCTACGCGCCTCATTTTCTGCTTTCTTTGCTGGTTGTGTTCAGCTGTCCTTCCTTTGGGACGTCTTTCTGAGGGTTTTGTGCTTCTGGCGTGTGAGGCCCCTGGTCTCCAAAGGGGGGTGGTCTGTTGGTAGCAGATTGCCTTGGGCGTGGGGGTCCTGCCTGCTCCTGGTGACCTTTGTTCCCTCCTTTCCGGGTTGTCTCCCCTCCCCTAGGGGAGTGTTATGATGGAAGCAAACCTGACCGCTTTGAAGCCCCAGAAGACAGTGATCTTCCTGAGGATATGGACACGGAGCCCCCCAGAGAGTCCCCCGCCGACCAGGCGGCCCCGGACGCGTCACGCAGCCCCACCCTCCGGCTGAACAGAAAGCGCAAGGTGTCTGGCAATAGGAACCACACTGAGACCACTGTGCTCCCGGAGGACTCTCTGCTGAAAGCCAAGCGGAGACGGGTCTCCAAAGGTGAGCTCGGTTTGGCTTCGGGCCCGCAGGGCACCCTACGGAAGTCCTGGAGCGGAGCAGTGGAAAGTTCCAGTCCCACCCTGGATCCCTGGGGGGAGCCACTCACACCTCCCCAACCCCCACCCCCATCCCACCCCCCACCCCCCCAAAGCCAGGTGGCGGGGCTGGAGCCCAAAGGTGGCCAAAGGCAAATAGACCCCCTCCCGAGACTTGGTGACAAGTTCCAGCCAACACAGTGACCACACCCCTCCCCTCCCCCACCCCTGTTAGTGATGTGTAAGACAGTTTGTTCCCCGCACCACCACCCCCGGCCCGGGGGGCTTCTTCATTAATTTGTAGTTATTTCTCCATTAGCTGACTGGCCTGAGAGGGAAATGACAAACAGTTCCTCTCACCACTTAGAAGAGCCACATTATAGTGAGCTGACCAACCTGAGGTGTGCATTGAATTAACAGGGCTCCATCCCAGAAAGCAGCGCCGCTTGCTGCACCTTAGAGAACGGCGGGAGCAGAGAGCAAACCTGGCCGGCAGGGCAGGAAGAAAGTGATCCAGGCGGTTCAGCCTGCGGTCACCCCCCAGGGCAATAGCATCTCCGAAGAGAAACCTGGCAGGAAAAGGGCAGAGGCCAAAAGCAACAGCAGCTGGTTGGAGGAGTCCCTTAAACGCAGTGACAATGAACAAGGTACGCACGGGGCGGGGGGCGCTCCTGGAGGGTGGATCACCCGCCCTCTGTGGGAAACGGCCCTGGAGGGGACCTGAGCGCCATCCAAGTTGACAAGAGTAGCGTGTGGCGAGCGGGGAGTTTTCTTCCTGAGGTCCTTTCAGCCTGCACACTTCCTTATGGAATGGACAGTGAGGCGGGAGCTCGACTTCCTGGGCTGCTCCTCATCACCCAGCCCGCGGCTGGGCAGGAAGGGAAGTCTTGGGTGACCCCGGGCGCTTGTCAGTGCCGTCATTCCAGCCTCAGGCTGTCCCCAGTCGCCCTGTCCCGAGCACCCAGGCCCCCCACGGGTGGGGACGGGAGCGCACGAAGGGCTGGCTTCTGCCCTCTCTTGCGGCCCTTTGAAGCGACTTGCCATTTGGCGTTTCGTGGGTTAGCCTATTTGCCGGTTGAATGTGGGATGATTAACATATAAGCGCTTTGAAAACATAATTGGTATATCTTTAAAAACTGAAGCTGCTCCAACGATCAGTGCTAACAATGGGCTTTTCTTTCCTCACCGGCTACAACTGTGTAACGCCCGCTGCTTCTCCCCCTGACAGATGTGCTGTGCATGGACGAAGAAATGGATCGGCAGCCTTCGCCCCTGCCGCAGAAATACACCGACAACAGCGAGAAACCATCCGGGAAGCGACCGTGCAAAACCAAGCATTTGATCCCTCAGGAGCCCAGGCGGGGCTTGCCGCTGCCAGGGGACTCCTAGGTGGACAATGCGGATGGCAAGGTACCTCTTGCCCCTGGCTCTCCCCCGCCCCCTGGGCCCGTGCAGGCACATCCCGCCTGCCTGCTTCTCTGCTTCTGGGGACAAAGCTTTCCTTTTCCTGAACCCCTCCCCCCAAAACGTCCCTGCCCCTTCCTAGGGGACGTGTCTCCTGGGTGGTGGTGAAGTTTCCAGCGAGTAAAAATGCAACCCCTTCCTCGCGCCCCGCCTCCCCCAGACTGAGAGGAGGAAAAGTGCTTTCCTCCACTCAGGTTTGTAACTCAGGGAGGAGGCGAACCAGGCGGGTGGAGGAAGGACAGCCTGAAATGTGTGCGCTGCCTGGTTTCGTGATAGGTGACCGTCCGGAGATTTTGAAAGCGGCCTGAGCCCAGTTTCGGCTATGATCTTTCTCCGGCCAAGCAGGACCAGAAGCCCTTGGACTGTTTGCAGCAATTGTTACCAGCTTCCCAGGCCTCGCAGCTGACATGGTCAAGCTCCCCTCCAGAGACCACCCAGTCCCGCCCGATGCCACCGGAAGCGCGGAGACTTATTGTCAATAAGAACGCGGGCGAGACCCTCCTACAGCAGGCCTCCCGGCTTGGCTACGAGGTGAGCATCCTTGTGGGTGCCCCGGATCAGGATCCACCGGCTGCTGCTCCTTGGGTGGGGGACACACTGGCTGGGGATGGGGGGCGGGTCTCAGAGCCCAGCCCCCTCCACGTGGCGGGCTGGGCTGGGTGTTCCAGCAGGGTGTTTGCGTTGGCTCCCGCTCACACTGCGGGCTCTTTGGTGGCTTGTTCAGTCGTGGTGTGAAAAGAAAGGCAGGCCTCTCTGATGTTCTGTTCCCATTCAGGCAGGCAGGCTGCTTCGGCCAGTCTGGCTCACTTATCTCTGATATAAAATCTGACCTAACCCAGGGCTTGGCGACCAGGGGAATTTTAATGAGCCCTTTTGGATTCTGAATAGCAAGAAGGAGAGTAGGAGAGTAGTTATTAGCTCTACTAACTTGTGCTGTTTGGGGCAGAGTGATGCCCCTGTGGGGTAGCGGGTGGGAAGTGTCTGTGCAGAGTAGGGGTGGGAGTGGGGCAGACCTGAGCAGTCTCTTTCTGAGAGGGCATGGGAGCCGAGGGCTGATGGGCGGGGAGCAGGGGTTGAGCCTTGCACAAAACTCCCTGTCCACACTGCTGTATCCCAACCCAGCACGGCTGATGACAGTGATGGCCTCTTGCTAGAGCAACATAGAATGATAGCTGATATCTGCCTAAGCCCGTGTGATCTGTAGTAACTCCTTTCACCCTTTTAACATGTTCACTTGGGAGTAACGCGTACTAGCCCACTCTCGGATGAGGAAACTGAGCCTCAGAGGGGTTAGCTGATACCCGTACAGGTAGCAATCCAGCAGTGCTCCACAGCCCACCACGCTCCTCAGCAAGACTGGCTCACACTGGAATTGCCCTTTTGACAGTTCAAAACCTCTGTGAGACAGATGACTCTCCATGCCCTGTGCAGTTCCCCCACCATACTTGTCAGTAGCAATTGTGATGTAATAGCCCACAGGGCAAAGGCATTTTTCTGTGCTGGCATCAGCCCTCTGGGAGTTGAATGGTGACAGTAAAACGCGGTTCAGCAGGCTGAGCGTGGAGGTGTGGATGAGCACTGGGGTGGCAGGACCCAGGCTGGCCCGGAGCCCTGGCGCCCACACCCTCAGCCAGCTCTGTGCCCCTGTCCCCCGTCTCCCGTCGTGTCCCCCCACCCCGGTCCATAGTGCCGTGAGCCCTTGGAAGTGTGCCTGCCTTGGCCTTAAGGCATGACTGTGGGTGGGAAGTTGGAAGCACTAGGGCTATGCTTAGTTTGGGGTGTTTTGTTGTTGTTGTTGTGGGTTGAATGTGCTGTTGTTTATATCTACACGTCTCTTGGAGACCTCTCCATTAGCTAGAGAGCACTTTCTGGTAGTTAGCGCAGTTACTTGCAGGTGAAGTCCAAGGAGCACCCAGTTGGTTTCCCAAGAGCTGAGAGCGGGCGCCTAGGAGGACAGAGCAGATGTTGCACATAGTGTTGAGCTAGACCCCCCCGTGGTTGAGAAGATAGTCTCCTTGCTTCCAGCAAACGCTGGAGGTGGGGGGGGAGACCCCTAACCCCAACTTTTGGGTTAGGGTTGAGAAAGTAGACTCCCGCTTCCAGCAAATGCTGGAGATGGGGGGGCGGGGTGCTGCTGCACCCGCCGTGGAGGGCGGGGCTCCGAGCCCCACCTGTGAACTTGGCATCATTTCCAGCAGCCTCCCTTTGGGACCAGAGAGGTCAAAAGACCCTCGTTGGTCCTCTAAGACAGTTTCCATTTTGGTTTGGTGGCTCTGAGGCCTGCACCAAGGGGCACTTGATCCATCCTTTTTTAGGCTACCTGGCCTTTGATTGCACAGGAAGCCTTGGGAATGTTTACGGTGGGATTTGTTTTTTTCTTCAAATGTAAATTTCAATATGTAGATTCCACACATCACCAGTGTTGATGCTGAACATTGTGACAAGTAGATGAACGCTTTCAACTTTGAATCCAAGTTTCTGGGATTTCTCTGGGCAGAATTTTAAATGTTGGGATGATGGCCCAGTTGGGAGATGTGGCAGCTTCAACCTTTTCAAATTGAAGGACAGTTTGCTTAAGCAGATAAGGCTGTGGTTTGGGAGGGTTTTCCTGAAGTTTTGTCTTCAGCATTCTTGGTTATTTTCTTCTGCTTAGCCAAAGATACCATGTGCAGTATAAAGGCTGTCTGAGCTTTATGTCATGATAATGTGGTTCTGGAAGTTTAGAAACACACTCTGGCTTCAGATCCGAGTTAAATAGATCACTTGCGTGGCCAAAGACCTCAAACCTTTCCCTCCTGGGAAAAAGGCTTCTATTTCTTAGGCTAAAACGCTAGTGTGCAACCACATGCTTGTGCCTTTAGCGGTGATGGTTAAATTTTCTATGAATTGAATAAGTCATGTTTTTTAAAAAGTTAATGAGGCATTTAATTAACTCACAACGTCGGGCTTATGGCCTTTATGGTTACATTTTGCGGGTAGTGGCATTCGGCTTATAGCCGCTGAACAGAGAGCTGTCCGACAAAAGCAGTTTGACTTTGCTCTGGAATGGCTGGGCTGCCCTTCAGACACTCCCGTTTATTTCTAGCAGAGAAAATAAACCAAGGAATGTGTTGCGTCGACAGACTCGCCCCGCCTCTTCACCTTTCAGTTAGTGAAAGTGTTGGTGGCGACGGTTGCCATCCATTTAGAGGCCATCACCCTCTTAGCTAGGAGAGTGTAGTTAGCCCACTTGACCCCCAACAGAGAAGGCCTGTGGGGTGCTCGTCACAGCTGGATTGCATCCCTCTAACTGGGGCCCTCTTGGGCCTTTTGAATCTTCCCAGCTGACCAGGTACCAAAGACCTGAGTTTTAGGTCTAGTACTTCATGTTAATTGAACTTGGGGTTTAATATCTCTGGGCCTCAGTTTCCAAGTGTTGAATGAGGATAGTACTACCTTCCTTTCCTGGTAGCTCCTGGGTTCCTGTGGGTGACAGAAGACGTCCTCATCTGGGGAATGAGAAGCACTGTGTAAACAGTGGGATCAACGTGGTTGAGTTAGGACAGCCCGTGGCAAAAAGTCTGACCTGGCCGTGGGGCTACTGCTGCCTTTGCTGCCATCTTCCAGGAGAAGAGAGTTGACTTACCCACCAGCTTGGACGGCCTTTCATTTCTAGGTACCCTTGAATCTGCCCTAGTAGTGATGAAGGTTTCCAGGTGAAGGCCATGATTGTCACAGCAAATAAACCCTGGGTTGAGTAAATTGATGTGTGCACAGCAGTTGGTGGCGTTCAGACCTGATCCCAGAGCCACGTGACAGGGCCTCTCCGTGGCTGGCGCACACAACTCATTAGCTTGCAGCCGTCCACTCAAGTCTGGCTAGTGAGGGCCTGCTAAAAGAGCAGCAGCTTCATGCGGTATCCTGGATACCAGGGCTCGGGGCAGGTGGCCTGGGAGCCCAGAGGATTGTGGGCTTTCTGGCAGGTTGGGATGTAAACGGAGAAATGCATTCGTGGGCGTGCCTTTTCTCTTCCTCCTCTTGTTTTGGAAGGGAGCTGCTGCAGTGACCTGAAGTAACAGGGCACCAATGGCCAGGTTTACCAGCATGCCCCATTAGGTTCACGTGGTAAGCAAATGGAACATTCTAGTTCGCTCCCAAGTGAGTGGTCACCTTTGATTGGCGTGTCCTCCAAAGGGCATAAAAGGTTTTACAGAACCCATCTCGCACTTATGGGCGGCTAGAATGACCCCCGTTTTAGGTTTAACAGATGAGTTACCTGAGAGATGTCACAAGGAGGCCTGTTCTGACCCCATCCCATCCCCCCTTACCCAGCAGACCATGTGTTGGGCCACATGCACGTTCTGCCTACTCCCAGCTCTCAGAACCTGACGGCTCTCTGCTGGGCACGACTTACCCAGTATAAACAGTATAATGTGTTTTCTGGTGGCAAATGCTTTCGATGTGTCTGAAAACTTTCTTAAGGTAATAAAACATTGAATAAGTTCCTGCTCTGCTTACTGGGAGTGGTTCATATTAATATTTTAACAAGCCAAAGAAATAAGGTTAATAACAGTGATTCTAATGCACAGTGTTGACACAGAACATCTCCGGGGGCGGGGGTGAATGTTTTATTTGATTCTTGAAATGTGGAGGTTGCAGCCTGTGGTGTATCAGGTTCCTGTCATTAACTTGAGTAAATATGAGAATATTAGACTGATTCTGCCCCGAGAGGGTGGAGTGAGGCAAAATAGAGGGTGGGGTTATTGGAGGCATTTTGTGTCATTCCTCGAGGATGGAGGGAGAGAGCTTCTCTTTAACTCTACTTAACGTACAGACAAGAGCATCTGAGGCCCAGGTTCTGATTTGGGGTCTTAACAGGGGGCGCGAGGATGTAGCTGACCTGTGTGTCCCTGCTTCTCTAAGCTGGGGAATGTTCTCTGGCTGATTTAAGCTCTCTTTAAGTGTTGGTCATCCATACTTTTATCTAAACTTGTGTTATCGTCCACTGCCACTGACTGAACAGACCCATCAAGTGAGAATGGTCTGTGCTTGGCAATGTGTCATCTAAGATGTTAGCAGCTGTGACACTTCTGTACTGGTCACGTCGGCCCCTGGGCTGAGGGCTTTCATCGCTATCCGAATGCGTCCTCTCAGCAGCCCTGTGGAAGCTTGGAGAAGTTCAAGGGTAACTTGCCCATGGCCAGGCCACTGGTGCAGCAGAGCCTTAGACAACACTGTCTGCATCTCCAAGCCCTTCTCACACACTCTCACCCCCGACCAGGATGCCTGCCGCCTGCCCGCGCTATGGTGGGCTTTTGGCCCCAAGGATGTATGCCTTTGAAAGTGGGCACCGCCAAGCTATGGGGAGGTCACCCTTACAAGGTTCACTGTATGGTTGTCTGATGGTATCTCCTCTCCTCTCCTCTCCTCTCCTCTCCCCGTAGGAAGTGGTCTTGTACTGCCTGGAGAACAAGATTTGTGATGTGAACCACCGCGACAATGCGGGTTACTGTACCCTGCACGAGGCTTGTGCAAGAGGTTGGCTCAACATCGTACGACACCTCCTTGAATATGGCGCCGATGTCAACTGCAGTGCCCAGGATGGAACCGGGTCAGTGGCGGTCTTGCTCTTGGCCTGGCCCTGCTGGGGCATAGGCAGTGGTTCTCAGGGTGTGCGGGGAACCCCAGAAGGAAAGATGGAGAGTGAGTGCCATGTAAGCACACTGGTGGTGGAGTCCTCTAGAATGGAATCGGACAGATCTTTCTGGCAAATTTACATAGAACTTTAAAACTCTGTGACACTCTTATGGACAGAGGTCCCTGAAAATGTTGAGCCTGCATGAATAATCAGGGGTGTTCTCTTTTAAGACCCTGGACTCTTCACCAGCGTCTGTTGAATCTCACTCTTGAACATATATGTGAGTTGAAAGTTGCAGGAGTACAGACAGGTCCAGTGGCAACTGGCTTGATAGGACCTGCCGTGTCCACCCACATCCCCGGGCCTGGCCCCCACTCTGTCCTTGACCTCGGTTTATTGGCCAGAGGCCCAGGTGTGAGTCAGCCCAAGCATCTTCCTGGTTGTACCTGGGATGCCACCACGAGGCAGGGCACTGGGGCTTTCCTGACGGTCATAACATTAGCAAAACTGTAAGGTATTTGGTGGTTCGTGGTTTCCAAATCGCATCCTTTCTGGATGGGACTGCGGACAGTGTTCCTGACCCCAGCGGACACGGGCAGGAGGACTCTGTATCCTCCTGAGAACTCGCCCTGCCTGTCGACTGCTTCTGGGCGAGAGGGTTGATCACTCATCTCCAAGTTGGTTTCAGGAGAGGTTCCACTTTGCCCCCAGTTTCTTTGACAAACTGCACTTTTTGGGTTTTGTTTGTAATGGTATAACAATGGCTTGTCGTATCTGCTTCCGTGATGCTGGGATTCTTCCCCCCACCCCTCCGTACGTTACCTTCTTACAGTCTGTCACTATTTAAGTTCATTGGAAACGTTTTCATCTAGGCCTGAGTTCCTCCTTGGGCCATGCATTAAGAGAGATTTGCATTGAAGAATGAGGCCTGAGATGGTCCCTTCACCTGTCCCGTAAAGGGTTATGTGTTGAAATAACAGAGTAATTTGTCGCAGCGACCGTACACTCACCTCCTCGGTGAAATAGCGCGCCTACGAGGCTTGGCCGCACACGCTCGATTTTGCCCCGTGTCCTTAGAAGCAAGCGTCGCGTGCACGGGTGTAATCCCCCGCACCTCTCCTAGGCCTCTCCACGATGCTGTCAAGAATGATCATCTCGAAATTGTCCGCTTGCTCCTCTCCTACGGTGCTGTTCCTACCCTGGCTACATACTCAGGTAGAACCATCAAGAAAGTGAACCACAGCGAACTTCTGGAGAAGTTCTTAACAGGTACGGCAGAGGTCAAGACACGGTCTTGTTCAAGCATCTAGACGGTGACTTCACAGCCTTTCACCTGGGTTCCCCCTACCCCCACCCCCCCGTTTACTCTAAGTGACCCTTTACTGGGAAAAGCGGCCCAACGTTAGTCTGTCAAAGAAGAGATACGTACTTTGAGTTTTGCGAGGTGGGGGGCTGGAAAACTCTTAGCTAGCCAGGCTAGCTTTTGTTTGGCAGGCTGGGGCGGTGAGGCGGGCAGTCCCTCAGGAAGGCGGGTGGACGCGTGGGGAGGTTTCAGTCAGATACCTGGAGGCGTGTGCAGTGGGACTTGTCAGGAGGTGACACCAGCCCCAGCGTGAGATGTTCCCGAACTCCAGCAGCATTTGCCTCTTACCAGCAGGCGTTATCTTGTTTCTCTCTCTCTCTCTCTCTCTCCCCCTCTCTCTCCACACTGTTGAAATAACCTGCAGGCTCCTGACGACGGTAACCCCGGTTGCTCTTCGGAGTTCTCTGGCAGCTGTGTGTGTGGTGAGCAGCCTTGTTCGTTTCAGTTGGGCTTGTGGGGGTGGGGGTGGGGGTGGGGGTGGTGCTGTGAGCAGGGCTTGCTTGGGAAAGAATTTTTCCAGGGTCCTTTTTGGAGAACAGCTGGAATCTTGCTCCAGCTTACTGACCTCTCTCTTGTTTGCCCCCCCGGTTAGAACCAGATGATGAAAGTGGTTACGATGTTTTAGCAAATCCCCCAGGACCGGAGGACCAGGATGACAGCAACGAGGCCTATGGTGACCTATTGGAATCTGAATTTTCCGAAGACCCCGTTTTGCCGTGTTATAACGTCCAGGTGTCCGTCGCTCAGGGGTGAGCGTGGCCAGCGTGTGGTTGAGAGCCAGCCCAGCTGCTCTGTGGGGTGGCAGGAGTTAGAAATCCCCTTCAGCAGATGAGGGTGGATGTGTTGGGGGGTGAGTGAATTCCTCACCAAGTGTCCACCGACCTCACATAATGCAGTGGAACTTTTCCAGAAAAGTTTGGGGGATGGGAGGGCTCCCCAGCCAACTGCCCTCATTGGAACACACCCCTAGAGCCCAAAGGACACGGGAGTCAGCGACTGCAATTGCACAGTTTCAGTCACTAAACTCTTGGGGAAGGGATCCTCCCCAAACGGCTACCATAGGGGCCTTCCAAGGCGCGTGAGGTCCACGGGACAATACTGATGTGTACCCTCTTCTCGTATAAGATTAGAAAAAGCTGTATGTGGCACCTGGGATCTTATGTGTCTTCAGATTTGCTTAGATCGAGTCTTGTCCCCACAGTCGGGCCACTGTGCCCCATGACCAACCCTTCGGAGTGAACACATCAGGAAACCTTGCTCTGCTGTGTGTTGACCCCAGTGCTTAAGGAGTAGCATCCTCCTTGGACTCTGAGGCTGGGACCGTGTCTGCCTTTGTGGTGACATTGTATTCGGGATAGAGATCATAAAGCGTGGCAGGGTATCAGGAAGGATTGTACCACCTCCCTTCTCGAAAAAGCCTCACTCCCGGCAGCATTGAGGGGCGGGTTGGAGGTGTGGGAAAGGCAAGGAAAGCCAGGTGACCTCGAGTGTTTCTCATGCTCTCTCCGTGAGGGCCGGAGGAGAGGAGAGGTCAAAGAGGTGTTTGCCATCTCCCTTGGGTTGGCATACAGACTGGTTTTCCCCAGTGACTAGAACGGGGTGCACTTACTTGGAGAGGGGTGACCTGAGTTGTGGCCAGAGCCAAGGCAGCACTGAGGTGGCCTGCAACGAGGCTGGTTCAGGGGCGCTGCTCCTGCTTTTGTCTAAGTTGGCTGATCCGCCCTAAGTGGTCTCTTAACACATGCACATGAGTCCAGAGTTCCCCCGCTAGAAGTAGATCTTCCGGGCTTCCCTGGTGGCACAGTGGTTAAGAATCCGCCTGCCATTTCAGGGGACACAGGTTCGAGCCCTGGTCCGGGAAGATCCCACATGCCACGGAGCAACTAAGCCCGTGCGCCACAGCTAATGAGCCTGCACTCTAGAGCCCGCGAGCCACAACTAGAGAAAGCCCGTGCACAGCAACAGGCCCAATGCAGCCAAAAATAAATAAATAAATAAAATTAAAAAAAAAAAAAAGTAGTAGATCTTCTAAGGACAGTGAGAAGTGGGGTGGGGGTGGGGTAATCAAAGTGGAAGTAGCAGGCCCTTTCACCGCCAGGAGACGGGTAGTTTATAGTTGGGAGCGCCTCTAATTTTGCCGGAAACTCAAACCACTGTCCTTTCTCTGGTGTAGGCGTCGTAACTGGCTGTTGCTCTCAGACCTGCTCAAGAAACTGCAAATGTCCTCCTGCATATTCCGCTGCAATTTTCCAAATGTGGAAATTGTCACCATCGCGGAGGCCGAGTTGTACCGGCAAGTGTCAGCAAGTCTCTTATTCTGTTGCCCCAAAGACCTGGAGTCCTTTAATCCGGAAAGTAAGGAGCTCTTAGATGTGGTGGAGTTCACGAACGAGCTTCAGACTCTGCTGGGCTCATCCGTGGAGTGGATCCTCCCCAGAGACCTGGACTCAGACGACGCCTGGTGAGCTCGCCGGGGCCCGCCGTGTACAGTGTGTCATGGTGTTAATCCTTGTGCATATGTGTCCTAGTACGACTATTTCTGTAAAGAAAGGACACGATGAGACACGACTCCAGTCGGAAGGACTTTGAAACATGTTTTTTTCTTTTTAAAATTTTAAGTCAGTTTTTATGAAGTTGTTAATAAAGTTTCTTTACTTTTCAATGTACACATGCTTCGGAATATGTTTGTTTTTACTCGGAACAATTGTTTCTTTTCTTTTTTAAGGAGAAAAAAAAAAGGCAAAGGAGCTCCACACTTTGACTTAATTTCATACAAAGCTCCGACGACAGAGGCCATAACTGTTGAGAGTTGCTTTGGGGGCAAATTAAACCAGTAAAATTTTAAACTCTTCCTCCATATTAAAGGGATTGAATAAATTGGCCACTTTGGTGCACCTGTGTCCTGCGAATTGTCCAGTTGGAGATGGAGGTTTAGGAAGTGAGTTTCAGTCTTGTTTAAGTCTCTTCCCATCAGACTGATCTCGTGATTTCCTACACACCATGTTACTTCCTGTCTACCTTTCCTTGGTGGTGTTCATGCCTGGATTGTCTCCTGTACCTGCTCAAACCTTGGTCCATTCTCATTTGTACCATGGAAGTTTGTCATGCTGGATACTGTCAGAACTAATTTTACTTAAGTTTGTGTTAAGGTGCAAAGCACACGTTTTTTATATTTTCTGTTTTTTGTGTTTGTCTATATTTTATGGTTTCGCTTCAAGAAATATTATGGGAAGGGAAATAGCAAGATGTAAAGAGCAAAAAAGTCATCATTCTCTTTCAATTGTTAGAACATCTATCTGCAATCATAATTATGATGCACTGTGGTATGTGTTAAAATAGTAAATACATGTAACGTCCCGTAGGAGCAGCAAACTCTGGTGTTGGTGAGGGTGTGTCATGGAAGTAATCACAAAGCAGGTGACTGTTGGTTGGGGTCCTGAAACATTAGTGTGCCTTCCCTGTGTCCAGTAGTGGTCTGGAGGGGTCAGGAAGCCTGCCTTTGAATTTGAGGGAACAGAGGGTTTGAGGTCCTCTCTCTTCTATTGCTCTAGTACACTGCATAGCAGCAGTATACTGGGTTTGCAGTTGACGTTTAAATCGCTGATTGATCATTAAGATTGGGATGTATCTTTGGAAATGAAAATAGGAAGAATCGTATGCTTTTTTTTTTTTTCTTTTTTTTCCTATATCTGAAAATGTATGTAGTACTTTGCTGAGTGGTTGGGAATAAAGTTTGCAGTATTCAGTGTATTCAGTTTTAGTATCTAAATAGAATTAAACTGTTGCTGTAAAGTGGAATAGCACTTTGTTACTGACAAGTTTTAGAATGCATCTGTTCGTCAATTACCTGTTTGGGAAGATTGTAGTTAATGATTTTGAGAATGTGGCTATAAACCTCCAACTGACTCAAGAAAAGCAAATAAGTCAAGATTGACAAATGTATAGGCTCTTCATCTTTTGTGTGTGTGGGTTTTTTTTTTCCTTTTAGTTATTTGTCAAGGTATAAAGAATTCTATCACACTTAAGACAAGTTAAGTAAACGTCACGGGGTGTATTCTGACATGGCATGGAGCAGATCACATGGCCTAGATCTTAAAGGTGATTTTATGTTTAAACTTTCATGAAAACATATGTGATTGAAACACATTAATATATTGATACAGAGGGCAGTTAATTTTTGTCTTTTTTTGTGTGTGTGTGTGGTACTGTTGTGGCCTCTCCCGTTGCGGAGCACAGGCTCTGGACGCGCAGGCTCAGCGGCCATAGCTCACGGGCCTAGCCGCTCCGCGGCATGTGGGATCTTCCCGGACCGGGGCACGAACCCATGTCCCCTGCATTGGCAGGCGGACTCTCAACCACTGCGCCACCAGGGAAGCCCTAATTTTTGCCTTTTGATACATGTGAGCACAGCTTTCATTTTGCTGAAAGAATATGACCAGTTTTCAGTTTGGGATTCTACCATTTAGTAAAGATAGTCCACTTAATTTTAGAAATAAGAGATTTAATATATAATACGTAATAATACTTTTATGTATTTTTTTACTGAAAACATTTATTGTAATACTGTGAAGAAACTATGCCATTCTAGTCTTCAAGACTTAAATGAATCAAGTGTTTATTAGCTGTTGTAGTTTTTAAACTAATAAAAGTCAGTACATCAGCAATTTGTAAATACAGTTTTTGAAATAATGCCTTAACAACTTTACAGTGGTTATAATGACTGTATTTAGGCCTAAAGTTAGTTAATAATTTGACATGAAGGCTTTTTAATAGTTTGATGGTGCAGATCAGGGATAGGTAAACTCTGGCTGGTGGGCCAGATCCAGCCCGTCGCCTGGCTTTGTAAAGGAAGTTTTTCTGGAACATAGTCGCACCCATTGTTTACGTGGTATTTATGGCTCCTTTCACCCTACACCAGTGGGGCCGAGTAGTTGCAACAGAAACTGTATAGCCCACAAATCTGGAAAAATGTTTAAATTTAGATTTTAAAAATTGAAAACTTCTTTGAGCCTATACAGGGCAAGTCCATTGACCCCTGAGGTAGAAAACAGGAACTTGGGTGCGGAAGCCAAATGGCCTAGGTTCAAATTCCCTTTCTCCCATTTCATAGCTAGTGACCATGGGCAAATCACTTAACCTCTATGCCTCATTATGAGGTTTAAATGCACTTATTTGTATAAATAGTGCCTGGCACATACTAAGCTCTGTGTAAGTGATTGCTGTTGTTTCTGCTTGGAGCTTTAATAAGTTATTGTTAATAGAAAAATGACACTAATGATTTTCCTTATAGAGTAACAAAGGCACTTTGAGTCTTTTACATTTTCAGGAATGTAATAAGACTTTTTTCATTGACAGTCAGTGTTCCCTGTTACCAAAATTTACTTTATGAATATAAAGAATTGAATATCTTCAAGACAGTACTTTTGCTTAAATGTCAAACCATTATTTTCCCAAGGCACATCAAACTGGCTCTGCATAGTCCAGGCCTCTAAAGCTTGTGTGCACACCCTAGGTAGCATGTGAGATACATTTTGTAAATATAGTTTTTTAAATAATGCTTGAGACTTCCCTGGCGGTCCAGCAGTTAACACTATGTGCTCCCAATGTAGGGGGCTTGGGTTCGATCCCTGCTCAAGGAACTAGATCCCACGTGCCTGCCATAACTAAGAGCCCACATGCCACAACTAAAAGATCCGGCATGCTGCAACTAAAGACCCGGCACAGCCAAACAAACAAACAAGCAAATAAATAAATAAATCTTTATAAAAAAATAAGTAAAATAAAATAATGCCTTAGGAGTTAGGAAAAGAAAATATTAGAACATTTTTACCTTTGTATTATTTTTAAAAATCTGTGTAGTTTATCATGTACATAAATTATATGTATGGAACTTTGTGTATATAATTTGTTAATAAATAAGATGCATATTAAAAAGTTTTCTTATGATTTGCCCAGTCAGGTGTTTGGAGGCCATTGGAGGACAGGATGATGAAATATAGGGCCTCAGCAAAGATAGAATTTAGAACCAATTCCCTGACTTAGAAGATAAGGAAAATAATTCATAGACTGTAATTGAGTTGTCCAACTTTACATAAGTGTTCAGAAACAGGAAATGCAGTGGCTAGAATCTAATCACTGACCGAGCAGAATCTGGGTCACTCACTGGACTCGTAAACCAGAAGTGACTGTTGAAGTTCTCAGGTTGATGCTCCTGGCATATATGCTTGATCTGTGTGTGTGTGTAAATCTCTGACATAAGAAGCCATACTCAGGCACACCCTGTTTCCTTATTCAAGCATCTTAATTTCATCCCATTAAATCTTTGAAGTATCAGACTACCAGAAGGCATGAAGAAACCTGGGCTGAGAGTCTTCATTCCAGGAGACGTGATCTTGACTGCATGGCTGGTTTGAGGCGCATCACTCTGAACTGCAACCCGCTCATTGGTGACCTGGGTGCAAGTGCTTTGGCAGAATCTCTTAGTGAGGATTTATGGCTTAGAGGGAAATTCTAAAATTGAAAATACTGAATTTTTAATATGCTTAGCTTTTGGCATGATACTATTGTGATAGGATGTTTTAAAGCCTCATTTTACTGATAGCTTTTATTTTGCTTTTAAACTTTCTCTAAGAGTTGCATATATCCTTTACAGAAAATACAGAGTTACAAGAGAACCTATAATTTTAATACCCAGATATAATCACTGTTCATTTTGGCGTATATACTTTCAGTCTTTTTTTCTTCTACAAATATATATGTACACTTAGGGATTACAAAAATAGAATTGTAGTATACTTGCTATTTCACATTCCTGCTTTTTTCACTTAAAGATGTATCATGTAGTATTGCGTCGTATTGATGTCCCATAGTTTAATCAATTCTTTGCAATTCTATTTAGACAGTTTGCTTTTCCCTGTCAGAAACAATGTGAATACGTTGTATATACATCTCTGTGTCCATCGGGATTACTTCTGTAGAATAAGGTACTACAAGTGGAATGACTAAGTGTGACCTATTTTTAAGACATTTGATACACATGGCCAAATTACCACCCAGAAAGGCTATGCCAATTTGTAGTCCACCCCAACAGTAGATGTGAAGCCTGCCTCTCACAAACACTGGCCTGTAGCACTTGTAAAAAAATGTGAAACTACAAAAATGAGTACCTCTCCATTTTCTATGCAAGTGGGATTACTCCAAATTTTATAACTTTTTTCAATTAATTTAGTATGAGCATTTTAGCAAGTCAGTAAATTTGCATCTCCTACATCATTTTTTGTGATTGTTCAGTATTCCATTATATGAATATGCCACAGTGCACATAGCTTATCCATTCTTGTATATAAGCTTTGTCCAGTTTTTCAGTTACAAATAGTACTCTGATATATATCCTTACCTATATCTCTGACTATTTCTTTTGGTTAAATTCTTAGAAAGAGAGTTGTTGGATCCAAAGGGTATAGACATTATTTAAAGGCTTTTCTTACAGAATCTTGGCTTCATCTGATAGGACAATAACCACATTTTGTTTTATTTTGTATTCATCTGATTGACTGGTGAGGTTTACTGGCTGTTTGTATTACTTTGGCTATTTGGTTAATTATACCCTGTGTCCATTCTTCTGTAGTGAGAGTTTGTAAGGGTTGTATCATATCCTGTCAGATCCGTATGTCTGACTTGCTATTTCTGTGCGTCATGGGGGTGTTGAAAGACTCCAGTTATTTTAATGTGATGGTCCACACAACACTTAAACAAAAGACTCATGATAGTTTCCTTTCATGTAATATTTTTTAATACCTGTGCTTTAGTGATGATCCCTTTGGTTTAAATGAGTAGGTTGTTCAGCCCCAGAACTACTAGAATTCATGATCAGTTTTTCTGGGTTTTGTCTGACCTTTTACTGCGAGGGTTCTTTACCATCCTACTTTCATGATAGGTTTTTAGTATGTATTCTCTATTCACACATTGTTGAAAGTTTTTATTATTTGTATCCTCTTAGATTTGTCTTTTTTTCCTCTAAAACTAACAGTTATTACATTTCTTCTATTTTGTTTTCCCCTTTGAACTAGTTTCAAGTGTGATTTGGAGCTGAAGATCATGATCAAAAGAATGCAGTGCATTTCTGAGCTCCACCAGGTTTTGCTTGTGAGGTTTACATGCCCCTGCCGCCCTTGCTAATTATGAACTGAGATTCATTTTGTGATGCTTTTTGCTCATAGGTTATATACAGTTATTCTTCAGTTCTGTAATTGTAAAATACGTTGTATGATTTATTGGTACTAAAGCCAGGGTTATCACTGCACATCCAAGAAGAGGTTTTTAAATTGGATTATGCATTATGTGTGTGCATATATGTTTCTGTTTTTTTCCATACCCAAAATTACAAACCTGCCATGACTTGTCTTGTGCAGGACTCTTCCACACGTGAGAAAATGAGAGTTGTCTATATGTTAAATCTGTAGAGTTAGCAAGTGACGTTTGTCTTTCATCGAAAGCACTTGACCTGCAGCAGTGCGGCCTCACCAGTGAAGGAGCAAAGGCTTTACTAAAGGCCCCTGAAACCAACAGAACTCTGCTCGTTCTGGATATAAGAAAAAATCTGCTTGTTGGTATGTGGTCACTTTTTTTAAATTGATGAACACATAGCAAAACAAAAACAATTTGTTCAGGTATTGACAGTTTTTTAAAACAATGTGTTTAACTTTCCTCATCATATACAGTTGGCCCGTGAACAACGTGGGGTTAGGGCTGTCGACCCCTACACAGTTCAAGATCTGGGTATAAGTTTATAGTCAGTGGTTCCACATCTGTGGATTCAACCAACCTTGGATCATGTAGGACGATAGTACATATGTATTGAAAACTATGCGTGTGTCAGTGGACCCGCGAGGTTCAAACCCATGTTGTTCAAGCTTCAACTGTACTTTTCTAGTGTTGCACTTCCCTTATGTTTTTAGCAGCTACTGTACTAACTAAAGTGAATTATACTTGTCAATTTTTCTTATCTCTACTCTGAATAGAGGTGAACCTAGATACTAAGCCTGCTTCCACCAAGAGCATTCTTTCTTTCCTGTGCAGCCTCTGAATTCTTGCCAGGAGTACTTTATTCATTTGTCAGATTCACAAGTAATTTTGTAATCATCTTCTGTGTGCCAGATACGGGTTTAGGGACTAGGGATAAAGCAGTGAACCAGACAGACAAAAGTCTTGCCCTCATGGAACTTACATTCTAGTGAAGGACATCAGATAGAAATGAGTAAAGAGATAAGTCATATAATTTTAGAGAGTAGGAAGTGCAAAACTATCTTAATGTAAGGAGAGTGAGGGAGAGCAGGTAGGACTCCATTGGATAGGTTTGTTAGGGGACAGCTTCACTGGAGAAGTGGCATTTGAACGGAGACCTGAATGAAGAGAGGAGCAAGCCATGGAAGATGTGGAGTAAGCACATTCCAGGACAAGGAGGCAATGAGTATGTAGGCATGTAGGTGGGTGGAGTATTTAAGGAAAAGCAAGGAGGCCAATCTGGGCAGAGTACTGAGTGAAGAAGAGTGTGGTAGGACATGAGGTCAAGGAGCTAGCCAGGGGTCTGCTCTTGTAAAGTCTTGAAGGCCAGAGTAAAGATGTGGATTATTCTAAATGAGTAGAGGGGTTTGAACTGGAAAAAGGCATGATCCAAATCGTATCTGAATAAGGTGACCTGGTATAGAGAAGGGACTTGGGAGGATAAAGAAGAGGAACAGGGGGCTTCCCTGGTGCCGCAGTGGTTGAGAATCCACCTGCCGATGCAGGGGACGCGGGTTCGTGCCCCGGTCCAGGAAGATCCCACATGCCGCGGAGCGACTGGGCCCATGAGCCATGGCCGCTGAGCCTGCGCGTCCGGAGCCTGTGCTCCGCAACGAGAGAGGCCACAACAGTGAGAGGCCCGTGTACAGCAAAAAAAAAAAAAAAAAAAAAAAAAAAAGAAGAGGAACAGGGAGACCAGTTAGGAGACTATCACAGTGCTCCAAATAAGAGATGTTTATGGCCTAGGTTAGGTTGGAAGTTTGCAGCAAATGAAAAGTGGTTGAATTCAGGTTGTGTTTTGAGGGTGTAGCTCTCAAGACCTGCAGATAGATGTGAGGTATGAAGGAAATAGTAACAAGGAGACAAGTCGTTGATGATTATGTGTGCAACTGGGTAGTATCACTTAGAAGAAGGGAGCTGATGGGAGGAGCAGCTTTTGAGGGAATATCAGGACTTGGTTTGTTATCTTGGATGCCCTGGTTTGATATCTTAGATGCTCTTTAGGTATCTAAGCGTCTGGACGGTGCTCAGACTGTACTTTGTATCCAAAGGTATCCAAAGCCACTTCAGATGCAAAATGTTTCAAGTTGACCTTTGCTGCTGCCAAAATAGTAGCCACTGTGGGCAGTCTGCAAGATGGCATCTTAGGTTTCTGAGGAAGAAATTAGAATACACAAAGGGGGAAATAAGTGTATAATTATATAATGTAGATTTCATATTTAAATGTCTGGGAAAAGCAATAATTAGTTGGCTTTTGGTTTTAAATGGAAATAGCCACTCATTGGAAAATAATTACTCTAATTTCAATTCATTTTACTTTAGATCATTCTGTGATGAAAACAGTTACCAAACAAGTTCTCCAGATAGAAGGAGTGCCAAGTCAGAGGTATATAGCATGTTTCAGTTCTCTTGGAAGAATTTCTCTTTAATGGCTTGGTTTTCTTTCTTTCTTAAAAGAAAATTATCAAGGTACTTTCTGCCATCTTAAAACTAAGATTTTAGTCAAATCAAATGGCTTTTCTGTTTTTGAAAATGTTGTGTGATGCTTTAATTTAGGTTCCCAGATATGCAGATTGAAAACCTTTTAACTTTTTATTTTCTGTAACATATTATCGTTAGTCACAAATAGTCTTTTTTTTTTTTTGGTGATAAGAATGAATAGCAGGAGCAGCATTTGTGAAACCAAATCTAATATGAAACTGACTCTTTCTTGTGAGTAAATTTGAATTTTGAAACAGCAAAACAATAAGGTTTAATAAAAAGCAAAATAAATTTTTTATGTTTATGATCTGCCAATTTCCCAGAAAGGGTTTTGTGGTGACTTTAGTTATATACCAGATACATTAAAATCACCAGTGGACAACACATCTTTTATTCAGGTGCCCTCTGAAAGTTTAAAAAATTTGTTGACTTCATATCAATGAACGGTCCACTTTAAAATGGTTAAAATTATAAATTTTCTGTTTTGTGTCGTTTACCACAATTTTTAAAAAATGTGTTGTTTGAAGATTTTTGGGTTTTATAAAGGTATTAGCATAAAAATGAAAAATGTAAAAGACCACCTCTAATCCCATTATCCTATCAAGCAATATTTACATTTTAATTTTCTCTTCCTGCTGTCTATAAACATAATTCCACATAGCTTCAATATAATTTGCCATTCTTATCTTTTCATACTAAATTTAAATTCTGTGATTCATAGTTATACTTTTTAACATTGCATTCACATGGTTTCATTGAGTAGGTCAATTTTTTAAATTGGTGAAAAATTGGAAATAACCTCAAATAAACTATTGTAAACATCTTCATAAATACAGCTTTTTTTTTTCTACTTCAAGTTGTATGTTTTTGATTCTCTATTAATCAACTTGCTTGGACAATAGTGTATTAAATAAGTTGTTAAGAGTGTTTATGAAGTCAAAAAAAAGCTTATGATCGTCTGCCAATTGTTATTTCAAGAGTGATATTTTATTTTTTTTAAGGTGAAAATTACTTGCTTTTATTTATTGTTAAAACAACTTTATGAAATGATTTGCAATGCAAAATGTGGAAAACTGCTTTGAATAACTGGGAAAATAGCTACAGCATGGGAAAACGTATGTAAACAAACTTCACTGCCACCAAACTAGAATCTACTAATTTATCTCAGATGGCATCACAGAGTAGCAATGGCAGCTTCTGGTAAACGGAGAAACAGCAGCAAAGTCCTGCAGTGAAGCTGTGATTAATTACCAAACTGAACTGTTCACTCCACTAATCCTACAACTTCCCTACATTTATCTGTCTATACATTCCTACTTACTACAGGACAAACACCCACCGAAGTGGTTCCAAAAAACAAATGAGATAGAAATTCACAATTATAAAACAAATCCAATAGAAGGCAGTGGAGGAAACTGGGAACTACTGCAAAGTTTTACTGTCTAGTCCAGGTGATGAAAACAAAGTTTTTCTTTCAAGGCTGACCACTGTCAGGAATGAAATTAAGTATCAAAACTCTCCTCACTTCTCTAGGAGTGATTCTAGCTCTTCTTGCAAAGAGCTGAGCTGCTCCTTTTCTCGGTCTTCCTTTTGTTTCAGTTCATCCAGCACAGCCTGAAATCTGTTCTTGAGAGCCAGGTTCTCCACTTTCATGATGAGATCCTCCTGTCGCTTTGCCCTGTCCTGGGTCTCTTGGAGCTTGCCTTTCATGTTATCAATCTGTTTCTGAATTCCCATAACCAGCTGATTAGTTCCCTCGTTTTCTTGGTGGTGTTCATCTGACTCATTTAGCTTGTGCTGTAGCTGCCTTTCCAGATCTTCCTCAGTGTCAATGATGTTTATATCTTCTTCATCTTGATGCTGTGTCTCATCTTCATCTTCACTGCTGCTGCTGAGGTCATTGAATATCTCCCGAAGCTCATCATGTTCTAATGAGTCATGGCCCTGCCTGTGGCCAGACATTCCTGGGGAAGAGATATCAAGGCCTTGACTTTCTGCTTCTTTTGTTTCATCTTCAGCAATTATTTCCCAACGGGTACTGACAGCTTCAGCATCTGTGCTCAGCAACCGCTTTACTTCTTTTTCCACATCTGGAGACTCAATATATTTCTTCTTTGCTGTCTTACGGAACCTTCTCTTTCTGACATTTTTTAGAGGCAGAGTAATTCCATGGTTCCATATAAACTTTTTCTCTTTGTCCTTATCCTTTTTCTTGCTTGCTTTGGGATCAGCAGTGGCAACTGGTTCCTCAACAGGAGGATAGAGATCACCATCAGCTGTACAGACAAGCATCTGAGAGATATCAGCTGTCTTGTAAAAGGTTTTTTTATCAATAGTTTTCAAACTTTCCATAACACATGGCAGATCTACCAATTTTGACGCCAATGGGACCTGGTCCACTCTG
Organism: Mesoplodon bidens; assembly: GCF_964165515.1. Classification (NCBI taxonomy): domain Eukaryota; kingdom Metazoa; phylum Chordata; class Mammalia; order Artiodactyla; family Ziphiidae; genus Mesoplodon; species Mesoplodon bidens. Next base: position 136,005 of record NW_027672382.1, on the reverse strand, counting down.
ACAATTCCATGACGCCCATCAGGGTGTAACTCAATTGTCAGTCTGTCCTTCAGGTTGACATGACCAGACTGTATCGCCCGCCTCACAGTAGAGGCATACTCCGGAGGTAGGCGTAAGATAAACTGGCTCTCTACTTCGTGAGGAGCATCATCTTTGCTCTTACTCATCTTTACTTCTTTGTGACTCAGTTTTTCTCTAATAACCACTTGTTGCACTAAAAAATTTCAGCTATTTCAACAGAAAGACCAGTTCTTTATAAATTGACGTCTTTAATTACAAAGAGTTCTAGGTAGAAGAGCAACTAAGCGTCTATTCGGAATTAAGTTCCAAGTCTTTCTAAATATGCTGTGACAATACCAGTCGTTAATGACGCATTGCCTTACTCAGGTCCATTTAAATCTGTTAGCTGCAATGCCAAGTTCCAACCTCTAGATAGAGGTTGTCCTGCCGCTGCAGGACAACGCAGGGAAAGCAAATGGCGGCTCCTACGGAATGATTTTCGGCACAGAAAGTAAGGCTCAGCAGATACTCCCAATCCACAAACTCTCCCGGAACAAAGATACGCAAAAAGCGGGGCGTAGTGAGCTCTCTTCGCCTCGGGTACTTACAATCCAGTGACGGTTATAAGTCCAGTTTCTCCGGACAGGCGCGAGCGGGAAACGAAGCCACTCAGAGAAAGGCGGCCGGGAGCCGAGAGTCTCCTTCCGAATTCCTTTGTTCTTCCCGGCACTTGACAAAGCGATCCGCTGATTATCGGTGAAACGGCTGAGGACGGGCAACGCAAAATCTCGCCAAGAACCGCAGCTCCGAACGCCAGATTCTGCAACTCCGCAGCTCAGGCGGCCTCCGTCCGTTACAGCAGACCTAGCCGAGAAAAAACAGCTGCGTCAACACGCGACACCGGCAGCTGCTGTGAGTCGCAACACGCCTCGGGCGGAAGTGCGAGCTGCCCCAGCGCGCGCAGGCACAACGTGCGATTAAGCTATCCGGCGTCTTGTCGTCTCGCGAGAACTTAGCCTTAAAGGGATGAAGACTTTCGCCAAGAGCTGTTGGTTTAAAAGTATTTAGAGGAAACGGTTCTAAGAAGGACATGGATTCTCCCGCGCGCCTCCGCTACCCCCTCCGCTAAAGAGAGTGATATTTTAATAATCAAATAGTACATTCAAAGAAGTTAAGATTTGTGATATCACACTAATTAGATATTATTATTAAAAATTTATATCCTATGTAAAGCATTCTTAAAATAGCTACATTGACTTTTGCTATGATATTAGAAATGGAAGGATATATAAATAAAACATGTATATGTACAACATATTTGGAATTCTGTAAAATTAGTACAGAATAATAGGGCATCATGGAATGAGAACAGTTAAACATTTTTTTTTAGTTAGCATGATTAAACAAAGTGGAAATGTAACTGCAGTATACAAGCTCATTGAGCTCTTTTAAGAGTAATTTTATTTCTTGGGCTTTTTTTTTTGTATTTGCCTCAGTTATTTGGAGACATAGAGGTAAGCCAAATCAGTATCTGGGTATATACCTAGATCCAGGGGAGTATAGGGGTGAAATAATGGTGTGAATTGTGTCCCATTTATATTGTACTTATGTATGCGTAATAAAAGATGGGAACTTTTATTAGAAATTTTTTAATCTCCTAACAAGAAAAGTGTAATTTTAAAAAATTTTAATACATATATATATATATATATATATTTGTGTGTGTGTGTGCGTGTGTGGTACGCGGGCCTCTCACTTTTGTGGCCTCTCCCGTTGCGGAGCACAGGCTCAGCGGCCATGGCTCACGGGCCCAGTCGCTCCGCAGCATGTGGGATCTTCCCGGACCGGGGCACGAACCCGTGTCCCCTGCATCGGCAGGTGGACTCTCAACCACTGCGCCACCAGGGAAGCCCTCCTATATATTTTTAAGAGGCATGTAAATCACAGAGGATCGTGTGGTGATTATCAATAAGCTACACTCTATGAAATATTTGTCCTATATTACCGAATACACTCCATTTTACCCTGCATCCTAATGCTGCTAAAATATAGTAGAAAGCAGCAGCATAGCACAGGGAGATCAGCTTGGTGCTTTGCGATGACCTAGAGGGGTGGGATAGGGAGGGTGGGAGGGAGGCTCAAGAGGGTGGGATATGGGGACATGTGTATGCATATGGCTGATTCGCTTTGTTGTGTAACAGAAACTAACAGAATTGTGAAGCAATTATACTCCAATCAAGATCTATTAAAATAAATAAATAAAATAACATAAAATATAGTAGCTTTGAAGGATAAATATAACCATTTTAACCTATGATGTTTGTTTTCAGTAAATTCAAATTAAATATTTAAATGTGAATTTTAATATATGGCTTGTTCTAAGTAAAATATTAACACGTAGGTCTAGTTTTTGCAACCAAATGTTTCCTATAAAGATACTTGCCTCTTTACTACTGAAATATAGGGTAAGTCTCCACATTTCACTCTTTCATCCAGTGGGTTTCATTTGTTTTTTTGTGCGTTTTCTATATGAAATCAAAGGAGCAGTGAAGGTTGACAGGCTTATAGGAGGGTAAAATTGACTCACCTACCCCCCAGCAACTTGCAGCCTTATAACTTGTATTGTTTTTACATAGAAAAATTCATCTTAAATTTAACTTTTGGTCTACTTCTGAAGATTCTGTTTGGCAGAAGTCATGGGTGTATCTGTGTTTCTGTGTCCTTGAGATTCAGAAATGCCAAAGGTGTCCTAAGATTCAGGAAACTTGAGTGTTTCTGCATGATACATAAAATGTATCATACTTTGGGATTTTTTTTAAACTTTTATTTTTGCATTTCTGCACATCTCAATACTTTTGTTTTAGTTAAAATAACTTGTTACTGTAGAGAACTTATGTTTTTTAAAAATGCTGGCTTATGGAAAACCTTTGTACAAAACCGATCCTCTTTTTAATGGGCTTGGCATCGTTGTCAAGTGCCTTTTTGATTCCTTTCGACGTGTGCACGTGTGACATTTGCTCTGTAGACCTTTGGTGCATCTTGATTCCTTCTTTTCATGCTTTGTCAAACGTAGTCTTGGCCGCAAAGAAGCCTGTAAGTAATGGAAGGAAATACTCTGCTGGTAAAGAATGTTACCCTCCTGAAGCGCTACCACCTGGAGTGTCTGGTTTCCGGCCATTGTGTCCTGCAGAAAGTGCAAAAAGCAACAGGTAACCTGTTTGCATTCCCTGTCTTTTTCAGTCATTTAGAGTTCTTTATTTTGGAACTTGTATTATGTGGGTGGTCTCTGGTATTTTGTGTAGAGGAAAAAAGGTAACTCACACATGGCTTCTGCCTAATGAGCCCTCTAAGGAAGAAAAATTAAAAGTAATTGGGAGTTTCAAGTTGTTTCTCAAGTGTCACAACAGAGGTAACTCCGTGGGAGTCTTGAGGAGACTAAAATGATCACCAATTGTGCATGTGAGAGAAGTTTGATTAAAGGCAGGTGTAGTTGAGCGAAGCCCTACAGCACAGAAGTAGGAATTTGGATACGTATGAATGGGAAAAAAGACATTTTAGGCATGGGAAATAGTTTAATGCAGAATGGATGAAAAATGTGCATTAGACCTATTTTAAATCAACTGGCTTATTAACTCAGTAAATCAGATTTAGTGAGTCAAACTAGCATTAGCTGATTTCTTATCCAGGGGATAGCTGTTCATAGTAATTTTTGTCACAGAACAGTAAATAAAATGGTTGAATTATAGCTTTAGGCTTGCTAAGTGAAATAGATGGCTCTAGATGATCTTCAGGTGACTTACTTGGTAGTAATCAGGAAATTGGGGATTAACAATTGCTTAAGAAAACAAAGAGAATTGATTTTAAATAGTACTTGAAGTAGTTACTGTGTAAAATATCTGTTCAGTTGCTCATGTTAAATGGATGTTTCTAATCCCCACTGGACAACCGACTACTTTTTTGCAAATGGTAATGTGAATTGCTGTTGCATAAACTATAGTGTTGAATCCCCAGTGTTTGCACTTGAGTTTCACAGCTCTGTGGTCTCCTGTCTTCTTCCTGAGACACTTAATCGCAGGTCCATCCTCCTCACACAGGGTGGTAAATTAGAGAACGATTAATATCACCATTTAAAGAAGTGAGACTGAAATCTCAACCATCCTGAACATAGGAGCTGAAGGGGCCTCTCAGCAGTTCAGAGAGTGATTACCAAGCCAGTAGGCTGAATTCTGTTGTGTTTTCTCCGTAGCAGAGCCCTCCAGGTCCTTGTTTTGAGCTTATTTATTTTTATACACAATTCTGTATGGATACTGTTCATACTACTAAATAGTTGTATTAACTGGGTTTAACTGGTGATGTATTTACATGAAGATCTAACTTCGTTTTGTTGCTATCTTTTTAGGGGCTTTCTATTCATCAAAGCTCGTGATGTATGTAATCAGTTGGTGGTGTGTAGCTATCATATTTATGATATATAGGGCTTGAATTGGGAAAGGTGGATGGTCATTCTTCTTGCTTTTTAAACTGACAGAGCCTTACATGAAGCATTTCCCTCTCTGAAATAAATCCATGTAAAACATGTTTGGGGCCTCCCTGGTGGCGCAGTGGTTGAGAGTCCGCCTGCCGATGCAGGGGATACGGGTTCGTGCCCCGGTCTGGGAGGATCCCATATGCCGCGGAGCGGCTGGGCCCGTGAGTCATGGCCACTGGGCCTGCGCGTCCGGAGCCTGTGCTCCGCAACGGGAGAGGCCACAACAGTGAGAGGCCCGCATACCGCAAAAAAGAAAAACAAAACAAAACAAAACAAAACAAAACATGTTTGGTCGCTCTCCCAATGCAACTGTGTATTTGTGTGGATTTAGGGAACACCTGGCAGCCTTGTGGTTATGTCTGTAAACAAGGAAGCCTGTTTTCCAGTCCGCAAATCAGCTGTTACCCAGTGAAAGGAACTTGACTGCCATTTCTGACCCCTCACATGGAGCTGTCATACTCAAGAATGTTCACGTTTTCAAGAAACGTTGTTTGCGGGCTATATGTACAAATTCCTGATCTGAAAGCCAATATAAAGCAACATCTCCCAAACCTCTGCTCTCTCACCAAGACCACACACATTCCCTCGCTTATGGCCTCGTGGCAAGCTAATACTGTCAGTATCAGACTCTCCTTCCCAGTGGTCTTGGGAGACTGCATAGTTGCTCTGTGAAAGGCACCACTGCTGAGGTTGAGAGAAGAGCATCTTGGGTGTCAGTCCTGGCCTTGCATTCCCAGAGAGAGGGGTGTGCACCTCGTTCTCCTGTTAGGGTTTTCCTATGCTGCAGGGTTTGCTGCTTGTTGTCAAAATGATGTCCTAGTGACTTGTCTTCTGCGTGGTTTATAATCCCAGCACAGTTCTTTATGATCTGTAGACTTTTATGGGGTTGTGGCCAGGTCAGTTTTTAAATGTTTGGAAATGTCCTATTGAACAACATTGCAGTGGCAGTGAAGCTTGCTGGGAGAATTGTTGCCCTAGTTTTGGCTTAAGGGTGGTGAGAAGATGAAATTTTTGATGGGTCAGTTTTAGTTGTGTATGTGTATGTGATTTATTTTTTTAAATTCTAATGTCTATTATTCACAGCTTAGATATGTTGACTTCCTGATTATTCATCAGTCCCTTTACTGATGTATTTTCCTCTGAAAAACTACATTTTCTTCCAGACTGTTTTTGTCTGATGGTGAAGAATAAATTTTTCATTTGCAGTATAAAGTTGATCTGAGAAAAAATGTTTACCTTGGATCTTCACTTGGCTTCTGTGAAAGAAACTTAATAAAATAATATGGGCAATTCCCATTACTAATCCTAACCACGTACAACAGAGGTCTGTACAGTAACATAGCAAAAATAAGTTCCTGTACTTTTACTTAGTCATTGCCTGTTTTACACTAAAGAGCAGTGAGAGACATTTATAAAGAATGATACCTCAGATCACTTTTGTTAAATGTCCTCTAATATTTGGATATTTGGTATCTGGCTTGTGTTGTCTTTTATATAATCTTGTCTTCTTTCTTTGCACTTTAGTTTAACAACTCTATGGTTTCCTATCTTCCTGTGACACTCAGGTCCATCAGAATTTCCTGTGACTGTGACAGTAGAGAGTCCTTCCTCCTCAGAAATCGAAGAGGTCGATGATTCCTCAGAACGTGTTCAGGAGGAGCCAGAGAAAATCCGTTTGAAACAAGAAGCATTGCAGGTACAAAGTTATCACTTTAAAGCTATAGAGAAGATTATTTTTCAAACGGAAGGCTGATTGCAACACAGCACAGCTTGTGTGAGGGTTCTGTTTTCTCCTCCCACCTGCATTGTATCCCCTTGAATGGTTCCTTAAGCTTAGACCAAGGTGAATGGTGGACATTTGAACTCTAAGAAACTAAAATCAAAACATGTCGTTAGTAATATATTTTCCTTTCCTTAGAACCTTAGTATATTAGATTTAGGGAGAACCTTAGTGATCATAAGATAAGGAAATTGAGTTCTGAATGAATACAGTCAGCTGATTCAGTGCTCTTGTTTTACAGATGAGAAAATGGACAGTTCTAGTTGAACTCTCTTTTTATAAGAGGAAAATATGGCCTCATTTTAAATAAAAGTAAAGTTGAAAAACGTTTCGATGTTGATATTCTCCTTTCCTAAAATCAAAAATATCAAGAAGCTACATTCTATTACCAAATAAACCTGACCTCTAATGTCATTCCATACTTTTGTTTGTATGGACAGAAAAGAAAAATTGATTTTCATAAGAAATTTTTGCACCTCAAAATTAATATATTTATTTTATTTCCACTTTAATGCAGAGCTGAACATTTCTAGTAAATAAAGGAACACCATTTGTGGGGGACCTTGTCTTTGTGCTACAAAGTCCATGTTTAATTTTTTAAAATTATTTAATATGATTTTCTCTTCATATGAAACATGACACTTGACAGGTTTCAGAACTAATTATCCCGTTATTGTAGGACTATGGGAATTACTCTTTGATTTTCAAAAGAGTTAGGTTTTTATTTTTTAATTAAAATTAATGATAATATAGAGAAATTTTAAGAAAAGAACTTAGAAAATTATGAAACGTTAGAGTATGAGAAATCTATAGTTCATGTAGAGTTACTCCCTTTCGTTTTATAAATGAGCACCTACAATTTGTAGAACGTAAGTGGTTTATTAGTAAATGGCAGAGTATGACAAGACCCTAGAGCATCTAACCCGCATTCCTTGTCATTTTAGTTGTGGTGTATTCATTTCCTTCACGAATAGCCCACGAGATTGTATTTGTAAAAGCAGTAATAGACACTGGGGAAGTCCAAGAAGTTTAAACACTGGGACCACAGAATAGCAGATTCAGAATGCACTGAGAACCCTTTTAGCTCTTCTCTGTTTTGACAAGACACTACAATGATGGTATCAAAGTGTTTAAGTATATATGCCCACAAAAATCAAGAGATTTCAACATAGTTTTGAAAGACAGAAGACAAGTGGAAGAGTGTGAAACTGAAGCAGTAGAACAGAGGAAAAGCATCACCTAGAATATGCACAGGGACCACGTGCAACTGAGGAGGATTCTGACCCCACCTGCAGAAGTAGCTCCGCGCTTTGATGCGCATGTAGGAGAGAGTGTGGAGTTAGTTAAAAGTGTGACTGAAATAGGGGAGCTCATTGAAGGGTTGTGTTTGGAGGAGTGGACTCCCAGCCCCGCCCTCACCCTCCTGAAATGAGATGATTTCATTTTGAAAACAGTGAAACTGGCGAGAACTGGGGCAGCTAGTGTGAGTTTTTACACCCTAGAAAATTGTGTTTGGGGGAGATCCTATTACTGTTACTGCCCGCTCCTTCCTGCATAAGAAGCCAATCAATCGTTGACTTCAGGGAGCTTTCTGCGCTCATTCTTAAATAGAAAATAAGTGTCATTTGCCTGTTAGTTGAGTAAAGCTTACAACATGAGAGAGGGGGAAAAAGAGTGAAAGCATATCCTAGTAGGACCAGGGACAATTTAGGGAACAGAATAATTTAAGAAAAAACCCTAATTAGTATCCTGAGAGAGGTTTAAAAAGAGCTAGCAACTATAAAAGAAGACTAGGGTATTAATGAAAAGGAGAATGGTCAGAAAGCAACAGAGGTCTCCTGGAAATGAAAATATGGGTGCTGAAATAAATTCAGTAGGAATTTAAAAAATTTCTCAATATATAAAAAAGCAAGACACAATGGAAAATGTGATAGAAATATGTTAGAGAGGCTGCATCTGGGAGATCCCACATGTTACTATTAGAAACTCCAGGCCCAGAAAAAAAATAGAGGGAAGCTGTCAAAGGGCAACAAAATTCCCCACAGCTGAAAGTAGACATCAGGCCTCAGATTGAAAATAGTTACGCAAGATGAGCAAGAATAGACTCATACCTAGGCACCCTTCATTGTGAAACTTTCAAATACTTAAAAAATAAATTAAAATAGAATAAAATACTGAGAGGATACATCCATTCCAGAGAGAAAAATACTGGTCACCTAAAAAAAAAGGTTACAATCTGACTTTATCATACTTGTCATGAGCACCATGGATCCTGGAAGGCATTAGAAAGATACCTCCAAAGTTTTTCAGGCACATAATTTTCACCCTAGGGGTTTGTATCCAGCCGAACTATCAGTCATACGTGGAGGCTGAAGAAGATATTTTGTACAGAAAGAAATTTGAAAAATTGACCTCCTGTGCTACACCTTAAACTATTTATAGACATAATCCAGCAAAATGAGGCAATAAACCAAGAAGGAAGGTAATAGGGGATTCAGTGCAGATTGCAGCTAGTCTAGAGTGGAGAGGCTTCTATTGATTGTGTGATTGAGAGCTTAGAAACACCTTGAGGCATATTGTACTTACTAGGTGTTAGGCACTGTTGGAAGGGAGGAGGGAGAGGAAGAGGAGAAGGAACTTGAACTCCAGAGGAGAAAAGGCTATACGGACATAAACCTGAAGCACACTGAACTATGGTTGATTTTTAACCTACTATTGGTGAGGAAGGGAAGAATCCACTTCAACTTGACACTATAGATGTCCGCCTTTTCAGTGACACACAGGGGTAATGACCACCTGTCTAATTGGTTGTCCAAACCGGAACTTGTCCAAACTCCTTACACTTCAATAGTGTAAGGAGGCACTCTAATGCTGTAACATCAGGACAACAGGTATAAACTGGAACAGCCCAAGGCGGCTTGGGGTATGTGGTCACCCTGCACAAGGGCAGTGACACTGGCACAGTATGGAACGAGGTGTAGTCTATACACAGAGACACAGTACATCTGCAGTGGGCAATATTAATTTCATTGTAATAATGGCAATACTGTCTTGGTTTGCAGCTTTTATTGTCAACATGCATGTAATCACAAATAACTAAAGTAAACTATACTTAGTATGTATTAGTATTAACTTGGTATGTACTGAAATGTATTGTGTACTAGTATGTACTTAGTATATATTAGGCTCTAAGTGTTTTTGCATATATTAACTCATTTAATCCTCTGAATAGCCTTATGAGGTTGGTGCTAATATCATTCCCACTTTTGAGAACAGGAAGCTAAGTCAGGGAAGGAACTTGCCCAGGCTGTACCTAATTTAAGGTTGGATCGAGGCTTTGAGTTCAGGCTCTCCGCCTGTTCTCTTAAACCTTACTCTGTACTGACTCTCAAATAACAGAAGACTTAACTGCACATAGAATATAAATTTCAACTTTGACAACGTAAAAGCTAGGTTTGGAAGATAGACAGGAGGTAGAAAAAAGGGAAGATGGTATGAATGTCCTCATTTTACAAAGCGTGACGTTGAGAGAGTTTCTGGTTGATCAACAATGTAGGTTTTTAAGTATATGACTACAAGTCAGAGATCATGAGCAGTGGAATAACTCATGATGACATAACTTAGCAGTGTGGACATAGGAAAGAGTGTAAAGGAACTAAACCCTTACTTATTAGTAAGTTAGAAAGTGAACAGATAATGCCTCCAATTTAGTGAGAAAATAGTCATGGAAGAGTATTACTTGGAAATGGAGAAGAATTCAAAATAACAATAGTTGGACTTCCCTGGTGGCACAGTGGTTAAGAAACTGCCTGCCAAGGCAGGGGACATGGGTTCGAGCCCTGGTCCGGAAAGATCCCACATGCCACGGAGCAGCGAAGCCCGTGCTCCACAACTATGGACCTGGCGCTCTAGAGCCTGTGAACCACAACTACTGAGCGCACGTGCCACAAGTACTGAAGCCCGTGCACCTTGATCCTGTGCTCCCTAACAAGAGAAGCAACCTCAATGAAGAGTAGCCCCCGCTCGCCGCAACTAGAGAAAGCCTGCATGCAACAACGAAGACTCAACACAGCCACAAATAAGTAAATAATAAAATAATAAACATAATAATAAAAATAACAATAGTTGATGTAAACCTCATAAAAAAGGAAATCCATACAGCCAGTAAACACAGAAAAGTGTACGACTTCATTAAGTAATAAGTGAAAAGTGAGTCAAAACCAAGGAAACTACATGTCAATCAGATTGACAAATACATAAATAAAAAGTCTGGTAGTATCAGGTATTGTAGACCTGAAGTACTATGGGAATCTTCTACCCTGTTTATACTGGAGTATAAATCGACACAACTACTTTGGAAAGCATTTAGCCCTCTCCATCACCTGAAGGTATATAAATAGCCTGTGAGCCAGCAGCCCTCACCCCCGCCCTGTGTAAATGCACCAGAATAACGGGTACAGCAGGATTCCTGTCCATGATTTGCATTAGCACAAACTGAAAACAAACCAAATGTCCATTAAGAGTCAAAAATTAAAGATGATACAAATAGATGGAGAGATATACCATGTTCTTGGATTAGAAGAATCAACACTGTGAAAATGACTCTACTACCCAAAGCTATCTACAGATTCAGTGCAATCCCTATCCACCTACCACTGGCATTTTTCACAGAACTAGAACAAAAAATTTCACAATTTGTATGGAAACACAAAAGACCCCGAATAACCGAATCAATCTTGAGAACGAAAAATGGAGCTGGAGGAATCAGGCTCCCTGACTTCAGACTATACTACAAAGCTACAGTAATCAAGACACTATTGTACTGGCACAAAAACAGAAAGATAGATCAATGGAACAGAATAGAAAGCCCAGAGATAAACCAACACACATACGGTCACCTTATCTTTGATAAAGGAGGCAGGAATGTATAGTGGAGAAAGGACAGTCTCTTCAATAAGTGGTGCTGGGAAAACTGGACAGGTACATGCATGTAAAAGTATGAGATTAGATCACTCCCTAACACCATACACAAAAATAAGCTCAAAATGGATTAAAGACCTAAATGTAAGGCCAGAAACTATCGAACTCTTAGAGGAAAACATAGGCAGAACACTCTATGACATAAATCACAGCAAGATCCTTTTAGACCCACCTCCTAGAGAAATGGAAATCAAAACGAAAATAAACAAATGGGACCTAATGAAACTTCAAAGCTTTTGCACAGCAAAGGAAACCATAAATAAGACCAAAAGACAACCCTCAGAATGGGAGAAAATATTTGCAAATGAAGCAACTGACAGAGGATTAATCTACAAAATTTACAAGCAGCTCGTGGAGCTCAATACCAAAAAAACAAACAACCCAATCCAAAAATGAGCAGAAGACCTAAATAGACATTTCTCCACAGAAGATATACAGACTGCCAACAAACACATGAAAGAATGCTCCACATCTTTAATCATTAGAGAAATGCAAATCAAAACTACAATGAGATATCATCTGACACCAGTCAGAATGGCCATCATCAAAAAATCTAGAAACAATAAATGCTGGAGAGGGTGTGGAGAAAAGGGAACACTCTTGCACTGCTGGTGGGAATGTGAATTGGTACAGCCACTATGGAGAGCAGTATGGAGGTTCCTTAAAAAACTACAAATAGAACTACCATATGACCCAGCAATCCCACTATTGGGCATGTACCATAAACCATAATTCAAAATCCATAAATTCAAAAAGAGTCATGTACCAAAATGTTCATTGCAGCTCTATTTACAATAGCCAGGAGATGGAAACAACCTAAGTTTCCATCATCAGATGAATGGATAAAGAAGGTGTGACACATATATACAATGGAATATTACTCAGCCATAAAAAGAAACGAAATTGAATTATTTGTAGTGAGGCGGATGGACCTAGAGTCTGTCATGCAGAGTGAAGTAAGTCAGAAAGAGAAAGACAAATACCGTATGCTAACACATATATATGGAATCTAAGGAAAAAAATGTCATGAAGAACCTAGGGGTAAGACAGGAATAAAGACACAGACGACCTAGAGAATGGACTTGAGGATATGGGGAGGGGGAAGGGTAAGCTGTGACAAGGTGAGAGAGTGGCATGGACATGTATACATTACCAAACGTAAAATAGATAGCTAGTGGGAAGCAGCTGCGTAGCACAGGGAGATCAGCTTGGTGCTTTGGGACCACCTAGAGGGGTGGGATAGGGAGGGTGGGAGGGAGGGAGACACAAGAGGGAAGAGATATGGGAACATATGTATATGTATAACTGATTCACTTTGTTATAAAGCAGAAACTAACACCAAATTGTAAAGCAATTATACTCCAATAAAGATGTAAAAATAAAAAGTGTAGGCTGTTTTTATTATTGGATGCAAGCTAGTGATGCTGTAAAAGCTTTCAGCAAGTATGTGTTTCTTTCTTATATAAAGCACTGCCATTAAGGCTGCCCTAATATTTTTTAGATTACATTTACCTATAGATTACTTACAGGTTCAAATCTACAGTGGAAATAACTTTTTTTTTTTTTTACTAGTTTTGGAATGATGTTTTTAAACCAGTTCCTTAGAAGACTCCTATGTGACCCACACTGGTAAAATATACCTTCAGGTGCCTCCTCTGTCTGTAGGCAACAGCAGTGTAAAATATGTAAACAAATGAGTGTCCTTGTTTGCTAAAATTTAATCTGTTGATCATGTTGTATTATTGCTCTTCCCCAAATTCTCTCTCTCCATCAGGTAACATTCCTTATTATTAGGAAGAGGAAGTTCCTTAACATGTTATTTCGACAGCATAATTTACCCAGATGATGGTCATTATGATGATGCTTCATTTGTTTTTGATTTATTTTACTTTTTTTGATGATGCTTTAGATTCATTTAGAGTCCACCATTCAGAGAGGAATAGCTGGCCTACATTATTTCTCATACTTATTAAAAATTGCTGCATTCCCATTTGTGAGTTTGTTGAACGACTGGGTAGCATACCTCTTTATAAAGCTAAAATGGAGAGTAATAAATGAAAACACTCCCTAGCTATACTATTGATTTAATTGTTTATTAAAATAACCTCATATTGGACTTGTATTTTCCTCTTAGAAAATTGGCAAAGTGCTAATATATTTAGTTTAACTGGACCAAGTACATGTCTTATTTAGCTTTGATTCCCCAGCACAAACTCATTTATTAAGAATAAATGCTTGGGACTTCCCTGGTGGTGCTGTGGTTAAGAATCCACCTGCCAGTGCAGGGACACGGGTTTGAGCCCTGGTCTGGAAAGATCCCACATGCCGCGAAGCTGCTAAGCCTGGGCGCCACACTACTGAGCCTGCGCTCTAGAGCCCGTGAGTCACAATTACTGAAGTTCACACACCTTAGAGCCCGTGCACCGCAACTACTGAGCCCACATGCTGCAACTAATGAAGCCCATGCCCTCTAGGGCCCATGTGCTGCAACTACTGAAGCCCACATGCATAGAGCCCCTGCTCTGCAACGAGAAGCCACCACAATGAGAAGCCTGCACAGTGCAACGAAGAGTAGCCCCTGCTCGCCACCACTAGAGAAAGCCCATGCGCAACAATGAAGACCCAACGCAGCCAATAAATAAATAAAATAAAATAAAATAGAATAAACAGTCGAGAATATTGGACTTTATTTTTAAAAAAAGAGTAAATGCCTGTTGAATCGAATTAATCAGCCAAACAGTAGACAAATGAAAGTTGTGGTTAATAAGATGGGCCAGACTGAAATAGTATTCTTGTTGAGAAGCTTGCTTTAATCACCTTCTTATTTTCCAGCCTTATATAATCGTGTATTAATGTGATAGAATATTTCTCATATTGAGAAAATAATAGTTTTGTATTACGCTGAATCTGCCTGGGAATAAAATAGACACCTTATCAAATTCAGTGGAGGTGTCATGAGAATTGATACCTAAGGGTTGTTGTGGGAACACATTTAAATTTTAAAAATATACAAGATTTTTGATATTGCCTCATGCCCACTATATTGTTTGGGAATAATGCAGTTTCAATTTATAGAATTGCAGCATGTATTTTAGGGCTGTAGAGAAACTTGATAAGTCCTGCATTGAACCTAAAGAGGAATGCATTGCCATAAGGTGCTCATTCAAAAATCAAATAATGATGTGAATAATGTTGATCATCTCTACTGGAGGAAAAACATGCTACACATTAAACACATTACTTATTATATATTTATTTAACAATCTTGGACTTCATTAATACAATGTTTTGTAGTATGTATGCCTTATTTCTTTTCTTATAGTTAAATGTCTGAATTCTGAGAAATTTCAGCATGCTTTGGTGAGAGGAACAGTCATCTTATTTTCAAAAAGATGCAGGCACAGACTGTTTTTGACCAAAAGGTGTATTACTGACCAAAATTCAGCCATCTAGTCTGGAAAATAAATGAAGAATTCTGCTGCTGGTGAGATGAATACATAGGTAGAGGGAGGTGAAGAATATAAACTACTTAGCAGCCTTAAACTTTCTCTTGACTTTGATATAAGTGCTGGAGAAACATCAATGTTATCATTCCCAGAGACCATTCATTTAGAAATGTAAATTAGAACAGATGGAAAAATACAGTGTTGGGAGTTACCTATCAGGAAACAAAATGGATGTGTGTGATACCTACCCACTGTCATGGTGAGGGCCCTGCATTACACTTACTGTCTAAAGCTTACTGTGCTGAAACCTTCACAGCAAAGGTTCCCGTTCCTCATAATGACCTCTAAGTGAAAGTGAATGAGGTTTAGCTACCAGGTATGTGCTTCTGGAACAACACACGAAGGGCCCTATTTTTTTTTTTTTACTTTATTTTTATATTATTTTACTTTTTGGCTGCGTTGGGACTTTGTTGCTGCATGCGGGCTTTCTCCAGTTGCGGCAAGTGGGGGCTATTCTTCATTGTGGTGCATGGGCTTTTCATTTTGCTGGCTTCTCTTGTTGCGGAGCATGGGCTCTAGGTGCACAGGCTTCAGTAGTTGTGGCTTGTGGGCTCTAGAGCACAGGCTCAGTAGTGTGGCACATGGGCTTAGTTGCTCTGCGGCATGTGGGATCTTCCCAGACCAAGGATCAAACCCATGTCCCCTGCATTGGCAGATGGATTCTTAACCGCTGCGCCACCAGAGAAGCCCACAGTGGGACCTTTTAACGTTGTTTCCAAAGCTATTTTCTTTGGAATACTGTTCTGTGAGATTTGGTAGAAAAAGAATCCCATGATCAGAATGTTTGGGAAACTGAATATTTTATCCCCACGTTATACATTCAAAATGTATATTTTTTACATCAGAGATAAAATTCCTAGAATAAACAAAAACTGAAAAAACAAAACAAAAAATCCTGCTAATTCGATTAATACAAGTTTTCCACTGAACACTTGTGAATGTTTTTGAGGCACTGGCTGATACTGAACACAGTCTTGGGAAGGTTGATCTAAGGAATTAAAATTCTGTAAATTATGAGGAAAACACTTTTAGGTGAGAAGAGATGCATATGGTAGCAGGCTTCAGTATTCTGTATTTCCATTCGGGAAATTGTTCTTATTTGATCCCTTCCACCCTTGATCCTTTTTCCTTTCAGTGGACTCTGTAGTAGGGATAAAGGGAAAAATGTCATTTACTACCTTAGAAGAGCTATTTACTCTAGTGTAAATACAGTGGAGGCTGGTAAAAGTGTGTTGATAATAGGACATATTAGCTTAGGTTCTCTTGGTAGCAAATAACAAAAACTAAATCAAAGTTGGATATGTGAAACCCAAGGGCAGAAATACAGCCAGGCTCAGGAAAGGTCTAGGAAGCAGCTATATCATTTCCAGTAATGTGATCGCCGAACTGCTTTTCAACAAAGGGCGTCTTCCTAATGAACTTCAAAATGAGCTCTGCTGCTTGTTGGAGTTAAAAAAAAAAATATATATATATATATATATATGTTTATACATATATATATGTATACACACACACACACACACAAGCATGCATATATACATATGATACAAAGAAAGAAAACATATATAAGTGGATGTTTTGTTATTACAACATGCATGCCAGGCATTGGTGACCATGGGAGGTCACCTCCGTGTTTCTGAGCAAGACAGCCTAACACTCATTTTTCCATTATCACTGTTGCCCAGAGTGAACTTGTCAAAGAGATACTCCACCATTCAGACTTCCAAACCCCTCCACCCCCCATCTTGCTACTCATACTTAACCATTAGTATTTGCATAATTAATGCACATAAACATGTCAGGTGAAACTGAAGACACCCTTTATTTTAATTCCTGCCCAATCCCATTCCCTTCACTTGTTCCCCAGAGGCAACTGCAATCATGATTTTCAGGCTATGGTTCTATACTTTCACTATGCACATGCACCCACATTCACCAGGTACCCCTACCTCACCCCACGCCACCCCAGTCTACCCCCATATACCTACATTATTTATAAGGGGAAGACTGATTTTGTGTTTTCCAGGGCCCCATGGAACACCTTCTCCCTCCCACTATGGAGATCCTGAGCTGCATCTGGTTGGGGTATGGCTGTGTTCAGAAACTCCTGGATACCTGTTTTAAAACTTAAAAAATGAGAGATTTGCCCACATGAATCAACCAGAGACCTTTATTTATTTATGAACCAATAACTTTATTGGAAGAAATGGAAAAACTGGAAGAAAAAAACTTAAGTGATAAAGTCCAGGAAAAGAGAGTCCTGCCCTTGTTGCCAAAAAAAAAACAGAACCAAAACTTAAGTGAACTTCTTCTGCAAGGGCACTCTTGCCGTCTGCATGGCAGGCATGGTGACCAGGGCTCTGGTCACCCCGTGGCTCTGGGGAAGTCCAGTCCAGGCTCAGTTCTTCTTGTCGCTGTCGCCCAGGGTGAGCTTGTCAAAGAGTTACCCTGCCAGCTCGACGTCTGGGGCCCCCATCATGCTCAGGGTGGTGACATGACCCTCCAGCTGTCTGATGAGCGCCACCTACTGGCTGAGGTAGTGAGTTGCCAGGAAGTGGAGCAGGTGGGGGTCGCACTTGTCGGTGGCCAGCTGGTGCAGTGGAGCCGGCTCCGGGTCGACCACTTGCTTCTCCAGGAACAAGGCGCACTTCATGGCCTTGAGGCTGCTCTTGCACTCGTCACTGACTGGCTTCCTGATGTCTTGGAAGTTGAGGCGGCCCCCCGCGCTGGTTCTGCAGGCGCTTCGGGACCTGGGCCCACAGTGGCGCAGGAAGAACCGGCTGAAGTGCTTCAAGGCCACGTCGTCGCGGTGGAGGTAAAAGGCCGCGGCCAGGCCCACGAAAGAGGCGTGGAGCTCCAGGGTGAAATGACTGTTGACGGCGGCCTCGCAGTCGGCGTGGTAGCTCTGGCGCACCTGCGAGGGCGGCGCGGGCAGCATGGTGGGTGTGAAGGCCAAGGTGAAGGCGAAGCCGCGGGGCCTGCGGTACCTGTCTCGGAGTCCCTTTCACGTGATTTAGCAATTTCCTTCGTCTTGGGTAAGTGCAGACTTCTCTTTTGTTTGTCAGAAAACAAAAGGCTTAGGTGTATTCTTAGAGAAAGAGCTTAACTGTGTGGATGTATTTATCCCCTCCAGCCTCATTTGTCCTTTCACTGCCACTCAGCAAGCATTTTTTGTAACGCCTCAATTATGTTGTGTGGAATGAGCCACAGTGGTAGGAAATACCATTGATCTCAAATTATCTTTCATTCATTCATTCAGTAAATATTTATTGATTACTTAATATGGCCCAGGCACTGGTATGGGATTTGGGCATATATTAGTAACAGAGAGACAAAGTCTGTTCCCATGAGGTTTGTATTCTAGTGGAGAAGCAGACCAAAACAAAACAAAACAAAAAACTACTGTTTTTCTCCCTTTCTTGTCTCCAGTAAATACGTATAAGATATTACACATGTATATGATATTAAAAAGTCAATATTTTCTTAGAAGTTAAGGATGTTATAGTGGAAGACATAAGACCAATCTAGGTATTTATAATTAATTAATTCAACAGCCATTTCTAGACAGTATTCCAAATATGTGTAATAATATTTTGTGTTTGACTCTGGAGATACACAGAAGAATCAGACATGGTCTCTGTTCTCAAGGTACAAGAAAGAGTGATGGACTGTTTTAAGTGCTCTCAATGGTTTTAAAGTTTTTGGATAAAATAGCTGTTTTCACTTACAGTTTTATTACCATGACTTTGACTAATGTACTTTTTTGGGGGGTCCCTTTATTTCTCTTTGAAAGCTCATGCTGTGCTATAATCATTGTTTATGAAGGAAGCAAAGGATCAAATATCAACTGTCACTTTGTACACTTATCTAAGCAATTTTAGAGGCATTTAATTGTTGAGTCTGTAAAGAAATAGAATAATAACAATGTCTATTTGATAAGTTGATGTTAATGATAGGATCATACATTAGAGATGGAAAAGAACTACATGATCAGTTTCTCAGTGAAATAAAATTGTATTCTATGTTTGCTTAACACCAGTGTTTAGTCTTAATATAATTGCAATCTTTCAAAAATTTCCTTGGAATAGTCCATTGTAGGCTTCACTGGAAGAATCTATTTAAATAGAAGAAATCTTGATTTTGTAGGACATTTTCTCCTTATGTCCCAAGATCATTTAATAATTAATTTATCTGGACAACTTTACTCTTCAAATATTAAAATAATACTATTGAATGGTTCTATGTATACTAAGGGGTGATAATGGTGTTTCTCAGATTTTTTATCCCTCATCATTACTCCCTAGGTTAGAAGATAATGTTAAAATACATGTTATAACTAAGAGAAACCTAAGGTTTAAAATCTAACTTTTTAAAGGGAAATCAATAAACTAGCATGAACTGGAACCTCAAATTTCCATGAAGGAAATATACATATATCTAAACAAAAACATTGCATCCAGTTTTTCTTTAATGAGGAATGTAAAGCTAAATACAAACACAGAATGAAAAAACTTCAGAGCAGATGATGTTTTTAGAAAAATTTTAAATTTTATTTTTTAAATGTATTTATTTTATTTTTAAATTTTTGGCTGCATTGGGTCTTTGTTGGATGTGGGCTTTCTCTAGTTGCAACGAGTGGGGGCTACTCTTTGTTGCAGTGCATGGGCGTCTCATTGCGATGGCCTCTCTTGTTACGGAGCATGGGCTCTAGGTGCTTGGGCTTCAGTAGTTGTGACATGCCGGCTCAGTAGTTGTGGCAGATGGGCTTAGCTGCTCCGTGTCATGTGGGATCTTCCCGGACCAGGGCTCAAACGGATGTTCCCTGCATTGGCAGGTGGTTTCTTAAGCACTGTGCCACCAGGGAAGCCCCCGAAATTAAAAAAATTTGATAATCAAATTTTATAGTTTATAACTTGGTCTGTGCTAAGATAATGTCTTTTAAAATATCACTATAGGACTATAAGATGAAGGTTTCTTTGAAATGTTTGTGGTCAGTGTTGGTATTATGTTAGAGATGAGCATCATTGTGTTCTGTGGAGGCTCGTTTGCAGTCATGAGGAGCTGACACCACGCTCCCAGGCCGTGGGATCAACGAGGCCGTTCTTCCCACCAGACGGCTGTGTTCTGTTCTGGAGGCCGAACTGGAGAGAAAGCTCGTGTTGGCCTCGAGTCACACTCTGCGGTCCCCTCAGCTGCTCCCCCACTGGGGTTGACTTCGGGCTTGGCCCTCGAGACTTCCTGGGCTAATGAGATGCGTTGGCAGCAAGTGGAGGTCTTTCTCCCGCTTTCTTCAGTGTGCGTGCTGGTGGCCTGTGGCCTGCAGCCTGCTCCGGACCCCAGAAACCTTACCGGTGATGGTGAGTGAGGGCACCTCGGTGAACGTCGAGGACAGGGTGGGCGTGACATCCTCCTGAGACGGGACGGTCGGGGGTGGTGGGCACGTTTGGGAGGCCCAGGCCCTTGGACCCAGTCGTAGGGTCGGCGTTGGCCCGCACGCTTAGGTCGTGGGTGCCTGATGCAGTTCGGGAGAATTGTGGTCAGCAGCAGCGTGTGCTTCTCTCTGCTGCTTGGAGCACTGCCCTCCCCCAGCTCATCTTTGGGGTCAGACAAAGGCTTGTGGCCAGGGTTCTGGGTAAGCCACACTGGGACCGGTGTGTCCCACGTGGCTCCCGTAGAAGGGGATTTCTGGGGCTAGTCAGTGGCGGCCTTACCCGAGGGATGGGGCTCTCGATGTGCCTGGAGTAGACGATTCCGAGCTCCTCCCCCTCGGGATTGGAATGAAAAACGGAGGGTCCAGGCCACCCTGGAGTGAAGCAGCAAGAAGGCCTCCCTCCTTGCCTGTGCTCACAGCTGACATGCAGCCCTTACCCTCCCGAGTGGCCTCATAACTCAGCTCTTGGGAAGTTTCTCAGAGAGATGTGGTAAAAGTGGGCAAGGCCAAGTTCACGGGGATGCACTTTTCTGAGGAGGGGATCTGCCTGTTCTGGGTGGACGGTGAGGGAGGCTGGAGGAAGGCAGCGGGCAGTTAACCGGCCTCGAGTCTTCTCGCCCTTTTCTCCAGCAACGTGGCCAAACCCAGGGTGGCCGCTGCCCTTCACGTCTCAGTGGCCTCACCCGCCCTTCTTCCCAGAGACGTTTGTGTGCGTCCTTCCCAGTCTTTCCTGCTGAGCGTGGAGACGAGAACTCGGTGTGGCTGATGGGGAGCAGGGCCTGAGCCCCAGATGATTCCGAAAGCCCCCTCCCCCCACCGCCTGCCTCCAATCTCAGACCGACCGACGGGTCTCTTCCTGGAGCACCCGGGACGTGGCCCAGTGAGCCATGAATGGCCACCATGGGAGGGCAGGAGAAGGGTTGGGGAAGGTGAGGGGCTGCGTTTGAAAGGTTGGGGCAATGGAGGTGGGTTCCCCACCCACCCTCTGTCTTGTAGAAACGTGGGGTTTGTAAATAGCTGGTCAGGAAAGGTCACCTGAAGGGGCCACTGTTCTTACTGCGGCCTCCACGTCCAAGGCCCAGCAGGTGTTCACTCCATTCAGCTGGATATGAATGGGCCTTCTTGTTCTTGGGCCATCATGTCTTGAGCTGATATGGGCTCAGGTCCTTCTCATGGGTGTAGGTGTGGCCGAGAGACGAGCTGTGAGCACATGGGAGCTGGGGCGGGGATTTGGAGCGGGCAGGGGTCCCAGAGAGGGTCCAGGATGCCTTCAAGATGCCTTCCCCCTTCTGAGGCAGCCCCTACCCATGGAGGGCCCAGGAGCTTCCAAGGTGGTGGGTGCTGTTTGCGTGGCCCTGGTTGTCCTGGTGCGGGTGCATCTTGTTGCTAGGGGCTTGTTTAAAAAAAGGAATTAACTTGAAAACACAGTGGCCGAGATACTCATTTATTCTTTATGATCACATGGGTGGCTGAGTGAAATTTTTATTTTGGAAGTTCACCAGAGTTTGGAGGTTCCTCAGACTTGGAAGTTCATCACTAGGAACCCTCAGTGGCATTTGAAGATGGGGCGGGGCAAGGTGGCACTGGTCCCTTCCTTCTCAAACTTGGAGTAACCATCTCCCTTGCCAAGCACTTGGCTGGGACAGGCCTAGGACCTGCTCAGTGGCAGTGCCTGGCCAGGAGCTGGAGGAAGCCTCAGTCGAGGGGCTTCATGAAACTTCTTTGCTCAGGGAACTTCTCTTCCAGCTGAGCACTTGCACGTTTGTAAACTACTTTGGAACAGAGATCCCCTGCACTCCTTGTGTAGCGGGTGTAACTTTGAACAAGGTTAGCCCTGACTGGAGGTGCTATTATAGTTAAGCTACAGAGAAGGGGATTTTAATCCTGGGGAGCCTTCCAGCAAGTCAGAACCCTCTCACCTTGTTTAGGCCTCACTGGGCATGGCTCAACAGTGGTGAGGGTGCTTTGCTGCCACAGTGACTTGTAAATGTTGCTGTGGTGATGCTTCTGTGAGGTGATGCTATGGTACAATCATAATGAATTTGGGATATATGTGCTGTGAGTCATAGGACCATGCTGCAGGGACCACGTTCACATCTTGCTTAGACTGGGTGACCAAGGGCACATGGCTTCCCACTTTTAGAAGGGCCAAAAGTAGCAATGATGGCAAAGCCTGATGGTTAGGATCCCCGTGTATCTATTTATCTCCCCATCTCCTTTGCCCTCAAGGGTCATCCTCCTGTGGGTCGTGGTTAGAATAGTCTTTGAGAAGCTCCAAGTGACACGGAGCCTCTACCCCATAGCTGGTGGCCATGGGCATCTTGGGCAGTCGGGGTGGGCGTCCTTCAGGGTTATTACTGGCCTGGGTAAGGTCACACTAGCGTAAGGTCTTGGGGGGCCTTAGCTGAGGGGAATTGAGATCTTTGCCCTAAAAGGCTCCGGGGTTGGGGGAAGGGTGGATGGACCTAGTTTGGAAAAAGAAACTTTCAAATTGGACATGGGGGTTCTTAAGGTAGCCCTTCCATTCCTCCATGGATCCCCTCCCACGGAGCTTTTAGGGAAGGCTGATTGGACCAGAGAAGTCCAATGGTGTAACCAGCAGGGCTCACCTCTTAAAATTTCCTACATTTCAGGCCTGAGATTCAGGCTGGTCTGAAAGTCTTAGCATCTTTTGGTTAAAGGGATTTTTCCAGCCTTTCTCTGTGCTGAGCCCGGCCCGTGATTATGAAGCCCACCCTGGAGGGAGGCTAGCAGTAACATTCCCACTTTACAAGTGAAGGGGGCCGAGTTGTAAAGCGGCGCCATTCCTGCCCGAGTGTTTAAGAGGGTCACAGAGCAGCCCGAGTGAGAGTTGCAGCACGCCGTCTTCACCGGGCCTGCAGTAGCCTGGGCTGCATCACCCGTAAGCACAGGCCAGGAGTTTGGGGTTTCTCCTGCTGCCATGACAGGAGACCCTCGCGGTTGGGGTGATTCCACCATTGCGGCAAGAGTACATGGGGATCTCTCCCACCTTGGGATACCCTTGGAGAAAAGCTAAGTGTGTTCCACCATTGAGAACACAGGTCAGGCTAGCCCAGGCCAGGGTGAGGTTCATCCCCACAACTGGCTGCCATTAAATGCTGGGAATGCCCCCCAAGAGAGGCTGATCAGGGGACCAGCCGGCTGGGCAGAAGTGGGAGTGATACTTGAAGTGGTCTAGGGAGAGGAGGAGGAATGCGAGCAGCATGTGAGGGGTGTGTCCATGATTTCATCTAGAAAAACGGGCTGTGGGAGCTTAGCTCAGGTGTTAACGAAATACCAAACTCATACACCCACCCCCACCCCCGGCCGGTGATGGACACAGGGTCATCTTCGGGGAACTCTTTAACAGCACAGTGATCATTATGGAATTATTTGTGTGTTAGAAACAATGTGACTAGCAAAGAAGTTGAACTGTTTCTTTGGCTAGAGCAAAAGCGAGGAGTAATGTTAGGCTGGGGTGATTGGAGGAAAAGCCCCAAGTGGATGCTAGATTGAGCAGAGGGGGCAGGAGCAACACAGGCGGAGCTGGGGTGTGAGCAGTTCAGCCCTGCCCGCCGCCCCCCCACCCGTCCCCCCATGAAGGGGGTTGGAGTCTTGTCTTTGAAATGTCCTTAGATGCTTGTTGCCTGGGAAGGAAGGCGTGGAGACGTGCCAGGTGGGTGACTGGTGTCACTGAGGGCCTTCTTCCTAGACAGGAACTAGGAGCAGCCCCTCGATGGCAGTGAAATGCTTTTCCCCCCACGGGTGTGGAAGGAGGACAGACGGACTTGTAGCAATCTGGTTGAGTTCTTTGAAATTGCCCTTGACCCTTGTGTGTGCACCAGGAAGCCTTTCCTTTCCCTTTGCCAGGCTCCTCTTGCCTTGGTCTCCCCAGCTTCCCAGCCTCCCACCATTCTTTCCCTACCCTTTTTCTTCACCCTCGCCCCTGCTGACCCAAGTGAACATTGGTGCTATGTCTGTGTAGATGGCAGTTGGGGGCTATTTGGTCTGTTGATGACATCAGCCTTTTTTGTTTACTAGCAGCTGTTTCCATAGTCATTTGTAGTTCCGCCCTGATTGGTTGGATAGTCATTTGTAGCTCCGCCCTGATTGGTTGGATCTTACTGTGAGGTCACTCACCCCCCCTTTAAAAGTAAGCCACCTTGGAGAGTTAAGCAGTTAGGGAGTTATCTCACATGCCTATAGAGAGAGAGTGTAGATGCCTCACCTTGACCCTTGAAGGATGGATTGTGAGTGGGCTACACGCCTCATCTTCTGCTTTCTTTGCTGGCTGTGTTCAGCTGTCCTTCCTTTGGGACGTCTTTCTGAGGGTTTTGTGCTTCCAGCGTGTGAGGCCCCTGGTCTCCAAAGGGGGGTGGTCTGTTGGTAGCAGATTGCCTTGGGCATGGGGGTCCTGCCTGCTCCTGGTGACCTTTGTTCCCTCCTTTCCGGGTTGTCTCCCCTCCCCTAGGGGAGTGTTATGATGGAAGCAAACCTGACCCCTTCGGAGCCCCAGAAGACAGTGATCTTCCTGAGGACATGGACACGGAGCCCCCCAGAGAGTCCCTCACCGACCAGACGGCCCCGGACGCGTCACGCAGCCCCACCCTCAGGCTGAACAGAAAGCGCAAGGTCTCTGGCAATAGGAAGCACACTGAGACCACTGTGCTCCCAGAGAACTCTCTGCTGAAAGCCAAGCCGAGACGGGTCTCCAAAGGTGAGCTCGGTTTCGCTTCGGGCCCGCAGGGCACCCTACGGAAGTCCTGGAGCGGAGCAGTGGAAAGTTCCAGTCCCACCCTGGATCCCTGGGGGGAGCCACTCACACCTCCCCACCCCCCACCCCCCCAAAGCCAGGTGGCGGGGCTGGAGCCCAAAGGTGGCCAAAGGCAAATAGGCCCCCTCCCGAGACTTGGTGACAAGTTCCAGCCAACACAGTGACCACACCCCTCCCCTCCCCCACTCCTGTTAGTGATGTGTAAGACAGTTCATTCCCCGCCCTGGGGGGCTTCTTCATTAATTTGTAGTTATTTCTCCATTAGCTGACTGGCCTGAGAGGGAAATGACAAACAGTTCCTCTAACCGCTTAGAAGAGCCACATTATAGTGAGCTGACCAACCTGAGGTGTGCATTGAATTAACAGGGCTCCATCCCAGAAAGCAGCGCCGCTTGCTGCACATTAGAGAACGGCAGAAGCAGCAGGTGTCGGCAGCAGAGAGCAAACCTGGCCGGCAGGGCAGGAAGGAAGTGACCCAGGCGGTCCAGCCTGCGGTCACCCCCCAGGGCAATAGCATCTCCGAAGAGAAACCTGGCAGGAAAAGGGCAGAGGCCCAAAGCAACAGAAGCTGGTTGGAGGAGTCCCTTAAATGCAGTGACAATGAACAAGGTACGCACGGGGCGGGGGGCGCTCCTGGAGGGTGGATCACCCGCCCTCTGTGGGAAACGGCCCTGGAGGGGACCTGAGGGCCATCCAAGTTGACAAGAGTAGCGTATGGCGAGCGGGGAGTTTTCTTCATGAGGTCCTTTCAGCCTGCACACTTCTTATGGAATGGACAGTGAGGTGGGAGCTCGACTTCCTGGGCTGCTCCTCATCACCCAGCCCGCGGCTGGGCAGGAAGGGAAGTCTTGGGTGACCCCGGGCGCTTGTCAGTGCCCTCATTCCAGCCTCAGGCTGTCTGTCCCCAGTCGCCCTGTCCCGAGCACCCAGGCCCCCCATGGGTGGGGACGGGAGCGCACGAAGGGCTGGCTTCTGCCCTCTCTTGCGGCCCTTTGAAGCGACTTGCCATTTGGCGTTTCGTGGGTTAGCCCATTTGCCGGTTGAATGTGGGATAATTAAAATATTAGTGCTTTGAAAACATAATTGGTATATCTTTAAAAACTGAAGCTGCTCCAACGATCAGTGCTAACAATGGGCTTTTCTTTCCTCACCGGCTACAACTGTGTAACGCCCGCTGCTTCTCCCCCTGACAGATGTGCTGTGCATGGACGAAGAAATGGATCGGCAGCCTTCGCCCCTGCTGCAGAAATACACCGACAACAGCGAGAAACCATCCGGGAAGCGACCGTGCAAAACCAAGCATTTGATCCCTCAGGAGCCCAGGCGGGGCTTGCCGCTGCCAGGGGACTCCTACGTGGACAATGCGGATGGCAAGGTACCTCTTGCCCCTGGCTCTCCCCCGCCCCCCGGGCCTCTGCAGGCACATCCCGCCTGCCTACTTCTCTGCTTCTGGGGACAAAGCTTTCCTTTTCCTGAACCCCTCCCCCAAAACGTCCCTGCCCCTTCCTAGGGGACGTGTCTCCTGGGTGGCGGTGAAGTTCCCAGCGAGTAAAAATGCAGCCCCTTCCTCGCGCCCCGCCTCCCTCAGACAGAGAGGAGGAAAAGTGCTTTCCTCCACTCAGGAGCGGCCTGAGCCCAGTTCCGACTATGATCTTTCGCCGGCCAAGCAGGACCAGAAGCCCTTGGACCGTTTGCAGCAATTGTTACCATCTTCCCAGGCCTCGCAGCTGACATGCTCAAGCTCCCCTCCAGAGACCACCCAGTCCCGCCCGATGCCACCAGAAGCGCGGAGACTTATTGTCAATAAGAACGCAGGCGACACCCTCCTACAGCAGGCCTCCCGGCTTGGCTACGAGGTGAGCATCCTTGTGGGTGCCCCGGATCAGGATCCACCGGCTGCTGCTCCTTGGGTGGGGGACACACTGGCTGGGGATGGGGGGCGGGTCTCAGAGCCCAGCCCCCTCCACGTGGCGGGCTGGGCTGGGTGTTCCAGCAGGGTGTTTGCGTTGGCTCCCGCTCACACTGCGGGCTCTTTGGTGGCTTGTTCAGTCGTGGTGTGAAAAGAAAGGCAGGCCTCTCTGATGTTCCGTTCCCGTTCAGGCAGGTAGGCTGCTTCGGCCAGTCTGGCTCACTTATCTCTGATATAAAATCTGACCTAACCCAGGGCTTGGCGACCAGGGGAATTTTAATGAGCCCTTTTGGATTCTGAATAGCAAGAAGGAGAGTAGTTATTAGCTCTACTAACTTGTGCTGTTTGGGGCAGAGTGATGCCCCTGTGGGGTAGCGGGTGGGAAGTGTCTGTGCAGAGTAGGGGTGGGAGTGGGGCAGACCTGAGCAGTCTCTTTCTGAGAGGGCACGGGAGCCGAGGGCTGATGGGCGGGGAGCAGGGGTTGAGCCTTGCACAAAACTCCCTGTCCACACTGCTGTATCCCAACCCAGCACGGCTGATGACAGTGATGGCCTCTATTGCTAGAGCAACATAGAAAGATAACTGATATCTGCCTAAGCCCGTGTGATCTGTAGTAACTCCTTTCACCCTTTTAACATCTTCACTTGGGAGTAACGAGTACTAGCCCACTCTCGGATGAGGAAACTGAGCCTCAGAGGGGTTAGCTGATACCCGTACAGGTAGCAATCCAGCAGTGCTCCAGAGCCCACCACGCTCCTCAGCAAGACTGGCTCACACTGGAATTGCCCCTTTTTACAGTTCAAAACCTCTGTGAGACAGATGACTCTCCATGCCCTGTGCAGTTCCCCCACCATACTTGTCAGTAGCAATTGTGATGTAATAGCCCACAGGGCAAAGGCATTTTTCTGTGCTGGCATCAGCCCTCTGGGAGTTGAATGGTGACAGTAAAACGCGGTGCAGCAGGCTGAGCGTGGAGGTGTGGCTGAGCACTGGGGTGGCAGGACCCAGGCTGGCCCGGAGCCCTGGCGCCCACACCCTCAGCCAGCTCTGTGCCCCTGTCCCCCGTCTCCCGTCGTGTCCCCCCACCCCGGTCCATAGTGCCGTGAGCCCTTGGAAGTGTGCCTGCCTTGGCCCTAAGGCATGACTGTGGGTGGGAAGTTGGAAGCACTAGGGCTATGCTTAGTTTGGGATGTTTTTTTGTTGTTGTTGTGGGTTGAATGTGCTGTTGTTTATATCTGCACGTCTCTTGGAGACCTCTCCATTAGCTAGAGAGCACTTTGTGGTAGTTAGCGCAGTTACTTGCAGGTGAAGTCCAAGGAGCACCCAGTTGGTTTCCCAAGAGCTGAGAGCGGGCGCCTAGGAGGACAGAGCAGATGTTGCACATAGTGTTGAGCTAGACGCCCCCGTGGTTGAGAAGATAGTCTCCTTGCTTCCAGCAAACGCTGGAGGTCGGGGGGAGACCCCTAACCCCAACTTTTGGGTTAGGGTTGAGAAAGTAGACTCCCGCTTCCAGCAAATGCTGGAGATGGGGGGGCGGGGTGCTGCTGCACCCGCCGTGGAGGGCGGGGCTCCGAGCCCCACCTGTGAGCTTGGCATCATTTCCAGCAGCCTCCCTTTGGGACCAGAGACGTCAAAAGACCCTCGTTGGTCCTCTAAGACAGTTTCCATTTTGGTTTGGTGGCTCTGAGGCCTGGACCAAGGGGCACTTGATCCATCCTTTTTTAGGCTACCTGGCCTTTGATTGCACAGGAAGCCTTGGGAATGTTTAAGGTCGGATTTGTTTTTTTCTTCAAATGTAAATTTCAATATGTAGATTCCACAGATCACCAGTGTTGATGCTGAACATTGTGACAAGTAGATGAACGCTTTCAACTTTGATTTCTCTGGGCAGAAATTTCTGGGATTTCTCTGGGCAGAATTTTAAATGTTGGGATGATGGCCCAGTTGGGAGATGTGGCAGCTTCAACCTTTTCAAATTGAAGGACAGTTTGCTTAAGCAGATAAGGGTGTGGTTTGGGAGGGTTTTCCTGAAGTTTTGTCTTCAGCATTCTTGGTTATTTTCTTCTGCTTAGCCAAAGATACCATGTGCAGTATAAAGGCTGTCTGAGCTTTATGTCATGATAATGTGGTTCTGGAAGTTTAGAAACACACTCTGGCTTCAGATCCGCGTTAAATAGATCACTTGCGTGGCCAAAGACCTCAAACCTTTCCCTCCTGGGAAAAAGGCTTCTATTTCTTAGGCTGAAACGCCAGTGTGCAACCACATGCTTGTGCCTTTAGCGGTGATGGTTAAATTTTCTATGAACTGATTAAGTCATGTTTTTCAAAAAGTTAATGAGGCATTTAATTAACAACGTCGGGCTTATGGCCTTTATGGTTACATTTTCTGGGTAATGGCATTCGGCTTATAGCCGCTGAACAGAGAGCTGTCCGACAAAAGCAGTTTGACTTTGCTTGGGAATGGCTGGGCTGCCCTTCAGACACTCCCGTTTATTTCTAGCGGAGAAAATAAACCAAGGAATGTGTTGCGTCGACAGACTCGCCCCGCCTCTTCACCTTTCAGTTAGAGAAAGTGTTGGTGGCGATGGTTGCCATCCATTTAGAGGCCATCACCCTCCTAGTTAGGATAGTGTAGTTAGCCCACTTGACCCCCAACAGAGAAGGCCTGTTGGATGCTCGTCACAGCTGGATTGCATCCCTCTAACTGGGGCCCTCTTGGGCCCTTTGAATCTTCCCAGCTGACCAGGTACCAAAGACCTGAGTTATAGGTCTAGTACTTCATGTTAATTGAACTTGGGGTTTAATATCTCTGGGCCTCAGTTTCCAAGTGTTGAATGAGGATGGTACTACCTTCCTTTCCTGGTAGCTCCTGGGTTCCTGTGGGTGACAGAAGACGTCCTCATCTGGGGAAATGAGAAGCACTGTGTAAACAGTGGGATCAACGTGGTTGAGTTAGGACAGCCCGTGGCAAAAAGTCTGACCTGGCCGTGGGGCTACTGCTGCCTTTGCTGCCATCTTCCAGGAGAAGAGAGTTGACTTACCCATCAGCTTGGACGGCCTTTCATTTCTAGGTACCCTTGAATCTGCCCTAGTAGTGATGAAGGTTTCCAGGTGAAGGCCATGATTGTCACAGCAAATAAACCCTGGGTTGAGTAAATTGATGTGTGCACAGCAGTTGGTGGCGTTCAGACCTGATCCCAGAGCCACGTGACAGGGCCTCTCCCTGGCTGGGGCACACAACTCATTAGCTTGCAGCCGTCCACTCAAGTCTGGCTAGTGAGGGCCTGCTAAAAGAGCAGCAGCTTCATGCGGTATCCTGGATACCAGGGCTCGGGGCAGGTGGCCTGGGAGCCCAGAGGATTGTGGGCTTTCTGGCAGGTTGGGATGTAAACGGAGAAACGCATTCGTGGGCGTGCCTTTTCTCTTCCTCCTCTTGTTTTGGAAGGGAGCTGCTGCAGTGACCTGAAGTAACAGGGCCCCGATGGCCAGGTTTACCAGCATGCCCCATTGGGTTCACGTGGTAAGCAAATGGAACATTCTAGTTTGCTCCCAAGTGAGTGGTCACCTTTGATTGGCGTGTCCTCCAAAGGGCATAAAAGGTTTTACAGAACCCATCTCGCACTTATGAGCAGCTAGAATGACCCCCGTTTTAGGTTTAACAGATAAGTTACCTGAGAGATGTCACAAGGAGGCCTGTTCTGACCCCATCCCATCCCCCCTTACCCAGCAGACCATGTGTTGGGCCACATGCACGTTCTGCCTACTCCCAGCTCTCAGAATCTGACGGCTCTCTGCTGGGCACGATTTACCCAGTATTAACAGTATAACGTGTTTTCTGGTGGCAAATGCTTTCGATGTGTCTGAAAACTTTCTTAAGGTAATAAAACATTGAATAAGTTCCTGCTCTGCTTACTGGGAGTGGTTCATATTAATATTTTAACAAGCCAAAGAAATAAGGTTAATAACAGTGATTCTAATGCACAGTGTTGACACAGAACATCTCCGGGGGCGGGGGTGAACGTTTTATTTGATTCTTGAAATGTGGAGGTTGCAGCCTGTGGTGTATCAGGTTCCTGTCATTAACTTGGGGCACAATCAGTCTAAAATTTTCATATTTACTTGAGAGGGTGGAGTGAGGCCAAATAGAGGGTGGGGTTATTGGAGGCATTTTGTGTCATTCCTCGAGGATGGAGGGAGAGAGCTTCTCTTTAACTCTACTTAACGTACAGACAAGAGCATCTGAGGCCCAGGTTCTGATTTGGGTTCTTAACAAGGGTTGCGAGGATGTAGGTGACCTGGGTGTCCCTGCTTCTCTAAGCTGGGGAATGTTCTCTGGCTGATTTAAGCTCTCTTTAAGTGTTGGTCATCCATACTTTGATCTAAACTTGTGTTATCGACCACTGCCACTGACTGAACAGACCCATCAAGTGAGAATGGTCTGTGCTTGGCAATGTGTCATCTAAGATGTTAGCAGCCGTGACACCTCTGTACTGGTCACGTCGGCCCCTGGGCTGAGGGCTTCCATCGCTATCCGAATGCGTCCTCTCAGCAGCCCTGTGGAAGCTTGGAGAAGTTCAAGGGTAACTTGCCCATGGCCAGGCCACTGGTGCAGCAGAGCCTTAGACAACACTGTCTGCATCTCCAAGCCCTTCTCACGCACTCTCACCCCCCACCAGGATGCCTGCCGCCTGCCCGCGCCATGGTGGGCTTTTGGCCCCAAGGATGTATGCCTTTGAAAGTGGGCACCGGCAAGCTATGGGGAGGTCACCCTTACAAGGTTCACTGTATGGTTGTCTGATGGTATCTCCTCTCCTCTCCTCTCCTCTCCTCTCCCCGTAGGAAGTGGTCTTGTACTGCCTGGAGAACAAGATTTGTGATGTGAACCACCGCGACAACGCGGGTTACTGTGCCCTGCACGAGGCTTGTGCAAGAGGTTGGCTCAACATCGTACGACACCTCCTTGAATATGGCGCCGATGTCAACTGCAGTGCCCAGGATGGAACCGGGTCAGTGGCGGTCTTGCTCTTGGCCTGGCCCTGCTGGGGCATAGGCAGTGGTTCTCAGGGTGTGCGGGGAACCCCAGAAGGAAAGATGGAGAGTGAGTGCCATGTAAGCACACTGGTGGCGGAGTCCTCTAGAATGGAATCGGACAGATCTTTCTGGCAAATTTACATAGAACTTTAAAACTCTGTGACGCTCTTATGGACAGAAGTCCCTGAAAATGTTGAGCCTGCATGAATAATCAGGGGTGTTCTCTTTTAAGACCCTGGACTCTCCACCAGCGTCTGTTGAATCTCAATCTTGAACATATATGTGAGTTGAAAGTTGCAGGAGTACAGACAGGTCCAGTGGCAACTGGCTTGATAGGACCTGCCGTGTCCACCCACATCCCCGGGCCTGGCCCCCACTCTGTCCTTGACCTCGGTTTATTGGCCAGAGGCCCATGTCTGAGTCAGCCCAAGCATCTTCCTGGTTGTACCTGGGATGCCACCACGAGGCAGGGCACTGGGGCTTTCCTGACGGTCATAAAATGAGCAAAACCGTAAGGTATTTGGTGGTTCATGGTTTCCAAATAGCATCCTTTCTGGATGGGACTGCGGACAGTGTTCCTGACCCCAGCGGACACGGGCAGGAGGACTCTGTATCCTCCTGAGAACTCGCCCTGCCTGTCGACTGCTTCTGGGCGAGAGGGTTGATCACTCATCTCCAAATTGGTTTCAGGAGAGGTTCCACTTTGCCCCTAGTTTCTTTTACCAACTGCACTTTTTGGGTTTTGTTTGTAATGGTGTAACAATGGCTTCTCGTATCTGCTTCCGTGGTGCTGGGGTTCTTCCCCCCACCCCGCCGTATGTTACCTTCTTACAGTCTGTCACTATTTAAGTTCATTGGAAACATTTTCATCGTGGCCTGAGTTCCTCCTTGGGCCATGCATTAAGAGAGATTTGCATTGAAGAATTAGGCCTGAGATGGTCCCTTCACCTGTCCCTTAAAGGGTTATGTGTTGAAATAACAGAGTAATTTGTTGCAGCGACCGTACACTCACCTCCTCGGTGAAATAGCGCGCCTACGAGGCTTGGCCGTACACGCTCGATTTTGCCCCGTGTCCTTAGAAGCAAGCGTCGCGTGCACAGGTGTAATCCCCCGCACCTCTCCTAGGCCTCTCCACGATGCTGTCAAGAATAATCATCTCGAAATTGTCCGCTTGCTCCTCTCCTACGGTGCTGTTCCTACCCTGGCTACGTACTCAGGTAGAACCATCAAGAAAGTGAACCACAGCGAACTTCTGGAGAAGTTCTTAACAGGTACGGCAGAGGTCTTGTTCAAGCATCTAGACGGTGACTTCACAGCCTTTCACCTGGGTTCCCCCTACCCCCACCCCCCGTTTACTCTAAGTGACCCTTTACTGGGAAAAGCGGCCCAACGTTAGTCTGTCAAAGAAGAGATACGTACTTTGAGTTTTGCGAGGTGGGGGGCTGGAAAACTCTTGGCTAGCCAGGCTAGCTTTTGTTTGGCAGGCTGGGGCGGTGAGGCGGGCAGTCCCTCAGGAAGGCGGGTGGACGCGTGGGGAGGTTTCAGTCAGATACCTGGAGGCGTGTGCAGTGGGACTTGTCAGGAGGTGACACCAGCCCCAGCGTGAGATGTTCCCGAACTCCAGCAGCATTTGCCTCTTACCAGCAGGCGTTATCTTGTTTCTCTCTCTCTCTCTTCCCACCCCCCCCACCTCTGCAGACTGTTTAAATAACCTGCAGGCTCCTGACGACGGTAGCCCCGGTTGCTCTTCGGAGTTCTCTGGCAGCTCTGTGTGTGCTGAACAGCCTTGTTCGTTTCAGTTGGGCTTCTGGGGGTGGTGGTGGTGCTGTGAGCAGGACTTGCTTGGGAAAGAATTTTTCCAGAGTCCTTTTTGGCGAACAGCTGGAATCTTGCTCCAGCTTACTGACCTCTCTCTTGTTTGTCCCCCCGGTTAGAACCAGATGATGAAAGTGGTTATGATGTTTTAGCAAATCCCCCAGGACCGGAGGACCAGGATGACAGCAACGAAGCCTATGGTGACCTATTGGAATCTGAATTTTCCGAAGACCCCCTTTTGCCGTGTTATAACGTCCAGGTGTCCGTCGCTCAGGGGTGAGCGTGGCCAGCATGTGGTCAAGAGCCAGCCCAGCTGCTCTGTGGGGTGGCAGGAGTTAGAAATCCCCTTCAGTAGATGAGGTTGGCTGGGTTGGGGGGTGAGTGAATTCCTCACCAAGTGTCCACCGACCTCACATAATGCAGTGGAACTTTTCCAGAAAAGTTTGTGGGGTGGGAGGGCTCCCCAGCCAACTGCCCTCATTGGAACACACCCCTAGAGCCCAAAGGACACGGGAGTCAGCGACTGCAATTGCACAGTTTCAGTCAGTAAACTCTTGGGGAAGGGATCCACCCCAAACGGCTACCATAGGGGCCTTCCAAGGCGCGTGAGGTCCACGGGATGATACTGATGTGTACCCGCTTCTCGTATAAGATTAGAGAAAGCCGTATGTGGCACCTGGGATCTTATGTGTCTTCAGATTTGCATAGATCGAGTCTTGTCCCCACGGTCGGGCCACTGTGCCCCATGACCAACCCTTCGGAGTGAACACATCAGGAGACCTTGCTCTGCTGTGTGTTGACCCCGGTGCTTAAGGAGTAGCATCCTCCTTGGACTCTGAGGCTGGGAACGTGTCTGCCCTTGTGGTGACATTCTATTCGGGATAGAGATGATAAAGCGTGGCAGGGTATCAGGAAGGATTGTACCACCTCCCTTCTCGAAAAAGCCTCACTCCCGGCAGCATTGAGAGGCAGGTTGGAGGTGTGGGAAAGGCAAGGAAAGCCAGGTGACCTCGAGTGTTTCTCATGCTCTCTCCGTGAGGGCCGGAGGAGAGGAGAGGTCAAAGAGGTGTTTGCCATCTCCCTTGGGTTGGCATACAGACTGGTTTTCCCCAGTGACTAGAACGGGGTGCACTTACTTGGAGAGGGGTGACCTGAGTTGTGACCAGAGCCAAGGCAGCACTGGGGTGGCCTGCAACGAGGCTCGTTCAGGGGCGCTGCTCCTGCTTTTGTCTAAGTTGGCTGGTCTGCCCTAGGTGGTCTCTTAACACATGCACATGAGTCCAGAGTTCCCCCGCTAGAAGTAGATCTTCCGGGCTTCCCTGGTGGCACAGTGGTTAAGAATCTGCCTGTCAGTTCAGGGGACACAGGTTCGAGCCCTGGTCTTGGAAGATCCCACATGCCACGGAGCAACTAAGCCTGTGCGCCACAGCTACTGAGCCTGCACTCTAGAGCCCGCGAGCCACAACTAGAGAAAGCCCGTGCGCAGCAACAGGCCCAATGCAGCCAAAAATAAATAAATAAATAAAATTAAAAAAGAAAAAGAAGAAGTAGACCTTCTAAGGACAGTGAGAAGTGGGGTGGGGGTGGGGTAATTAAAGTGGAAGTAGCAGGCCCTTTCACCGCCAGGAGACGGGTAGTTCATAGTTGGGAGCGCCTCTAATTTTGCCGGAAACTCAAACCACTGTCCTTTCTCTGGTGTAGGCGTCGTAACTGGCTGTTGCTCTCAGACCTGCTCAAGAAACTGCAAATGTCCTCCTGCATATTCCGCTGCAATTTCCCAAATGTGGAAATCGTCAACATCGCGGAGGCCGAGTTCTGCCGGCAAGTGTCAGCAAGTCTCTTATTCTCTTGCCCCAAAGACCTGGAGTCCTGTAATCCAGAAAGTAAGGAGCTCTTAGATCTGGTGGAGTTCACGAACGAGCTTCAGACTCTGCTGGGCTCATCCGTGGAGTGGATCCTCCCCAGAGACCTGGACTCAGACGACAACTGGTGAGCTCGCCAGGGCCCGCCGTGTACAGTGTGTCATGGTGTTAATCCTTGTGCATATGTGTCATAATACGACTATTTCTGTAAAGAAAGGACACTATGAGACACGACTCCAGTCGGAAGGACTTCATGTTTTTTTCTTTTTAAAATTTTAAGTCAGTTTTTATGAAGTTGTTAATAAAGTTTCTTTACTTTTCAATGTACACATGCTTTGGAATATGTTTGTTTTTACTCGGAACAATTGTTTCTTTTCTTTTTTAAGGAGAAAAAAAAAAAGGCAAAGGAGCTCCACACTTTGACTTAATTTCATACAAAGCTCCGACGACAGAGGCCATAACTGTTGAGAGTTGCTTTTGGGGCAAATTAAACCAGTAAAATTTTAAACTCTTCCTCCATATTAAAGGGATTGAATAAATTGGCCACTTTGGTGCACCTGTGTCCTGCGAATTGTCCAGTTGGAGATGGAGGTTTAGAAAGTGAGTTTCAGTCTTGTTTAAGTCTCTTCCCATCAGACTGGTGTCGTGATTTCCTACACACCATGTTACTTCCTGTCTACCTTTCCTTGGTGTTGTTCATGCCTGGATTGTCTCCTGTACCTGCTCAAACCTTGGTCCATTCTCATTTGTACCATGGAAGTTTGTCATGCCGGATACTGTCAGAACTAATTTTACTTAAGTTTGTGTTAAGGTGCAAAGCACACGTTTTGTATATTTTCTGTTTTTTGTGTTTGTCTATATTTTATGGTTTCGCTTCAAGAAATTTTATGGGAAGGGAAATAGCAAGATGTAAAGAGCAAAAAAGTCATCATTCTCTTTCAATTGTTAGAACATCTATCTGCAATCATAATTATGATGCACTGTGGTATGTGTTAAAATAGTAAATACATGTAACGTCCCGTAGGAGCAGCAAACTCAGTGGTGTTGGTGAGGGTGTGTCATGGAAGTAATTACAACGCAGGTGACTGTTGGTTGGGGTCCTGCAACATTAGTGTGCCTTCCCTGTGTCCAGTAGTGGTCTGGAGGGGTCAGGAAGCCTGCCTTTGAATTTGAGGGAACAGAGGGTTTGAGGTCCGCTCTCTTCTATTGCTCTAGTACACTGCACAGCAGCAGTATACTGGGTTTATAGTTGACGTTTAAATCGCTGATTGATCATTAAGATTGGGATGTATCTTTGGAAATGAAAATAGGAAGAATCGTATGCTTTTTCTTTTTTTTCCTATATCTGAAAAGGTATGTAGTACTTTGCTGAGTGGTTGGGAATCAAGTTTGCAGTATTCAGTGTATTCAGTTTTAGTATCTAAGTAGAATTAAACTGTTGCTGTAAACTGGAATAGCACTTTGTTACTGACAAGTTTTAGAATGCATCTGTTCGTCAATTACCTGTTTGGGAAGATTGTAGTTAATGATTTTGAGAATGTGGCTATAAACTTCCAACTGACTCAAGAAAAGCAAATAAGTCAAGATTGACAAATGTATAGGCTCTTCATCTTATTGTGTGTGTGGGTTTTTTTTTTCCTTTTAGTTATTTGTCAAGGTATAAAGAATTCTATCACACTTAAGACAAGTTAAGTAAACTTCACGGGGTGTATTCTGTCATGGCATGGAGCCGATCCCATGGCCTAGATCTTAAAGGTGATTTTATGTTTAAACTTTCATGAAAACATATGTGATTGAAACACATTAATATATTGATACAGAGGGCAGTTAATTTTTGTCTTTTTTTTTTGTGTGTGTGGTACTGTTGTGGCCTCTCCCATTGCGGAGCACAGGCTCTGGACGCACAGGCTCAGCGGCCATGGCTCACGGGCCTAGCCGCTCCGCGGCATGTGGGATCTTCCCGGACCGGGGCACGAACCCATGTCCCCTGCATTGGCAGGCGGACTCTCAACCACTGCGCCACCAGGGAAGCCCTAATTTTTGTCTTTTGATACATGTGAGTGCAGCTTTCATTTTGCTGAAAGAATGTGACCAGTTTTCAGTTTGGGATTCTACCATTTAGTAAAGATAGTCCACTTAATTTTAGAAATAGATTTAATATATAATACCTAATAATACTTTTATGAATGTTTTTTTACTGAAAACTTTTATTGTAATACTCTGAAGAAACTATGCCATTCTAGTCTTCAAGACTTAAATGAATCAAGTGTTTATTAGCTGTTGTAGTTTTTAAACTAATAAAAGTCAGTACATCAGCAATTTGTAAATACAGTTTTTAAAATAATGCCTTAACAACTTTACAGTGGTTATAATGACTGTATTTAGGCCTAAAGTTAGTTAATAATTTGACATGAAGGCTTTTTAATAGTTTGATGGTGCAGATCAGGGATAGGTAAACTCTGGCTGGTGGGCCAGATGCAGCCCGTCGCCTGGCTTTGTAAAGGAAGTTTTTCTGGAACATAGTCGCACCCGTTGTTTACATGGTAGTTATGGCTCCTTTCACCCTACACCAGTGGGGCAGAGTAGTTGCAACAGTAACTGTACAGCCCACAAATCTGGAAATGTTTAAATTTAGATTTTAAAAATTGAAGGGCCTCCCTGGTGGCGCAGTGGTTGAGAGTCCGCCTGCCGATGCAGGGGATGCGGGTTCGTGCCCCGGTCTGGGAGGATCCCACATGCCGCAGAGCAGCTGGGCCCGTGAGCCATGGCCGCTGGGCCTGCGCGTCCGGAGCCTGTGCTCCGCAACGGGAGAGGCCACAACAGTGAGAGGCCCGTGTACCGCAAAAAAATAAATAAATAAATAAATAAAAATTGAAAAATTCTTTGAGCCTATACAGGGCAAGTGCATTGACCCCTGAGGTAGAAAACAGTCAGGAACTTGGGTGCGGAAGCCAAATGGCCTAGGTTCAAATCCCCTTTCTCCCATTTCATAGCTAGTGACCATGGGCAAATCACTTAACCTCTATGCCTCCTTATGAGGTTTAAATGCACTTATTTGTATAAATAGTGCCTGGCACATACTAAGCGCTGTGTAAGTGATTGCTGTTGTTTCTGCTTGGAGTTTTAATAAGTTATTGTTAATAGAAAAATGACACTAATGATTTTCCTTTTAGAGTAACAAAGGCACTTTGAGTCTTTTACTTTTTCAGAAATGTAATAAGACTTTTTTCATTGACAGTCAGTGTTCCCTGTTACCAAAATTTACTTTATGAATATAAAGAATTGACTGTCTTCAGGACAGTACTTTTGCTTAAATGTCAAACCATTATTTTCCCAAGGTACATCAAACTGGCTCTGCATAGCCCAGGCCTCTAAAGCTTGTGTGCACACCCTAGGTAGCATGTGAGATACATTTTGTAAATATAGTTTTTTAAATAATGCTTGAGACTTCCCTGGCGGTCCAGCAGTTAACACTATGTGCTCCCAATGTAGGGGGCTTGGGTTCGATCCCTGCTCAAGGAACTAGATCCCAAGTGCCTGCCATAACTAAGAGCCCACATGCCACAGCTAAAAGATCCGGCATGCTGCAATTAAAGACCGGCACAGCCAAACAAACAAACAAACAAACAAATAAATAAATAAATCTTTATAAAAAATAAGTAAAATAAAATAATGCCTTAGGAGTTAGGAAAAGAAAATATTAGAACATTTTTACCTTTGTATTATTTTTAAAAATCTGTGTAGTTTATCATGTACATAAATTATAGGTATGGAACTTTGTGTATATAATTTGTTAATAAATAAGATGCATATTAAAAAGTTTTCTTATGGTTTGCCCAGTCAGGTGTTTGGAGGCCATTGGAGGACAGGATGATGAAATATAGGGCCTCAGCAAAGATAGAATTTAGAACCAATTCCCTGACTTAGAAGATAAGGAAAATAATTCATAGACTGTAATTGAGTTGTCCAACTTTGCATAAGTGTTCAGAAACAGGAAATGCAGTGGCTAGAATCTAATCACTGACCAAGCAGAATCTGGGTCACTGGACTCGTAAACCAGAAGTGACTGTTGAATTTCTCAGGTTGATGCTCCTGGCATATATGCTTGATCTGTGTGTGTGTGTAAATCTCTGACAGAATAAGCCATACTCAGGCACACCCTGTTTCCTTATTCAAGCATCTTAATTTCATCCCATTAAATCTGTGAAGTATCCGACTACCAGAAGG
This sequence comes from Mesoplodon bidens, assembly GCF_964165515.1. Classification (NCBI taxonomy): domain Eukaryota; kingdom Metazoa; phylum Chordata; class Mammalia; order Artiodactyla; family Ziphiidae; genus Mesoplodon; species Mesoplodon bidens. Next base: position 96,162 of record NW_027672382.1, on the reverse strand, counting down.
CATGAAGAAACCTGGGCTGAGAGTCTTCATTCCAGGAGACGTGATCTTGACTGCATGGCTGGTTTGAGGCGCATCACTCTGAACTGCAACACGCTCATTGGTGACCTGGGTGCAAGTGCTTTGGCAGAATCTCTTAGTGAGGATTTATGGCTTAGAGGGAAATTCTAAAATTGAAAATATTGAATTTTTAATATGAAATATGCTTAGCTTTTGGCATGATACTATTGTGATAGGATTTTTTAAAGCCTCATTTTACTGATAGCTTTTATTTTGCTTTTCAACTTTCTCTCAGAGTTGCATATATCCTTTACAGAAAATACAGAGTAACAAGAGAACAATTACCTATAATTTTAATACCCAGATATAATCACTGTTCATTTTGGTGTATATACTTTCAGTCTTTTTTTTTCTACAAATATATATGTACACTTAGGGATTACAAAAATAGAATTGTAGTATACTTGCTATTTCATATGCCTGCTTTTTTCACTTAATGATGTATCATGTAGTATTGCGTCGTATTGATGTCCCATAGTTTAATCAATTCTTTGCAATTCTATTTAGACAGTTTGCTTTTCCCTGTCAGAAACAATGTGAATACGTTGTATATACATCTCTGTGTGCATCGGGATTACTTCTGTAGAATAAGGTACTACAAGTGGAATGACTAAGTGTGACCTATTTTTAAGACATTTGATACACATGGCCAAATTACCACCCAGAAAGGCTATGCCAATTTATAGTCCACCCCAACAGTAGATGGGAAGCCTGCCTCTCACAAACACTGGCCTGTAGCACTTGTAAAAAAATGTAAAACTACAAAAATGAGTACCTCTCCATTTTCTATGCAAGTGGGATTACTCCAAATTTTATAACTTTTTTCAATTAATTCAGTATGAGCATTTTAGCAAGTCAGTAAATTTGCATCTCCTACATCATTTTTTGTGATTGTTCAGTATTCCATTATATGAATATGCCACAGTGCACATAGCTTATCCATTCTTGTATATAAGCTTTGTCCAGTTTTTCAGTTACAAATAGTACTCTGATATATATCCTTACCTATATCTCTGACTATTTCTTTTGGTTAAATTCTTAGAAAGAGACTTGTTGGATCCAAAGGGTATAGACATTATTTAAAGGCTTTTCTTACAGAATCTTGGCTTCAACTGATAGGAGAATAACCACATTTTGTTTTATTTTGTATTCATTTGATTGACTGGTGAGGTTTACTGGCTGTTTGTATTACTTTGGCTATTTGGTTAATTATACCCTGTGTCCATTCTTCTGTAGTGGGAGTTTGTAAGGGTTGTATCATATCCTGTCAGATCCGTATGTCTGACTTGCTATTTCTGTGTGTCATGGGGGTGTTGAAAGACTCCAGTTATTTTAATGTGATGGTCCACACAACACTTAAACAAAAGACTCATCATAGTTTCCTTTCATGTAATATTTTTTAATCCCTGTGCTTTAGTGATGATCCCTTTGGTTTAAATGAGTAGGTTGTTCAGCCCCAGAACTACTAGAATTCATGATCAGTTTTTCTGGGTTTTGTCTGACCTTTTACTGCGAGGGTTCTTGACCATCATACTTTCATGATAGGTTTTTAGTATGTATTCTCTATTCACACATTGTTGAAAGTTTTTATTATTTGTATCCTCTTAGACTTGTCTTTTTTTCCTCTAAAACTAACAGTTATTACATTTCTTCTATTTTGTTTTCCCCTTTGAACTAGTTTCAAGTGTGATTTGGAGCTGAAGATCATGATCAAAAGAATGCAGTGCATTTCTGAGCTCCACCAGGTTTTGCTTGTGAGGTTTACATGCCCCTGCCGCCCTTGCTAATTATGAACTGAGATTCATTTTGTGATGCTTTTTGCTCATAGGTTATATACAGTTATTCTTCAGTTCTGTAATTGTAAAATATGTTGTCTGATTTATTGGTACTAAAGCCAGGGTTATCATTGCACATCCAAGAAGAGGTTTTTAAATTGGATTATGCATTATGTGTGTGCGTATATGTTTCTGTTTTTTTAAATAGCCAAAATTACAAACCTGCCATGACTTGTCTTGTGCAGGACTCTTCCACACGTGAGAAAATGAGAGTTGTCTATATGTTAAATCTGTAGAGTTAGCAAGTGACCTTTTGTCTTTCATCGAAAGCACTTGACCTGCAGCAGTGCGGCCTCACCAGTGAAGGAGCAAAGGCTTTACTAAAGGCCCTTGAAACCAACAGAACTCTGCTCGTTCTGGATATAATAAAAAATCTGCTGGTTGGTATGTGGTCACTTTTTTTAAATTGATAAACACATAGCAAAACAAAAAGAATTTGTTCAGGTATTGACAGTTTTTTAAAACTTAATGTGTTTAACTTTCCTCATCATATCCAGTTGGCCCTTGAACAACGTGGGGTTAGGGGTGTCGACCCCTACGCAGTTGAAGATCTGGGTATAAGTTTATAGTCACTGGTTCCACATCTGTGGATTCAACCAGCCTTGGATCATGTAGGACGATAGTACCTATGTACTGAAAACTATGCGTGTGTCAGTGGACCCGCGAGGTTCAAACCCATGTTGTTCAAGCTTCAACTGTACTTTTCTAGTGTTGCACTTCCCTTATGTTTTTAGCAGCTACTGTACTAATTAAAGTGAATTATACTTGTCAATTTTTCTTATCTCTACTCTGAATAGAGGTGAACCTAGATACTAAGCCTGCTTCCACCAAGAGCATTCTTTCTTTCCTGTGCAACCTCTGAATTCTTGCCAGGAGTACTTTATTCATTTGTCAGATTCACAAGTAAGTTTGTAATCATCTTCTGTGTGCCAGAGATGGGTTTAGGGACCACGGATAAAGCAGTGAACCAGACAGACAAAAGTCTTGCCCTCATGGAGCTTACATTCTAGTGAAGGAGATCAGATAGAAATGAGTAAACAGATAAGTCATATAATTTTAGAGGGTAGGAAGTGCAAAAATATCTTAATGTAAGGAGAGTGAGGGAGAGCAGGTAGGACTCCATTGGATAGGTTTGTTAGGGGACAGCTTCACTGGAGAAGTGGCATTTGAACGGAGACCTGAATGAAGAGAGGAGCAAGCCATGGAAGATGTGGAGTAAGCACATTCCAGGACAAGGAGGCAATGAGTATGTAGGCATGTAGGTGGGTGGAGTATTTAAGGAAAAGCAAGGAGGCCAATCTGGGCAGAGTACTGAGTGAAGAAGAATGTGGTAGGACATGAGGTCAAGGAGCTAGCCAGGGGTCTGCTCTTGTAAAGTCTTGAAGGCCAGAGTAAAGATGTGGATTATTCTAAATGAGTAGAGGGGTTTGAACTGGAAAAAGGCATGATCCAAATCGTATCTGAATAAGGTGACCTGGTATAGAGAAGGGACTTGGGAGGATAAAGAAGAGGTACAGGGGTCTTCCCTGGTGGCGCACTGATTGAGAATCCACCTGCCAATGCAGCGGACGCGGGTTCGTGCCCCGGTCCGGGAAGATCCCACATGCCGCGGAGCGACTGGGCCCGTGAGACATGGCCGCTGAGCCTGCACGTCTGGAGCCTGTGCTCTGCAACGGGAGAGGCCACAACTGTGAGAGGCCTGCGTACCGCAAAAAAAATAAATAAATAAATAAAGAGGAATAGGGAGACCAGTTAGGAGACTATCACAGTGCTCCAAATAAGAGATGTTTATGGCCTAGGTTAGGTTGGAAGTTTGCAGCAAGTGAAAAGTGGTTGAATTCAGGTTGTGTTTTGAGGGTGTAGCTCTCAAGACCTGCAGATAGATGTGAGGTATGAAGGAAATAGTAACAAGGAGACAAGTCGTTGATGATTATGTGTGCAACTGGGTAGTATCACTTAGAAGAAGGGGGCTGATGGGAGGAGCAGCTTTTGAGGGAATATCAGGACTTGGTTTGTTATCTTGGATGCCCTGGTTTGATATCTTAGATGCTCTTTAGGTATCTAAGCGTCTGGACGGTGCTCAGACTGTACTTTGTATCCAAAGGTATCCAAAGCCACTTCAGATGCAAAATGTTTCAAGTTGACCTTTGCTGCTGCCAAAATAGTAGCCACTGTGGGCAGTCTGCAAGATGGCATCTTAGGTTTCTGAGGAAGAAATTAGAATACACAAAGGGGGAAATAAGTGTATAATTATATAATGTAGATTTCATATTTAAATGTCTGGGAAAAGCAATAATTAGTTGGCTTTTGGTTTTAAATGGAAATAGCCACTCATTGGAAAATAATTACTCTAATTTCAATTCATTTTACTTTAGATCATTCTGTGATGAAAACAGTTACCAAACAAGTTCTCCAGATGGAAAGAGTGCCAAGTCAGAGGTATATAACATGTTTCAGTTCTCTCGGAAGAATTCCTCTTTAATGGCTTGGTTTTCTTTCTTTCTTAAAAGAAAATTATCAAGGTACTTTCTGCCATCTTAAAACTAAGATTTGAGTCAAATCAAATGGCTTTTCTGTTTTTGAAAATGTTGTGTGATGCTTTAATTTAGGTTCCCAGATATGCAGATTGAAAACCTTTTAACTTCTTATTTTCTGTAACATATTATCGTTAGTCACAATAGTCTTTTTTTTTTGGAGATAAGAATGAATAGCAGGAGCAGCATTTGTGAAACCAAATCTAATATGAAACTGACTCTTTCTTGTGAGTAAATTTGAATTTTGAAACAGCAAAACAATAAGGTTTAATAAAAAGCAAAATAAATTGTTTATGTTTATGATCTGCCAATTTCCCACAAAGAGTTTTGTGGTGACTTTAGTTATATACCAGATACATTAAAATCACCAGTGGACAACACATCTTTTATTCAGGTGCCCTCTGAAAGTTTTAAAACTTTGTTGACTTCATATCACTGAACGGTCCACTTTAAAATGGTTAAAATTATAAATTTTCTGTTTTGTGTCGTTTACCACAATTTTTAAAAAATGTGTTGTTTGAAGATTTTTGGGGTTTATAAAGGTATTGTATTAGCATAAAAAAGAAAAATTTAAGAGACCACCTCTAATCCCATTATCCTATCAAGCAATATTTACATTTTAATTTTCTCTTCCTGCTGTCTATAAACATAGTTCCACATAGCTTCATTATAATTTGCCATTCTTATCTTTTCATACTAAATTTCAATTCTGTAATTCATAGTTATACTTTTTAACATTGCATTCACAAGGTTTCATTGAGTTGGTCAAGTTTTTAAATTGGTGAAAAATTGGAAATAACCTAAAATAAACTATTGTAAACATCTTCATAAATACAGCTTTTTTTTTTCTACTTAAAGTTGTATGTTTTTGATTCTCTATTCATCAACTTGCTTGGACAACAGTGTATTAAATAAGTTGTTAAGAGTGTTTATGAAGTCAAAAAAAAGCTTATGATCGTCTGCCAATTGTTATTTCAAGAGAGTGATATTTTAATAATCAAATAGTACATTCAAAGAAGTTAAGATTTGTGATATCACACTAATTAGATATTATTATTAAAAATTTATATCATATGTAAAGCATTCTTAAAATAGCTACCTTGACTTTTGCTATGATATTAGAAATGGAAATCTATATAAATAAAACATGTATATGTAAAACATATTAGGAATTCTGTAAAACTAGTACAGAATAATAGGGCATCATGGAATGAGAACAGTTAAACATTTTTTTTTAGTTAGCATGATTAAACAAAGTGGAAATGTAACTGAAGTATACAAACTCATTGAGCTCTTTTAAGAGTAATTTTATTTCTTGGGCTTTTTTTTGTGTTTGCCTCAGTTATTTGGAGACATAGAGGTAAGCCAAATCAGTATCTGGGTATATACCTAGATCCAGGTGAGTATAGGGGTGAAATAATGGTGTGAATTGTGTCACATTTATATTGTACTTATGTATGCCTAATAAAAGATGGGAACTTTTATTAGAAATTTTTTAATCTCCTAACAAGAAAAGTGTAATTAAAAAAATTTTAATACAAATGTATTTGCATTAGTTTCTGAAAGTAAAGGAAGGGTATACACATACATACCATATGCATACAAACATTTTTTTTGATGGCAATTAAGTTAAAACACAATAAAATAGCACAAAATGAACTGAGCTCCTATATATTTTTAAGAGGCATGTAAATCACACAGGATCGTGTGTTGATTATCAATAAGCTACACTCTATGAAATATTTGTCCTATATTACCGCATACACTCCATTTTACCCTGCATCCTAATGCTGCTAAAATATAGTAGAAAGCAGCAGCATAGCACAGGGAGATCAGCTTGGTGCTTTGCGATGACCTAGAGGGGTGGGATAGGGAGGGTGGGACGGAGGCTCAAGAGGTTGGGATATGGGGACATGTGTATGCATATGGCTGATTCGCTTTGTTGTGTAACAGAAACTAACACAGAATTGTGAAGCAATTATACTCCAATCAAGATCTATTAAAATAAATAAATAAAATAACATAAAATACAGTAGCTTTGAAGGATAAATATAACCATTTTAACCTATGATGTTTGTTTTCAGTAAATTCAAATTAAATATTTAAATGTGAATTTTAATATATGGCTTGTTCTAAGTAAAATATTAACACGTAGGTCTAGTTTTTGCAACCAAATGCCTCTTTACTACTGAAATATAGGGTAAGTCTCCACATTTCACTCTTTCATCCAGTGGGTTTCATTTGTTTTTTTGTGTGTTTTCTATATGAAATCAAAGGAGCAGTGAAGGTTGACAGGCTTATAGGAGGGTAAAATTGACTCACCTACCCCCCAGCAACTTGCAGCCTTATAACTTGTATTGTTTTTACATAGAAAAATTCATCTTAAATTTAACTTTTGGTCTACTTCTGAAGATTCTGTTTGGCAGAAGTCATGGGTGTATCTGTGTTTCTGTGTCCTTGAGATTCAGAAATGCCAAAGGTGTTCTACGATTCAGGAAACTTGAGTGTTTCTACATGATACATAAAATGTATCATACTTTGGGATTTTTTTAAAACTTTTATTTTTGCATTTCTGCACATCTCAATACTTTTGTTTTAGTTAAAATAACTTGTTACTGTAGAGAACTTATATTTTTTTAAAATGCTGGCTTATGTAAAACCTTTGTACAAAACCGATCCTCTTTTTAATGGGCTTGGCATCATTGTCAAGTGCCTTTTTGATTCCTTTCGACGTGTGCACGTGTGACATTTGCTCTGTAGACCTTTGGTGCATCTTGATTCCTTGTTTTCATGCTTTGTCAACCGTAGTCTTGGCCACAAAGAAGCCTGTAAGTAATGGAAGGAAACACTCTGCTGGTCAAGAATGTTACCCTCCTGAAGCGCTACCACCTGGAGTGTCTGGTTTCCGGCCATTGTGTCCTGCAGAAAGTGCAAAAAGCAACAGGTAACCTGTTTGCATTCCCTGTCTTTTTCAGTCATTTAGAGTTCTTTATTTTGGAACTTGTATTATGTGGGTGGTCTCTGGTGCTTTGTGTAGGGAAAAAAGGTAACTCACACATGGCTTCTGCCTAATGAGCCTTCTAAGGAAGAAAAATTAAAAGTAATTGGGAGTTTCAAGTTGTTTCTCAAGTGTCACAACAGAGGTAACTCCGTGGGAGTCTTGAGGAGACTAAAATGATCACCAATTGTGCATGTGAGAAAAGTTTCATTAAAGGCAGATGTAGTTGAGCGAAGCCCTACAGCACAGAAGTAGGAATTTGGATACGTACGAATGGGAAAAAAGACATTTTAGGCATGGGAAATAGTTTAATGCAGAATGGATGAAAAATATGCATTAGACCTCTTCTAAATCAACTGGCTTATTAACTCAGTAAATCAGATTTAGTGAGTCAAACTAGCATTACCTGATTTCTTATCCAGGGGATAGCTGTTCATAGTAATATTTGTCACAGAACAGTAAATAAAATGGTTGAATTATAGCTTTAGGCTTGCTAAGTGAAATAGATGGCTCTAGATGATCTTCAGGTGACTTACTTGGTAGTAATCAGGAAATTGGGGATTAACAATTGCTTAAGAAAACAAAGAGAATTGATTTTAAATAGTACTTGAAGTAGTTACTGTGTAAAATATCTGTTCAGTTGCTCATGTTAAATGGATGTTTCTAATCCCCACTGGACAACCGACTACTTTTTTGCAAATGGTAATGTGAATTGCTGTTGCATAAACTATAGTGTTGAATCCCCAGTGTTTGCACTTGAGTTTCACAGCTCTGTGGTTTCCTGTCTTCTTCCTGAGACACTTAATTGCAGGTCCATCCTCGTCACACAGGGTGGTAAATTAGAGAACGATTAATATCACCATTTAAAGAAGAGAGGCTGAAATCTCAACCGTCCTGAACATAGGAGCTGAAGGGGCCTCTCAGCAGTTCAGAGAGTTATTAGCAAGCCAGTAGGCTGAATTCTGTTGTGTTTTCTCCGTAGCAGAGCCCTCCAGGTCCTTGTTTTGAGCTTATTTATTTTTATACACAATTCTGTATGGATACTGTTCATACTACTAAATAGTTGTATTAACTGGGTTTAACTGGTGATGTATTTACATGAAGATCTAACTTCGTTTTGTTGCTATCTTTTTAGGGGCTTTCCATTCATCAAAGCTCGTGATGTATGTAATCAGTTGGTGGTGTGTAGCTATCATATTTATGATATATAGGGCTTGAATTGGGAAAGGTGGATGGTCATTCTTCTTGCTTTTTAAACTGACAGAGCCTTACAAGAAGCATTTCCCTCTCTGAAATAAATCCATGTAAAACATGTTTGGTCGCTCTCCCAATGCAACTGTGTAGTTGTGTGGATTTGGCACATAACGGGCAGCCTTGTGGTGATGTCTGTAAACAAGGAATCCTGTTTTCCAGTCCGCAAATCAGCTGTTACCCAGTGAAACGAACTTGACTGCCATTTCTGACCCCTCACATGGAGCTGTCATACTCAAGAATGTTCACATATTTTCAAGAAACGTTGTTTGCGGGCTATATGTACAAATTCCTGATCTGAAAGCCAATATAAAGCAACATCTCCCAAACCTCTGCTCTCTCACCAAGGCCACACACATTCCCTCGCTTATGGCCTCGTGGCAAGCGAATACTGTCAGTATCAGATTCTCCTTCCCAGTGGTCTTGGGAGACTGCATAGTGGCTCTGTGAAAGGCACCACTGCTGAGGTTGAGAGAAGAGCATCTTGGGTGTCAGTCCTGGCCTTGCATTCCCAGAGAGAGGGGTGTGCACCACGTTCTCTTGTTAGGGTTTTCCTATGCTGCAGGGTTTGCTGCTTGTTGTCAAAATGATGTCCTAGTGACTTGTCTTCTTCGTGGTTATATAATCCCAGCACACTTCTTTATGATCTGTAAACTTTTATGGGGTTGTGGCCAGCTCAGTTTTTAAATGTTTGGAAATGTCCTATTGAACAACATTGCAGTGGCAGTGAAGCTTGCTGGGAGAATTGTTGCCCTAGTTTTGGCTTAAGGGTGGTGAGAAGATGAAATTTTTGATGGGTCAGTTTTAGTTGTGTATGTGTATGTGATTTATTTTTTTAAATTCTAATGTCTATTATTCACAGCTTAGATATGTTGACTTCCTGATTATTCATCAGTCCCTTTACTGATGTATTTTCCTCTGAAAAACTACATTTTCTTCCAGACTGTTTTTGTCTGATGGTGAAGAATAAATTTTTCATTGGCAGTATAAAATTGATTTGAAAAAAAATTTTTACCTTGGATCTTCACTTGGCTTCTGTGAAAGAAACTTAGTAAAATAATATGGGCAATTCCCATTACTAATCCTAACCACGTACAACAGAGGTCTGTACAGTAACATAGCAAAAATAAGTTACTGTACTTTTACTTAGTCATTGCCTGTTTTACACTAAAGAGCAGTGAGAGACATTTATAAATAATGATACCTCAGATCACTTTTGTTAAATGTCCTCTAATATTTGGATATTTGGTATCTGGCTTGTGTTGTCTTTTATGCAATCTTGTCTTCTTTCTTTGCACTTTAGTTTAACAACTCTATGGTTTCCTATCTTCCTGTGACACTCAGGTCCATCAGAATTTCCTGTGACGGTGACAGTAGGGAGTCCTTCCTCCTCAGAAATCGAAGAGGTCGATGATTCCTCAGAACGTGTTCAGGAGGAGCCAGAGAAAATCCATTTGAAACAAGAAGTATTGCAGGTACAAAGTTATCACTTTAAAGCTATAGAGAAGATTATTTTTCAAACAGAAGGCTGATTGCAACACAGCACAGCTTGTGTGAGGGTTCTGTTTTCTCATGCCATCTGCATTGTATCCCCTTGAATGATTCCTTAAGCTTAGACCAAGGTGAATGGTGGACATTTGAACTCTAAGAAATTAAAATCAAAACATGTTGTTAGTAATATATTTTCCTTTCCTTAGAACCTTAGTATATTAGATTTAGGGAGAAGCTTAGTGATCATAAGATAAGGAAATTGAGTTCTGAATGAATACAGTCAGCTGATTCAGTGCTCTTGTTTTACAGATGAGAAAATGGACAGTTCTAGTTGAACTCTCTTTTTATAAGAGGAAAATATGGCTTCATTTTAAATAAAAGTAAAGTTGAAAAAAGTTTTGATGTTGATAGTCTCCTTTCCTAAAATCAAAAATATCAAGAAGCTACATTCTATTACCAAATCATCCTGACCTCTAATGTCATTCCTTACTTTTGTTTGTATGGACAGAAAAGAAAAATTGATTTTTATAAGAAATTTTTGCACCTCAAAATTAATATATTTATTTTATTTCAACTTTAATGCAGAGCTGAACATTTCTAGTAAATAAAGGCACACCATTTGTGGGGGACCTTGTTTTTGTGCTACAAAGTCCATGTTTAATTTTTTAAAATTATTTAGTATGATTTTCTCTTCATATGAAACATGACACTTGACAGGTTTCAGAACTATTTATCCCATTATTGTACGACTACGGGAATTACTCTTTGATTTTCAAAAGAGAAAGTTAGATTTTTATTTTTTAATTAAAATTAATGATAATATAGAGAAATTTTAAGAAAAGAACTTAGAAAATTATGAAATGTTAGAGTAGGAGAAATCTATAGTTCCTGTAGAGTTACTCCCTTTCGTTTTATAAATGAGCACCTACAATTTGTAGAACGTAAGTGGTTTATTAGTAAATGGCAGAGTATGACAAGACCCTAGAGCATCCAACCTGCATTCCTTGTTATTTTAGATGTGGTGTATTCATTTCCTTCACGAATAGACCACAAGATTGTATTTGTAAAAGCAGTAATAGACACTGGGGAAGTCCAAGAAGTTTAAACACTGGGACCACAGAATAGCAGATTCAGAATGCACTGAGATCTTTTAGCTCTTCTCTGTTTTGTTGTTTTTTTTTTTTTTGCGGTATGTGGGCCTCTCACTGTTGTGGCCTCTCCCGTCGAGGAGCACAGGCTCCGGACGCGCAGGCTCAACGGCCATGGCTCATGGGCCCAGCCGCTCCGCGGCATGTGGGATCCTCCCAGACCGGGACACAAACCCGTGTCCCCTGCATCGGCAGGCGGACTCCCAACCACTGCGCCACCAGGGAAGTCCTCTTCTCTGTTTTGACAAGACACTACAGTGATGGTATCAAAGTGTTTAAGTATATATGCCCACAACAATCAAGAGATTTCAACATAGTTTTGAAAGACAGAAGACAGGTGGAAGAGTGTGAAACTGAAGCAGTAGAACAGAGGAAAAGCATCACCTAGAATATGCACAGGGACCACGTGCAACTGAGGAGGATTCTGACCCCACCTGAAAAAGTAGCCCCATGCTCAGGTGCGCATGTAGGAGAGAGGGTGGAGTTAGTTAAAAGTGTGACTGAGATAGGGGAGCTCATTGAAGGGTTGTGTTTGGAGGAGTGGACTCCCAGCCCCGCCCTCACCCTCCTGAAATGAGATGATTTCATTTTGAAAACAGTGAAACTGGCGAGAACTGGGGCAGCTAGTATGAGTTTTTACACCCTAGAAAACTGTGTTTGGGGGAGATCCTGTTACAGTTACTGCCCGCTTCTTCCTTCATAAGAAGCCAATCAATCGTTGACTTCAGGGAGCTTCCTGCGCTCATTCTTAAATAGAAAATAAGTGTCATTTGCCTGTTGAGTAAAGCTTACAACATGAGAGAGGGGGAAAGAGTGCAAACATATCCTAGTAGGACCAGGGACAATTTAGGGAACAGAATAATTTAAGAAAAAACCCTAATTAGTATCCTGAGAGAGGTTTAGAAAGAGCTAGCAACTATAAAATAAGACAAGGGTATTAATGAAAAGGAGAATGGTCAGAAAGCAAGAGAGTTCTCCTGGAAATGAAAATATGGGTGCTGAAATAAATTCAGTAGGAATTTAAAAAATTTCTCAGTATATAAGAAAGAAAGACACAATGGAAAATGTGATAGAAATATGTTAGAGAGGCTGCATCTGGGAGATCCCACATGTTACTATTAGAAACTCCAGACCCAGAAAAACAATGGAGGGAAGCTGTCAAAGGGCAACAAAATTCCCCACAGCTGAAAGTAGACATCAGGCCTCAGATTGAAAATAGTTACGCAAGATGAGCAAGAATAGACTCATACCTAGGCACCCTTCATTGTGAAACTTTCAAATACTGAAAAAATAAATTAAAATAGAATAAAATACTGAGAGGATACATCCATTCCAGAGAGAAAAATACTGGTCACCTAAAAAAAAAGGTTAAAATCTGACTTTATCATACTTGTCATGAGCACCATGGATCCTGGAAGGCACTAGAAAGATACCTCCAAAGTTTTTCAGGCACATAATTTTCACCCTAGGGGTTTGTATCCAGCCAAACTATCAGTCATACGTGGAAGCTGAAGAAGATATTTTGTACCCAAAGAAATTTGAAAAATTGACCTCCTGTGCTACACCTTAAGCTATTTATAGACATAATCCAGCAAAATGAGGCAATAAACCAAGAAGGAAGGTAATAGGGGATTCAGTGCAGATTGCAGCTAGTCTAGAGTGGAGAGGCTTCTATTGATTGTGTGATTGAGAGCTTAGAAACACCTTGAGGCATATCGTACTTACTAGGTGTTAGGCACTGTTGGAAGGGAGGAGGGAGAGGAAGAGGAGAAGGAACTTGAACTCCAGAGGAGAAAAGGCTATACGGACATAAACCTGAAGCACACTGAACTATGGTTGATTTTTAACCTAGTATTGGTGAGGAAGGGAAGAATCCACTTCAACTTGACACTATAGATGTCCCCCTTTTCAGTGACACACAGGGGTAATGACCACGTATCTAATTTGTTGTCCAAACCAGAACTTGTCCAAACTCCTTACACTTCAATAGTGTAAGGAGGCGCTCTAATGCTGTAACATCAGGACAACAGGTATAAACTGGAACAGCCAAAGGCGGCTTGGGGTATGTGGTCACCCTGCACAAGGGCAGTGACACTGGCACAGTATGGAACGAGGTGTAGTCTATACACAGAGACACAGTACATCTGCAGTGGGCAATATTAATTTCATTGTAATAATGGCAATACTGTCTTGGTTTGCAGCTTTTATTGTCAACGTGCATGTAATCACAAATAACTAAAGTAAACTATACTTAGTATGTATTAGTATTAACTTGGTATGTACTGAAATGTATTGTGTACTAGTATGTACTTAGTATATATTAGGCTCTAAGTGTTTTTGCATATATTAACTCATTTAATCCTCTGAATAGCCTTATGAGGTTGGTGCTAATATCATTCCCACTTTTGAGAACAGGAAGCTAAGACAGGGAAGGAACTTGCCCAGGCTGTACCTAATTTAAGGTTGGATCGAGGCTTTGAGTTTAGGCTCTCTGCCTGTTCTCTTAAACCTTACTCCGTACTGACTCTCAAATAACAGAAGACTTAACTGCACATAGAACAGAATATAAATTTCAACTTTGACAACATAACAGCTAGGTTTGGAAGGTAGACAGAAGGTAGAAAAAAGGGAAGATGCTATGAATGTCCTCATTTTACAAAGCGTGACGTTGAGAGAGTTTCTAGTTGATCAACAATGTAGGTTTTTAAGTATATCACTACAAGTGAAAGAGATCATGAGCAGTGGAATAACTCATGATGACATAACTTTACTGAGCAGTGTGGACGTAGGAAAGAGTGTAGAGGAACTAAACGCTTATTAGTAAGTTAGAAAGTGAACAGATAATGCCTCCAATTTAGTGAGAAAATAGTCATGGAAGAGTATTACTTGGAAATGGAGAAGAATTCAAAATAACAATAGTTGGACCTCCCTGATGGTGCAGTGGTTAAGAAACTGCCTGCCAAGGCAGGGGACACGGGTTCGAGCCCTGGTCCGGGAAGATCCCACATGCCACGGAGCAGCGAAGCCCGTGCACCAGAACTACGGAGCCTGTGCTCTAGAGCCCGTGAACCACAACTACTGAGCCCATGTGCCACAACTACTGAAGCCTGCGCGCCTAGATCCTGTGCTTCATAACAAGAGAAGCCACCGCAATGAAGAGTAGCCCCCGCTCGCCGCAACTAGAGAAAACCTGCACTGCACGCAGCAACGAAGACCCAATACAGCCAAAAGTAAATAATAATAATAAAATAATAAAAAATAACAATAGTTGACGTAAACCTCATAAAAAAGGAAATCCATACAGCCAGTAAACACAGAAAAGTGTACGACTTCATTAAGTAACAAGTGAAAAGTGAGTCAAAACCAAGGAAACTACATGTCAATCAGATTGACAAATACATAAATAAAAAGTCTGGTAGTATCAGGTATTGTAGACCTGAAGTACTATGGGAATCTTCTACCCTGTTTATACTGGAGTATAAATCGACACAACTACTTTGGAAAGCATTTAGCCCTCTCCATCACCTGAAGGTATATAAATAGCCTGTGAGCCAGCAGCCCTCACCCCCGCCCTGTGTAAATGCACCAGAATAACGGGTACAGCAGGATTCCTGTCCATGATTTGCATTAGCACAAACTGAAAGCAAACCAAATGTCCATTAAGAGTCAAAAATTAAATAAATGATGTGTATTTGTACAGTGGGAAAACTCTCCAGCAATAAAATTGAATGAACTAGAGCTACAGGCAGCAATGTGGATGAATTTTTTAAACCAATGTTGAGAGAAAGAAATAAGATAGAAAAGACTTCATATACTATGATCCTGTACATAAAGTTAGATGTTGACACAACTAAACTCTTTTGTTAGGGATGCATGCAGGTTAAAGGAAATGACTGTCAAGAAGTGAGGTTGGTGTTTAACCGGGAAGAAGGAAGGAGCTTGTGATGAGAAAAGGATATGGGGGGTTTTTGCGATGCTGACAGATTCTAGTAGTGCTTATGTAAGTATTCTCTTTTTATTTGTCACACTGACAGTTTTGTTCTGTGTACTTCTCAGTACACATATCGTATTTTACAATTAAAAACTGCGTAAAGAATCGGTCGATTCTTGAGTGCTGGATGTGGGAGTGGGATGAGACCGTTTCATTTTAAGTCCTTCACTACTGTTTGCATTCGCATGTTCATTCATTCAGCATTAATTGCACATATTCTATGTACCAAGCACTCTTCTAATTTTATATGTGTTTTAACTCATGTAATTCTCACAAGAGCTCTGTAATATGGGAGCTTATCTCCATTTTATAGATGAGGAAGTTGAGGCCTAGAGTTATACAACTTGTCCAAGGTTATGTAGCTAATGGGTAGTGCCAGGCCCATTTGCCTCAGAGAATCTGAATATTTACAATATAATCTAAAAGAGAAATTTAATGACTAATTATAAGCAAAAAAATTGCACATTAAAGAAGATGACAAGTTTTCATCTATCCAGTTAGAGAAAAACACACAGTCTGTCTTTCACACACGTACATCTTATATGTATGTGTGTGGCAGGGATTCTCCTTATTAAGCAATTATTTATTGACCGTCTACGTTGTGCTAGGCACAGGTGCTGGGGATAAACCTTAATAAAATACACCCCCTATCTTCAAATAACTTGCACTCTCAGTGAGGAAGTAAGCCAACAGTTATAGTAGAGGTTATATACCAAGTGATACATCGCTGATGGCAGTGTAAAATCTCAGAAATCGTTTGGAAAGAAGTCTGGAGATAGGTACCTCAGAGCCTTAAAAATGTTCATTTGCTTTGATCTCAAACTCATTTTTATGGATTTATTGTAAGAATGTTATTCTCAATATGGAAAAAAGCCTTCATGCATAAAAACGGTTATTTTGTCTGATAATATTGAAAAGTTGGAAAGAATTTAAATGTGTAAAATGATTAACCAGTAAACCCACTCAGTGGAATATTTTGTAGCCCACACAAAAAAATCAAGGTTATGAATCCCCTGATTATAGGAGAAATGATTGATTTCAATGTTAAATGGAGAAAAGTTGAACATAAAATTTGATATCCAATATGATGGGAGCTTTGTCCCAGAAAAATCACCCTAGCCGGTGTACAGAAGGGTGGAATGGAGAGCAGATGGCAGGAAGGAAAATTATTCCAAAGCCTTATCATTAGTCTTATTTAAGTAATAGAATATCAAGCAATTTTACTTTCTAACTTTTTTGGTTCCATATTTCCATGTAAGGGACATGAATTCTGAATACTTTGTAGGAGGAGGGTACACTTTTTCACAAAAATTGAACACTGTGTTCTAATTCCCTCCATTAGAGGGAGAAACTGTTGCATGTAATTGCACTTTGATGTGCTATCTAGAACCAGTCAGGAATTTTAGTCTACCTTCCTCTGACCGTGCTGAGGGTTTTTTGTTTTTTTGTTTATTTGTTTAGAATTTCTTTGAAATCAGTTTTAGAAGATTGATTAAACCATTATATTAAAAGTAGAGGAATTTTGCAATTTTTTTCCCTTTTTCCTCATTGAAAACTTGACTGGGTTTGGTAATGAAACATTAAAGAATTTGAAGTTCTTAGACTCTCAATTTTTTAAACATGTTCTGAATATAAAAATATATGTTCATTGAGCAAATGTTTGAAAACAATGAACAACTTCTTGAAGGAAATAAAAGCCACCTCTGCATGTACACACACCTAATCTGCTCTTTTGTCTTAAAAAAGTATCCGAAATATTTTGCCATGTCACTAACTACTCTTCTACATCAGAGAATTTGATTAAGCTTATGCATCATCTCCCAGGAAAAACGCACAGATATATTTTGAATGTAGCACTCCTGAAGCCCATTCATGAACTCTGGTTGAGACCTCTTGTCATTCTTAGTGGCTTCATAACGCATTCCTTCAGACGATGAGCTGTTTTTATTTAAACCAGTCCCAATTCAGAGGCTCTTAGCTCTCTTCTAGGGTTTGGTTATAACCAATCTTATGACATGATGTTGGTAGATAAATCTTTGCCCACATCTTTGATTTCCTTAGGGTAAACTCCTGATGTAGGATTGTTGTTAGGTACCAAAAGCTACTCTCCAGAAAGTGATACCAGCTCCTCTCCCAATGATGGCAGGTAATAGAGTTCCTCACTCTTTTTGTTCAAAGCAGTTAACATGTATAAATATACCTTACTGTTTTCATAAGTATAGGTATTATGATTGTTTATCACTGCATAAGAAACCAGCCCAAAACAGTGGCCTAAAACAATGACAATCATTTATTTTGTTCACGAACCTGGAGGTTGAGTAGAATATTAATTCTTTTACTACACTCTTACTGACTGAAAACAATACCTGTTTGACTAGCTCAGAGTTCTGTAGGTCAGAAGTCCAGGCACAGCGTGACTGGGCTTCCTGCTCAGATATACACGGGAACATGTGGGTTCCCTCCTGAGAGTGTTAAAGCACGTGAAATTTAAGTGTAAGATATTGAGCCCCAAACATTGGATGTTCACCATAGTTTGTGTGGGCCACAGAGCTGAAATCAAGATGTCAGTCTGGCTGTGTTAGCGTCCAGAGGCTCTGGGAAAGAATGCCTACAGGCTTCTTCCGGCTTGTTGGCATAATTCAGATTCTGCAGTTGCAGGACAGAGGTCCCCATTTCCTTGCTGGCTGTCAGTCGGGGGAGAGTTTCAGCTCCTAGAGGCCTCTCGCTTGCCTTCTCTGCCGCAGCATTGGACTTCTTCAGAGCCAGCAATGGAGAGTCTCCCTTTTGTCCCTTTTGTACTTCAATTCAGGAAGAGTTCAGGTCCTTTTCATGGGGTGCCTGAGTAGGCCACATCCACCTAAAATAATCTCCCTATCTTAAAAGATCAACTGATTTTGAACCTTAATTCCATGTGCAAAATCCCTTCACTACAGCACCTACATTTAGAGTTTGATTGGATAAGTGGAAGGTTTGTGTACTTCAGTAAGTGGTCATCTTGGGGGCTCTGTCAGAATTCTGCCTATTGCAAGCAGTGTCCCCACTTCAAGGACCGAAGTGTCTTAGTTCCTAAAACTCCTAAGATAGTTTATCAGTGTTCATTTTATTTCAGTGACCTTGGTGAAGGGAAGACTACCACTTCCGTGAGCAGGAATGGCAGCCAGCTTCCTGAGTCCACAGTGTGGCTCTGCTACTTAGTGGTGTGACCTTGGCTGTGCTGCTCTACTTACTCTACTTCTCTGCCTCTGTTTCCCTCATCTGTAAAATAACATGGAGTTAGTGATCGTTCTTTCCTCGTACGATTTTTTTAATAAATTTATTTTATTTATCTATTTTTGGCTGCGCTGGGTGTTTGATATTGCTCACGGGCTTTCTCTGCTTGCGTCGAGCGGCGGCTACACTTCGTAGTGGTGTGCGGGCTTCTCATTGCGGTGGTTTCTCTTTTTGCAGAGCACGGGCTCTAGGCGCGCAGGCTTCAGTAGTTGTGGCACGCGGGCTCAGTAGTTGTGGCACGTGGGTTCTAGAGCGTAGGCTCAGTAGTCGTGACGCACAGGCTTAGTTGTTCTGAGGCATGTGGGTTCTTCCTGGACTAGGGCTCGAACCCGTGTCCCCTGCACTGGCAAGCGGATTCTTAACCACTGTGCCAGTAGGGAAGCCCCCTCTTAGGGTTTTGATGATTCGATTATTTAATACCCAGGGAACTCCAGGAACAGTGCTTGACTGTAAATTGCTTTAAAAGTGATTACTTTTTTATTATTTTTTATTTTATTATTTTTTTAAAGTTTTTTTTGGGGGGGGCAATTTATTTTTATTTATTTATTTATTTATGGCTGTGTTGGGTCTTCGTTTCTGTACTAGGGCTTTCTCTAGTTGCAGCAAGCGGGGGCCACTCTTCATCACGGTGCGCGGGCCTCTCACTATCGCGGCCTCTCTTGTTGTGGAGCACAGGTTCCAGACACGCAGGCTCAGTAGTTGTGGCACACGGGCTTAGTTGCTCCGTGGCATGTGGGATCCTCCCAGACCAGGGCTCGAACCCGTGTCCCCTGCATTGGCAGGCAGATTCCGAACCACTGTGCCACCAGGAAAGCCCCAGTGATTACTTTTTTAAAACATGCTTTTGAATCTGCAATTATGCAATTCAGGTATGCTAAGCAGGTTCGTTAATAGGACTTCCTGCTATAAAGAGACCCACAAATAAAAATAGAATTTTTCTTTCTTGGTCGTAACTTCTTATTTCTGACTTACTATGTTATATGCATATGCCTTTTATGGTGGCCTGCCACAAATTTATGTTGGAAAGAGTGGAATTTAAATAAATCTTTGCAAATTTGATAGATTTTGATCATTCATTTCACTGGCATGGTATGATATGACCAGTAGCAGACTAAAATCTGAGTTCACTTCTGGCTCTGCCCATAAATCCTGATGAGACCAATAGCTGGAAAGGCTTTTGGTTATTATACTATGAATTAGTTATAATATTGACTCTGTTTGCTTAGGAAACCCTGGAGGAGTGCCTAAAGCAGTTAAAGGAGGAAAGAGTAATAAGACTGAAGGCTGATAGACGAGTCAGTGAGGTAAACACGTTTCATCTGCTTTTGAGAGTGTTTTGGTTTTATTTTGATTTGATTTTAAGCCATATACACATATTTTGTAAGCTTTAAAACTGTAATATGTTGCAAATTGGTGGTATCATATGGACTTTTGCGTTTACTGGTATTTAGTGATCATATGATCTATATTCCAGAAAGCATGTTTTTAAAGATGTGAAAATCTGGTTTTGTGTATGTGTGTGTGTGTGTGTGCTTTTATATGACATTAGCTTATTTCCTGTTCATGATTCTTTGATGCAAGAAGGCACTTTCTGTGCATGTATTGTATATACAGTAACATAAAAGACATGATGAGACTCTCCTGGCAATGAATTAGGAAAGTGAATCATTTAAATAAATTTAAGATATTGGAAAACTTCTAAGAATGCAATGAAAGATAAAAATATATACTATGAGAATTACATTAGGTAATGTGCATGAAAGCAGGGCATAATCTAAAAAGTTCTATCTAAATATAATTTATCACAGGGTGAGTGTAGGGAGGAATTTTTGAAAGTGCATCCATTGGATTGGCAGACACTCATTCAATAAATGTTGAGCACCTGCTCATGTAAGGCAAAAGGGGCATCATGAACATTAACGGCCTTTCTGAGAAATACGAGAGTTGAGCTTACAGGGGGTTTTAAGTGCGTAGATGCTGAGCGGAAGGGGAAGAGTGCACGGGGGTGAATATGTTCAAGAAGCCAAAGAAAATATTGGTGATCGTACATTTAATAAATTGGGTTGGGTATGATTTAGGACTTTTAAACGTAAGCATTAGATATTTTATTCACTAAAGTTAATTCTTAACATTCAGCAGAGTTGAAATATGTTTTGTTCAAATCAGATTCTATAATTCACTTTCTAATTTAAGGGAAACTTAAAGCAGGTCATTTTCTAATGTGGAATAAGGCTCCATTATGAATTGAACCAGTTAGAAATGTGATCTTTTGTGAAAGATCATTAATAAAACGGTAACTTGGGTTTATTTATATACCACCTAAGTGTTATATAGGAAACTTTGTTGGGTGCCTGTGGGTTTTGGTTATTATGTGATATGGTCTCTGTCTTTACTGGCAGAGGGTTACATTAATTATAAATTAATTCCATTTTGAGTGTTTTAGTTTTGTACCTTGAAACTAGGCAAGACTACTTTTTGTTTGTTTTTTGTTTTTTGGGGGGTTTTTTGCGGTATGTTAGCATCTCACTGTTGTGGCCCCTCCCGTTGCGGAGCGCAGGCTCCAGACACACAGGCTCAGCGGCCATGGCTCACGGGCCCAGCCGCTACGCAGCATGTGGGATCTTCCCAGAGTGGGGCACGAACCCGTGTCCCCTGCATCGGCAGGCGGACTCGCAACCACTGCGCCACCAGGGAAGCCCAAGGCAAGACTACTTTTGATGACAATGAGAAAAAATCATGTCAGACGTTTTCAGTCTTCTTGTATAGCTGGAACATGAAAATGCCCAGTTAAGAAACACAACTTTCTCTTTGTCTGAAGCCCTTCATGCCCACTCATTGACAAGCATGATCCTGGATGATGAAGGTGTTTGGGGCAGCACTGAGAATTCTTTTCAGAAGTTCCATGCTTTCCTGGTTCTCCTTAAAGATGCTGGGTTAGTTCATTTCTCTTCATGGCATTCTTCTCTTTGCGACTCTAATGGTAGTTTGCTGAGGAACTGGAGCAATTTTCATCACTTACGTGGCTATATTTAGCCAAATTTAGTGTAATTATAGGTAATATAGTTGACATTTTAAAATGAGGAATTAAATTTTTTAAGAAATGCATATAGGGAAGCCTGCTTTGGTAGAGTGGGGAGCCCATTATAAAAGAGTAACCTGTAGACAGAGTAATTAGTAGGTATAGTTGTTTTGTAAAGACTAAATTAAAGGCAGTTTTCATTGAAAATAGTCGGGAATGCATAAGAATTTTCCTATCTTTCACTTCTTTTGCTTGTTTGATAAGTTTGAATTAAAGTTATCTTTGCCTTAGACATAAAAATGATTATTAATCTGCAGGGGAGATAAAGGTCAGTGGTTCTCAACCGGGAGCAATTTTGCTGAAAGAGGGAAGTGGAGATTGATAGTTGATGGAGTGGTGTTTTGTCAGTGAATGAATTGGTGTTGGTGTTGGGAAGGAAGGAACAAACACATTCTTGGAAACTGGAGGAAAGGTGGTAAAGAAGTGTAGGAATGGAGGTGTGACAGGCAGTGGACAGGGTGCATGGAACATATTGAAGCTTCTAGTGAGACAGTGGGATGTCTCCTAGAGGATGAATCTGGAAAGGGCTGAGGATTTGGGGGAGATAGAGGCTTGTAGTCTGGAGTAGGATGTTAGCTTTTAAGATTTTAGAAGTAGGGCTTCCCTGGTGGCGGGGTGGTTGAGAGTCCGCCTGCCGATGCAGGGGCTACGGGTTCGTGCCCAGGTCTGGGAGGATCCCGCATGGCGCGGAGCGGCTGTGCCCGTGAGCCATGGCCGCTGAGCCTGCGCGTCCGGAGCCTGTGCTCCGCAATGGGAGAGGCCACAGGAGTGAAAGGCCCGTGTACCGCAAAAAAAAAAAAAAAAAGATTTTAGAAGTATTTCATGATTGTAAGTCTGGGGAAATCTAAACTGCTCTTCTGTGATTTTGTCTTTGTCTTTTCTCCTTTCCTCCTCTCGTCTAGGCTTGGGCAGTTGGCCACAATGGCTGGTATAGATCAGTCAGATTTTCATTTACTAGGTCGTCCCCAGATGAATTCTACTGTTAGTAGTCCACCTAAAGAAGAAAAGAAGGCACTTGAAGAAGGAAAATCAGAATCAAAACAGGGTGCCCCATAACAAATGCAAAATAGCCAAGTAAATGGACAGAACAGCACTTAATGATTCTAAGAGTGATTAGCAAAAAGGAAATGACCAAGTCAGGGAGAAAACAATAATGATCAGTCTCTAATAATTCACATGCTCGGGAGCTAGAAGACTCTGGAGTCCTTTCCAAATCTGAGATTAGTAAATGTGGGCCCATTTCATGATACTGTACTTTTGTAAATAAGGAGACTGGAAGTTCTTGAGAAAATATATGAGTTAAAGCAAACTGTCCTTAATGAAGAAAGAAGACATTAGAGAAAATATTCCAGATTTTAAATTGTATAAATGTCTATTCTGTTCATATTTTATCTAGGTTTCTATTTGTATGCAGTCAGCTTACAATGAAGGAACACTAATGAAGGTACACATACTGATACAATTTTTAAAATAAGTAATCCAGACATAGCTAATAGGTAACATATTAGAGTGAATCACCTGGTTATGGGAATGGGAGGGGAAAACCTGTCAGCTTTTCCTCCAGCCTCACTTGGAGCCCCCATCAGCCCATCTCAGAGTGGTCTTGGGAACTGACAGCTTGAGAACACAGTCTGGTCACAAACTATATACGGTTTACATGTGCCTGGAGGATAGAAAAGACATTAATTATCCTACAGAATAGGGTTTTATTTTTAGTGAGGGAGAGGAAATGGGTAATAACTACCCCAATCACCAAAGTCTGAAAACGTAGCGGACATAGCCTTGGTTATAGCTAGGTTAAGCTGAGAATCACTTGGCAAGATATAATTACAAAAAAAACTGGCTCTGAAATCTTCTGATTAATCAATTGACTGTGTTAATAATAAGATTACAGAGTAACATTGAAGTTTTGAACTCTACTTTTTAATGATTGGCTTTGTTCATCACTGAATTTTTGTCTTGTCTTTTGTCTTCCCCTCCACTTCCCGAAAATTACAGGTGATGCTAGGATTCCTTTGCCTCTCGACTCCTTCCGTGTCCCAGCGTCTACTCAGGAGGCCTTAGAAACTTCCAAAGACAACCTGGGGGTCCCAGTCACAGAGCAGCGGCAGGAGTCTTTTGAAAATTTCATTGCTAGAACATGTTCTCCTTCAGCAGACGTCATTTCTGGAACTGGAAGTCAAAAAAAAGAAGAAGAATTATCTAGAAATAGCAGGTCTTCTTCAGAGAAAATGAGCAAAGCAGGTGAATAGACCAAAAAATACTCTGCTAAGAAACAACCTGGGAAGGACCTGCATTCCTGCTCTGACTCACCTGTAAAGCAGAAAAGCAAAGGAATTGGGCAAAATAATTCTTTGGTTAATAAACCAATTAAAAGTGAGTCTTCGAGAAAACACATTTCTGTTAAGAAAGAGAGTAGAATAATGACTGTTTCATCAAAGACAACTAAAAGTAAACTCAGTGTACTAGAACAGTCTGAAAGTGATACTCTTGGATCTGATTGTGAATTTCAAGAAAGCATCCATACTCTATCACACCTAACGTAGGTCTAAATCTTTTAAAATTATGTTTTTGCCTTCAAATTTTCATAAATTACTTATGTTATTATTATAGCATATGGTGTTTTCAGTTACTTGACTGGAAGCCATTAGAGAAAGATTTTTTTATCTATACTTTTTTATTATAATGAAAGTTTCGGTGTACTTTTCCTTGTAACACTTTGCACCATTCATTCAGCTAGTGTTTACTGAGGGCTTCATATGTACAGTACTTTTCTGGGTGCTGTTGCTTTCAGCAGTGAACAAAATAAAGCCTTTACTCTCCTGGAACTAGCACTCTGTGGTGGCAGAAAACATAAACAACAAAGCAGGCTAAGGGTTAAAAAGAGATGGGAATAATAAATGGAATAGTTTTACCATTTGGTTAAACATCAAACTATTATAAATCACACGGCCAGAAGCCATTGACATATTTTAATTCATAATAACCAGAGAGCCTCAAACATTTACCAAGGCACTTAACCGTGTTTATGGATTACAGCAACGCTCTGAGGTAGGGAACTCTTACCATCCCCATTTTATAGATGAACAGTCTGAGGAGACATTATGTGAGTTGCCCAGAATTACACAGCTATAAGTAAGTGGGAAGTTGCAATGTGACCCGAACCCATGCTCTTTTTTTTTTTTTAATGTATGGACTTTATTATCTTTCATTTGTTTCTGATTTATGTGAATTTTTTCTTTAAAGATTTTTTATGCTGTCAACCATTTTTAAAGTGTTTATTGCATTTGTTACAGTATTGCTTCTGTTTTATATTTTGGTTTTTTAGCCTCAAGGCATGTGGGATCTTAGCTCCCCGACCAGGGATTGAACCCTCACCCCCTCCATTGGAAGGCAAAGTCTTAACCACTGGACCACCAGGGAAGTTCCCCTTATGTGACTATTTTTCTGGCAATTTTTTTAAATTTTATTTTTTATTGACATACACTTGAATTACAGTGTTGTGTTAATTACTGCTGTACAGGAAAGTGACTCAGTTACACATTTATGTACATTCTTTTTCATATTCTTTTCCATTACGGTTTATCACAGGATATAGGATATAGTTCCCTGTGCTCTACAGTAGGAACTTTTTGGGTTTTTTTTTTTTTTTTTTTTTTTTTTTTCGGTATGTGGGCCTCTCACTGTTGTGGCCTCTCCCGTTGCGGAGCACAGGCTCTGGACGCGCAGGCTCAACGGCCATGGCTCACGGGCCCAGCTGCTCCGCAGCATGTGGGATCTTCCCGGACTGGGGCACGAACCCGTGTCCCCTGCATTGGCAGGCGGACTCTCAACCACTGCGCCACCAGGGAAGCCCGGGTTTTTTTTTAAATACATGCACTTTTTAAAAATAAATGCATGTATGTATTTATTTTTGGCTGTGTTTGGCCTTTGTTGCTGCACTCGGGCTTCCTCTAGTTGAGGTGCACATGCTTCTCATTGTGGTGGCTTCTCTTGTTGCAGAGCACGGGCTCTAGGTGCCTGGACTTCAGTAGTTGTGACATCCGGCTTAGTTGCTCTCTGGCATGTGGGATCTTCCCGGACCAGGGCTTGAACCCATGTCCCCTGCATTGGCAGGCGTATTCTTAACCACTGCGCCACCAGGAAAGTCCCATGTAGGACCTTTATGTTTATCCATCCTGTATATACACCAGTTTGCATCTGCTAATCCCAAACTCCCAATCCAACCCTCTCCCACCCCCTCCTCCTTGGCAACCGCTAGTCTATTCTCTATGTCCCTGTTTATGTTTCTGTTCACACATAGGCTGTAACCAGGCTCTTAATTACTTTGTTATCCTGTTCCCTTGTTAAGAAGGGTTTAAGGAAGGCACAGAGAGAAGCCAGTGACCACTAGAAGTGCAAAAACAGTGGGGCTGTCAGAAAGCACACCTGTCTCCTTCCCCCATTGTGAGCAGAATTTTTAAACGGCAGAGTATGTAAGAGTATGTGATGACACATCTCTGGATTAAATTATGTCTCCCTGGTAAAACATGTACAGATAAGTCTTTAGTTCAATCAGAGTGAAAGGTGAGATCAGAGAAAAGCTGGAGTGTCAGATTTCTTGTAGAAGGTCCTGCCTGATTGTTACTAAGAGGGCTACTACAGTACTAGTTAGTTCATTAGTCATGGGTTGAGTGTTAGAGGAGTGAAACAATGAGCAAGATGTAGTGTTGGCCCTTTAGCAGTGGAGTCAGAGGGGAAGACGCACAGCAGATGTCTCATCCTGCACGTGACCTGCTGTGATGGGCATATTCAGGGCGTTTAGTCAGTGTTTGTGGAAGAAGAGGGGGAGCCGTGAGGCAAAGAAAAGTCATCAAAAGGGGCAGTCCCTAAGCTAAGTCTTAAAGGACTCGTGAGAAACTGGTGAGTCAGCCGGTGAAAGGCAAGGATACTCAAGGCAGAGTGGACAGCGGAAGTCCAGAGCCGTGAGTGTGCGAGGGGTGTGTTACAGAGCCACAGGCACAGGCTCTGGAGGATCAGTGCAGTGTCCCCAGGCAGCGGCAAGTGCCCCTAAAGGAGGCAGCGAGGAGGAGGAGAGCATGTCTTAACCAACCATGTGCGTGGAGCTGGTTTCCTCAGAAAATAGCTAAGAATGGAAAGGACAAGTTCGGGTGGCATTTTAGACCACTGACGTCAGTATGGATGAGGAATCTGAAGAAGCCTGGAGATAATTATGCCCCACTCTTCTGAGGAGCAGTGCTTTATATTTTCACGTGGGATTTTCACGCTGCCACCTCCTCTCCTGTCCCTACTGAAAGGTTTATAGGCCGGCAGAAGGGAGAACCTGGCTTAAGTAAAGTTAATCAGGTTCCTTTACTGTACAGCTTCTCGGGGCTGCTGTAGGCTAATGTTCATTCTGGATCGTCACAGCAGGCGTATGGTACACAGCCATCCTCAAAGCTATTTGACCCTAGAGTCCTTTTCGAATAGAATGTCTAACAACTGGTTCCACCGAAGAGCAATTTCGTAACTTCTAGACCAGGTAATAGCAAGAAGAAAGGGGTCTGAAATAAGGTATAAATGAAGGGAGGAAATAAGTTCTAATTGTATTTAGGAAATTACCAGCAAGACTTGACCTTGGGAAGTAAGGAAGAAGTAGGAGGCGGAGGCTGAACCCCCATCTGTGTGACTAAGGTTGGGTGGTGGTATCATTGAGTTTGGAAATAGGGGATAAAGAACTGAAGTGGGGAAAAGACTTTAGTTCTGGACATGTAGAATTTTGAAGCACCTGTAGAATTCAGAAGACAAACTGGTAGATAACTGGACATGCACGTGAAGACATGGAAAGGTAAAAATTTGAATGTCCTCAGCACATATCAGCAGTCATTAAAATCATGAAAATGGATGAGATGTCAGAGAACTGTGAGTCCTGACAACGTTTAAGTGATAAGCAGAGGAAGAATTCTGGGAAGGAGAGAGGTGCTAGAGTTTCCAGAAGGAGGAAGGAGATGCCAGCGTCGTCCTTCAGAGACTGTGAGTGTCCATTGGATTTGGGCAGTTAGGTCCCCAGTGACCTGAGAGCAGTGCAGGGAAGTGGTGGACAGAAAGCCAGATGGCAACAAACTGAGGGTGTAGGGCTGCCTGTCGGGGCCAGGCGGGGCTAGTGAGGACAGTGGGAATAGGCTGCTCTCAAGGAGTTTGGATGAAAAGAGAAAATAATTAGCAAAAAAGAATTTTTTAGAATGAGAAGGACTTCTATTTTATATGTTGAAATGAAGGAACCAATAAAGGAGATCCTGAAGATGTAGATAATAATTTAGAGAATTGGGGAAACACGGACATATGAATAAGAAAAAAACCTTGCACAGTATATAAATATCACTTGTATCCTTCGAGCTGGATGGATACTGGTAAGTTTGGGAGGAAATAAAGGTAAGAAGAGATAGAAGTTAAAGAAGTTTATACTGATAGCCTCAGTTTTCTTTGACCAGATTTTTCAGAGACACATATATACACATACATAATTACCGTTTGAAAATTCTTTCATAGTTACATGTTTTATTAATCATGTCTGAGAAAAGTCACTGATTTTCATTTTGTACAGCATTATCTTGTAAGGACAAGATACAGTGACAACTTCCATGCTTTTTGCATATCAGAGCTGACACTGAAAGTATCTGCATAATTGAATTTTCACTTCTTATTTGTAATAAGTTTATCCTTAGGAGGATACTTTCATAGTGTTTGATCACAGATGAGTTTGGGCATTGCTATCACTCAATAATGTTAAGCATCTGTCAGGTTCTCTCCTACACTATATATTCATATTTTGTCCGTTAAGCAAATATTTATTGGCGGCCTGTGGGAATAAGATACACCTAGGTCCTCTTTCCTTGGTATATTCACAAAAGCCTCTGAAACTAAATTTCCAAGTCAGGCCATACTAAGGCCTGGCATAATAAGTTTTCATTGTTAACAGTTTTTTTGTGTTTGTGGGGGTTTTCTGTTTTTATTTTTTTGAAGCAAGGATAAGACACTGTCTTAACTCAGTAGTTGTCCATTCATTAACAAGTCAAAGAAGACATTGATGAAGCATGGTATTTTGAATATCCTTTCCACAGAATAGGTAATGGGCCATCCTGAAACTCTGATGAGATGCTTATCATTTTCAGATTTTGGAGTGGCTGAGAAAACCCTATTACACCTTGAATTATCACTAGAAACATGAATTCAGCCAAATAAAAACAGTGCCTCTGCCTACTGAGGTGGTCAATTTCCATCTCAACAAAAGTGACCATTTCTCCTTTAGATTAAAATCAAGAAAATCCCCTCTGTCCAGGATGCAATAATGGGGTGCACGAAAGAGGAAAACTGAAGCTATTCCCTCTTTACACCTGAACAGTGAATTCATTCTGATATCAAATATTTGTTATGATTCTGTTATGACCAGGTGCTTTATTGTTTAGAGATCAAGTTACTGTTCATTCTTGGTAAGTAAGAAAAATCCACGTTTTAGGACTCTGAATAGTAACTTTATATATATTATATATATATATATTAAAAATAAATATGTATATTATATGTAATATATATTCCACCTATTCAACAAAATTGTAACTTTCATCATCTCTTACGAATGATGAACTGTATTCACTCTTTGGAAAGGGCTTATAGGGAATTAAAGTCTCCATATACTTTTTATATAAGACCGTGGAAACCAAATTCTCAACTGGGAGCAAACTTAGGTTTTGCTATGAAGGTTTATGCTTGCCTGGCCTTAGAGGGGTAGGCCAGGAACTCAAGTTTTTTTCCTCTAAGTTACTTTCATTGATGCCACCCTGAAAAAATTTGGAGGGAGTATTTTTGAAATAGCTTTATCTCAGTAACCCTTTAAAAATGCTTCAGGGTATGGGGAACATAACTGTCAAAATGTTCAAGCAACTCTTGTTGATTTAAGTGTAATGGATCAGGAGCAATACAGGAAGGAGCTGGGTACAAAAGACAAAAGGCGTGAGGCTATTTCATGTATTGTTTTGGGCTTATTGTACAAAACAGAGAAAGTCTCATACACTCGCGCAGCCAAGGTCCCCTACTGTTCTCTCCTTTTAGTAGAAATAAAAGAGAGCTCGTTTCTCAATAGCAGCATTCTATCCTTAAGTGGGTACACAGTGATATTCTGATGGTCTCTGGAGCAGAGAATAATTCCGTGGCAGCTCTGACCTCCAGTCACCGGGTTCTCTGTAACTTAGTCTTTCATGGCCAAGGACTATAATCATTATTTCGATTTATATTTAGCATCTCAAAATGGAAAGGATTCCATGGACAACAAAACAGGAAGTGATTTCATGAAGTGTTTTAGTATGGATAAAACAATAAACTATAAAAATACAAATCATCAGTAAAGCTTTTTCTTTCCGGAGAACTATATTCAGAAATTAATGTAAGCCTCTAAGGTGCGCATGTGTGTTTTTTCACCCATGATCATGTTTGTATGTGTGCGCATTCCACTGCTACAGGAGACATGCAAAATGATATCAGATTTGCTACTATATGCAGTACTGGTTTCTCCCAAGAACTGTGTGCTCGCAGGGTTCGTTCAGGAAGGTGAGTGTCCTACCACCTCATCACAGTCATATCTCATCACCTTCGGCAGGAATAGTTGACACTTTAACCTCACATGCAGGCTTATTAAATTAGTATTACTCATCAGAACTTGCTTACTAATAAAACAAGCTGAATTAGCCACTGCAGAATCATATTTGGAAATTCAATGAAAATTTTACCTTTTTAATAAAGGCCCAGAAATATTATTTCAGAGCAGGTGGTACAGAAAACTGTGGTCAAATTTGACATTCATTCATCATTGAAGTGTGGAACGTGACAGGTGAAAATTGATATTGATTTCTTTCCTCTAATATTTGGAAGAGTTCTAACAGGTAAATCAAATGAGATAACAAGACATATCAAGTCTCACTCATTTCTATGATCACATCCTCCCCACATATCACTCCTTCGCCTGCCATGTTTTGAATAATTCAATGCCCATAGTCTTTCCAGTCCAGTGTATTATAAGACACACTCAAGCTGGGTTTCAATCATATTAGACTGAAAGCTGAACATTTTAGGAAGGATTATTTAAAACCAAATGCGTCTTGAGCCCAACAGCCTATGAAACCAAACAATCCTGGGAGTTCAGTTGGATTCAGAAAATTCAGTAATCCTATTTGATGTATGTTAACCGTATCAATATTAACAACCTTCCACTGGATTTCAGCACTGATTTGAGAGCTGAGTTACTACTGGTCTTGTATTTTACCTAGTTGTGAAAGCACTGAGAGAGTTGTTCTTGGGTTGGACTTGACCTGCCTCTGGGAATGCTCTCTGTTCTATCCATCTTGAAAAACTTTATTCAAGTGCCATTTCTCTGCCTGCCTTCTCTTCACTTGCACCCCTTGGGAAAACGAAAGATGCTCAAATATAGATGTTAACACTGCAGGTGCTCTGCTTGGCAATGGTGTCTTTCAGCTTCCCAATAAAAAATTATATTGCTGACCACCCATTTGACTGAAAAGTGACTCATTTTACTGACAGATATCTGGATTGAGATGCCAAAAGAAATAGGTCATTTCAAATTTCCTTTTTAAGTCATAGCTTTGTGTTGCAACACTACTTGTTCAAAACTTAGATCATGAAGGTTCCTTCCTATGACCTCCAAATAATTAAAATGTTCTTCAATACGCTATATAAAAAGCAAGCAGAGGGGCTTCCCTGGTGGCACAGTGGTTGGGAGTCTGCCTGCCGATGCAGGGGAGACGGGCTCGTGCCCAGGAGGATCCCACATGCCGCGGAGCGGCTGGGCCCGTGAGCCGTGGCCGCTGGGCCTGCGCGTCCGGAGCCTGTGCTCCGCAACAGGAGAGGCCGCAGCAGTGAGAGGCCCGCGTACCGCAACAACGACAACAACAAAATAAATAAAATAAAGCAAGCAGAATATTCCTAATTATCAATCTTTCTCTTGAGTCATATAGTTCTTGTAATTTCAAGGAAGAGAAACTCAAATGTAAAGTGTTACAATAGCCAAGCATACCAGCACTATTATCTAACCATTCAGCAATTTTCTCTGCCAAGTCACTCTGAACCTTAGACTACTGAGGATGTCTTCTTAATTAATTTTTAAGGTTCTCCTCTTTTGAATTAAAAAATGGTCACAATTTTATAAGTAAAATTAAAGAAAAATACCAAAGAGAACATCTGAGATGTTTCCATTAGGCATTATATATATATACATAAATTTAATAGATATACATATATACATGCACTGGGATAAATCTCCATCTTCTGTGTCAGTCGGACATAGGTCCATTTTCTTAGGAATAGGGAACTCCTTTCACAGTGGAAGTGAGGAAATTGGCTGGACCATCCTTCTTGAAAATAATTCTGTGAAGCCGCCATTCCTTCTAGCAATCTACTACTCCATCAGTGTGTAGTTCATCAAATTCAGGTCTTCTGAAGCCAGGCTAGAAATACAAAGTGAGGTGGACGACTAAGGTAACTGACCAAAAAGGAGGAAAGGAAGAGGAGCAAAACAATTTCCCAATTTCATTCTTTCCCATATTCTCTGTGCTTGACAAGGGAAAAAATATTCGGGTCTGAGTGCCTCTCATTCTTAGCCATTGTTAGTTCAAAGTCTGAGAAAAAAAAAAAGGTAAAAACGAAAATATGGAGTCCAGAATTCCCTTAGCTCTCTTGCATGCAATATCACAACTTAAAAGGCCTTCCAAAATGGAGGGATAAACTTTTAAAAATATAGCCCAATCTTTTCAATCTAAACAAGTAAACACTAAAAATATATTTTAGAAATCCAGCAAACACACTAACCACAGTCAAAGCAAAGGAAGGCTTATGGCTTACCAAATGACAGTGGCTGTCTACAAGAGAGAGAAAGAGAATAGTCCAAAATTCTATCTGACCTGGCAGAGCTAGGAGGGTGCCCTGGTTAGGGTCTTTCATATACAGTTATTCAAGCTCAGACTTGATCATCTGTCAGGGATGCTACAGTAGGGAGAGATTTGCCATAACTGTGAGACTCAGCAAGATCACTTCCAACTCTAAAACCTACAACTTTAATTTAATCACCAACACCAGCCATCATTAAGAGCGACCTCAAATAACTCCAAATCTGTTCATCTACTCACATATTCGTTACACAGTCAGCAGACCTCGAGTGATTACTACATGCCAGACACAGTTCTAAGACCCAGAATAAGGGATAAGAAAGGTAGCAACCTCTGTCACTGGGGGGCTTGAGTTCTTTGGGAAGAAGTTCATCTAAATACAAAGAGACAC
The DNA here is from genome assembly GCF_964165515.1 of Mesoplodon bidens. Taxonomy (NCBI): domain Eukaryota; kingdom Metazoa; phylum Chordata; class Mammalia; order Artiodactyla; family Ziphiidae; genus Mesoplodon; species Mesoplodon bidens. The sequence continues at coordinate 63,186 of NW_027672382.1, read as the reverse complement.
CAAAGATAATATTTGGTTTGATTATTATTCTGTGAAAGAAGTAAGGTAATCTGTTAAATTGGGACTGAATTAGGCTAGTAGGACAATCAAGGAAAAAATATCTTTAAGAGATGAGTGCCAAAGAATAGAAAGGAATCAGTTATGGAAAATTTTTCTGGAAATAATATTTCCAAAACATGGGAACAGCGAATACAAAATCCCTGAGGCAAGATGAAGCTTAACTACAATCAAGGAGCAAAAAGAAGCTAAAAGGTTAGGTCAGGAGATAACCACACAGATTTACACCAGCTGGTCCCTAACTTCAAGTCTACGTGGGTATATTCTTCAGGTGAGTTACATATATATCATCCAAAAAACACAAAAAAAATGGACTCCAAAATTACCCTGGAAATTCTGAGTGAGATTCTTTACAAAGGCACAACCATATTAAAGATCACAGCCATCATTCTCCAAACTCCACTCTGGGCATCACTTGCAGGCATTTAACGGGGGTGTTTCATATCCTCTCTAAAATATTGGGCAGGAAAAACAAACACCCTAGCATGTCTGCACTGTGCACCTAGTGTCTCACAATTGAAAAGTAGCCGGAGCTCACCCTGCTGATGGCTTTGCTGGGATTTTTTAACCACTTATTAAGAGTCCCATCTCTTTTAAGAACTGGGATATATTTTTTGAGGAAATAAACTACAGGAAAATTCAACTGACAGAGATCATACTGTAGTTGACTTTTCTGTTCTTTGTTACATTTATTCGTTGAGACAAACGTCTGTTCTTAGTCTTTTTTTAATGGCTCTCTTAAATAGAATGGACACAGTACACTGCACATACTTAAAAACACAATTTAAATTCTGAAATATGCATATACCCATGGAACTGCCAACACAATCAAGAAAAGGAACATATCCATCACTTGCAAGTGTTTATGCCTCATTCATAAAGCCCCTTTTTTCCCCTCACATTCCAGCCCTCCACATCCCCAAGTGAGCACTCATATGCTTTCTTTCATTAGAGACGTGTTTGCATTTTTCTAGAAATTTAGATAAAAGGATTCACACACTGAGGACTCTTTTATCTGGCTTCTTTCACTCAATGTAATTATTTGGAGAGTAATTCATATTCTGGTGGGTGTCAATAGTTTATCACTTTGTTTTGCTGAATAGTGTTTCACTGTATGGGTATACCACAGTATATTTATTCATCCTCTTGTTGATGGGTGCTCGAGGTTGTTTCAATTCTGTCTATTAGAAATAAAGATGCTATGATGATCCATGTACAAGTCTTTGTGTGCACATATGCTTTCATTTTTCTTGCGTAAATATCCGGGTGCAGAAAGGCTGGGTCATACGGTAGGTGTATGTTCAACTTATGAAGAAACGGCCAAACTGCGGACTGAAGTGACTGCACTCTTGCCCTCCCACTAGCATGTAAAAGCCGCGCAGTTCCTACACTGCTTCACCAGTACTTGGTGTGGTTGGACTTTTCTAATTTTAGCCATTCAGTAGGTGTGTAGCGGTATCTCCTGGGGCGTTCATTTCCATAGAGCTAATAATGGATTACATTGAGCAACGTCATGTGCTTATTTGCGTCCGTACACCTCCTTGGCAGGATCTCTTTTTAAATATTCTTACCCATATTGTTAATTAAAAAATGTTTTTCTAATTACTGAGTTTTGAGAGTTCTCTACGTGTTAGAGGCACAAGTCTTTTCAGGTGTATAATTTGTAAATATTTTCTTCCAACCTGTGGCTTTTCTTTTATTAATAATGGCTTCCAAAGATGAAACCCAATTTATTACTTTTTTTCTTTTATGGATCTTGTTTTTGGTGTCATCTCTAGGAAATCTTTGCTTACCCCAAGGTCAAAAAGATTGTGTCCAAGTTTTAGAGATTTATGTTTTGATCTACATTTAGTTAATTCTTTATATGGTGTGAAGTAGGGATCAAAGGTCATACTTTTGCATATGGTGAACTAGGCACTATATCCATGTACTACATGCTTCCAGCACCATTTGTCAAGAAGACTATCCTTTCTCCTCAAAATTGGCTTTGCACCTCTGTTGAAAAATCAATTGTCCTTATATGTGTGGATATGTTCCTGGGATCTACATTCTATTTGATTGACCTATTATATCTGACTCTTGGTTATAATATATTCTTTCACTGATTTCTTTTCACTTGCTCATGTAAATAGTCTCCCAGTAATATAGCCTTACCATATGACTGGACATACCTAGATATACCTGAAATGCATTTGATAAATCGATGGAACTTGCACTCAAACTAGGGTTACTTTCCAAAAACTCTTAAAATGTTGAGGTGTAAAAACGATGTACTCTACAGCCTTCCTGCCTCAACTAAGTGTATGTTAACACATCCCCACACAAGCTATTTTGCATGTGTATGGGGCTGTAGAGTCTGGGGAGTATGAGAGTGGTATGTGCTGTCTATCCCAAAAGATCATCATAGGAGGCAAAGGAAACATTAAGGAAGTAGATAAGAATAGTCAAATGCCGAATGTTAACATATTTCTCATGCGTTTTTAATATTTACATTGAGATAAATAAGTAAATTATTATAAAATAAAATACAAAACTTTAGAGAATATTTCAAAATGCTCTTTTTTGCCAGATGCAACAAGATACTAGGAATAGAGGGATTTTCTGGAACCGGCTTATCTTTCCTTTCCTTATCACCATCGAGTGATGGGGTTGTATTTTATTCAGTGTATTGTACATGTGGGTGTGAAGAAGATGGAAGTTGTCTCAAAAAGAGAAATGAGCAAAGAATATATGTCGTCAACTTGTCTAAAACACTTTTTCATGTTCTGACTCATTTTTCTTTGTATTGGCATTTCAAGGCATTTTGTTTTTTAGTGACTATTAAAAAACCTTGATAATTTCAGTGAAATCCCATGAAGATAATATAAACAACAGTCATGGAAAATGAAAAGATGATAATAGCAACCAGCACTGTGCTATTTCTTGTCAGTGTTCTTTACTATTTAGAATAGTAACAAATCCCATATTAATTTGACTTTTTGAACTTTGGCCTTTACTTTGGTGGAAGAAATTCCTTACACTTTGCTTATTATCTGTTTGCAATTAAAAACAATTAATGACCATACTTTGATATGATCATCTTAGAGTTGTATAGAGGGAGGATAGTTATGCAACTATTTATATATCTATGGGTTCAAGGAAGTTTAAAGGCTTGATATTTGAATCCTGTGGAAAGTAGCCTCCTTTCCCAGAGGGAAATGAACATATACATGTACTTAATGTAGTTTAAACTAAAGCAACACCTGTTCGTAGAGGCACCTTCTATTCCAGGTATGTTTAGGTATAGGGAAGGGGAACAAGAGCTATAAAACATAATTCTTGTGTATAAGAAGTTTACAGGGGCTTCCCTGGTGGCACAGTGGTTGAGAGTCCGCCTGCTGATGCAGGGGACACGGGTTTGTGCCCCGGTCCGGGAGGATCCCACATGCCGCGGAGCGGCTCGGCCCGCGAGCCATGGCCGCTGAGCCTGCATGTCTGGAACCTGTGCTGCGTGTCTGGAGCCTGTGCTCCGCAACAGGAGAGGCCACAACAGTGAGAGGCCCGCGTACCACAAAAAAGAAAAAGAAAAAAAAAAGTTTACAGTTTAGGGGGGTTGAGGGCACTCAATGACTCAATGCGGATGAGCCTGATGCAGGTTACGAAAAGGTCACCCTTGAATAAACTCTGCTTTAGGAAAGACCAGCCTACTCTTATTCTGTTAAACTCTTTAATGTGGTGCTCAATATACCTGAATATCAATGTCAAAGGCCACTTTAGAAATGTTTCCAGGGGTGCTAACAGCCAACAAGTTAATATGATTCCTATACACTTGACACAACTCACCAGAGGTCTTGAATTCGGTGAGCATATTGGCCTCCTTTAAGAAAGATCACCCGTTAGACTTCGAATGCTAAGTGCTAAGAGAATGAAGTAAGTAATAAGTGATATTCAGGTTCAGAGGCGGAAGAGAAAGACGTCTCACCTTGAGTAGAACATTTTGTTGGATTCTCCAAAGTGGCAAACAATAAGGAGAACACTCAATAACTAAGACTGAATAAGTTGAGAAATAAGATGAAAGCCTAAGATGGAGGTCAAAATGTCCCCTAGATTTAAGGATACATTTAGACTGAAAGGGAACCTATTGAAAAAGACGTAGAAAGTGCTAAATATTTCACAAAAAATTATTAGAACAAAAAATGTATTAGAATAAACTTAGCAAAGTTTGTTTGCAGAATATGAAATCAACATACACACATCACTTGCATTTCTGTACATTAACAATGAACAATCTGAAAAAGAAATTAGGAGAACAATTCCATTTACAATACCATCTAAAAGGATAAAATACTTAGCAATAAGCTTAACCAAAGACATGAAACACTTGTACACTGAAAACTACAGCAGTATTGAGAGAAATTAAGGAAGACATAAATAAATGGAAAGACATCCCATGTTCATGAACTATTGTTAAAATGTCCATGTTACACAAAGCTATCTACAGATTTAATGCAATGCCTATCAAAATCCCCTGTTTTTGCAGAAATAGAAGAAACCACTCCAAAATTGATATGTAACCACAAAGGACCCTCAATAACGAAAGCAAACTTGAAGACATCACACTTTCTTTTGAAATGAAGTTTTCTTGTTATTGTGGGTTAAAAATCCAGTCCTAAGTGTCCATAAATTATCCTCCTAAATTTATATTTTGGTTCATTCTCAGTGACAGGACTTTCAGTGCCTGAGTGGTATTGAGGGCCCCTTCAATATCTGTAGCTTGGGCTCCTGTCACTGACATGGTGTGGGTATCTCACAGCCTTGGCTGTTTTTACCAGTTTATCAAGTCCCAGATGAACCATGCTCAGAAGGGCCCCACACTTGCTTGGTTTCATGCTCTGATATTGCTGTCTTAATATTCTTAATGATTTTATCTTTGAACTTATGTTCTGTAAGTAAAGTTTATGGGACAATAAAATATACGCATGAGCAGAGGAGACGTGTGCAATATGTGTGTCTGCCACCATTCCTGCTGCCCCATTCACATCTAGTTTTCACCCTGCTTATGGTGTGCTTTCCATGACATGCTTATTTGGTACCCATTTGGAGTCTTGCTGTGTTCCACCAGAATTCTGTGCTACTGGTCACATCCAAGACTAAGTGAAGGTGTTAACAGATGTGGAGGCCATGCTTTCCATTTGAATCTGAACTTACTTCTAACACAGAAAGAAAGTGTTGTTTCTTAAGAAACAAGAATGTCCAAGGAATCTTATCATATCCTTTCTTACTCGTGTTACTTCCCAATATTAGCCAAACAGTCTGCTGAAAAAGATGACATGTATGAAAAAGAGAAGAGAGAACAACCCACAGAACCCATTTAGAACTCATCCTAATCTAGTATGATGTCATCTTATCTCGATTCTATCTGAAAGAAGAATTTACTTGGGCACATTCACAGGTTCCAGGTGAACATGAATTTGGGGAGGACACTATGCACCCCAGTGCAAATACTTTCAACAAGACTTTTTCTTTGCAGTTTGAACAAGAGGCACTATATTTTCATTTTGCACTGGAGCCCACACATTATGTCACTTGTTACCGTTAGAGCCCATGTTGGAAAATGGGGCTTCATGACATAGCCAAGTGAGTCTGTCAACTGAATTCTAGAGTTATCCAGACTTACCCACTTTGTTGCAGCAAGTTGGTTCCAGGCAAAGCCAGGTGAGAGGGGCATGTCCACAGTGGAGCAGAGAACTTCTGTCTCTCTATCACCAGACTCACTCCCAAGAGGAAGGAAAGAAGAGCTTAGCAAAGCATGGCCAGTTATTCTTCCCAACTTTGCCCGTCAGGTAGGTCACCTCACCTAGCCAGTGTCAGTGAACATAAGAGCAGGGAGGTTAAAAGTTACACTAATCAAATTCCCTTCACATGCTGGTACCCGTAAGAATGAGAAGGGAAACTGTCACTAATGCTCCCCTGGTGTTTTCAATCTCTTAACCCACTCAACGATGCTTTTAAGCCTATAATTAATGGAATATGGCTCTCCCTTCAGGAAAGAATAGACCTTTATCAGGACAGCCCTGCTCACACTTTTATGGGGCTACTCGTTTGAGTGGCCTCCAGGAACTGCTGGTGGATGCCTTAGAGTTTCATCCCAGAAGTCTCTGATATGGGTGAGAAATTGCATTAATTCAAATGAACTCCAAGGCTACTCATATACAATGATCAGAAACAACTTTTTGTTCTACCAGCCATCCACAACATAGCTAACCATAGACATTTGATGAGGTCAAATGACAAACTAAGATTAAATACATAAAAGCATCCAGTAATACAATTCAGAAATCATAGAAATGTTGCAAATTTGTAAGTACACCTTTGCCAGTATCAAATTCTTCACAGACAAATTAAAAGGGCACACGTGACACGCTCTTATGAATTAAGGTTCCAAAGTATTAAATCCCAATTTTGAAATCAAGTTTCCTTGTTACTGTGGGTTAAAAATCCAAAGTCCTAAATGTCCATAAACAATACTCCCAAATGTACATTTGGTTCATTCTCAGTGACAGGGCTTTCATTGCCTGAATGGGACTGAGGGCTACTTCAGTATCTGTAGTTTGGACTTCTGTCACTGACACGGGTGTGGGTCTCTCAGGGCCTTGGCTGTTTTATCAGTTTATCAACCCTCTCATGAACCATGCTTTTAAAGAGTCTAAAGAGTTACTAAGATACAATTTGATTTTACAGCACTATCCCCAAAATTTAAAAACAATCTCAAAAGCAAGCCAATCCCCCACTCTTAGAAGAGTGAAACTAGGCACATTTTTGTTCCCGGAATCCAGTCAAGACTTTGATCAAAGAACATAGCGGAAACTCAATGGCATTTGAGAGAAAGATAAAGTCTCTTTGGTTTTAGCCTCACTAGAATGTCCATTAGTCTATGCCATTTAACTGAAATTTCTGACCTGCGAACTTCGAACCAGGAGGAAACTTTTAGCTTGACATTGATTTGTCACTATGAATTTGCCATGTGCAGTGCACAGCCCTGAGCATCTGTCACACATGGACTCTTGCGTTATCCTTCCTCTTTGATGACCTTGTTGTTTACACTGCAGTACTGAACTGTTTATGGGTTCTGTCGAGTGACATTACACCTCCAGGTCTGAGGCCTAGATTTGACAGTCCTATGCCGCCATGGCCATTTTCACTGCCTCCTGCTATGGAACTACATAGACCAAAGGCGGCTGCCTTTAGGACAACATTTCTTTCTCCAATATAATTGACAAATCCAGTGTCAGCTTGGGTCCACATGTGAAGGGCGTCACTTGAGCCTACGGTAGACCATATGTGTCAGTGCCGACAAGTTCTATAAAACATGTTTTCCTTATAATTGAGTCTTTGTCTCAGTCAAGCCTGCTTGGGAAAAACTGTACCTGAAGAGTAAGGCAAGGTGGACGGCTGCCTGAGACTTTCCTGCCCTGTAAACTCCTGCACACTCTCAAGTCAAGTGCCAGGTAAAGGTCTCTGTATACTAAAGACCCTCCAGGTGCCTTATTCATTCCGCTCCAGGTATTGCTCAGTCACCTGCAACTCCCTAATGCCCCTTTTCTTTATATCAGACCTTTACTTAAGTGGTTCGAAAGAAACAGCCACTCTCCCACACCATAAGCTGCAGCCATCAGCCAAAATCAAAGTATCTTATGGCTGGTGTAGTGGGTTGGATGGTGGCCCCCAAAAGGATATATCCATGTCCTAAGCCTTGACTGTTACCTCATTTGAAAAAAAAAGGTTTTTGCAAACGTCATTAAGGATCTTGAGATGGGATTTCCATCCTATATTAGCTGGATGGGTCCTAAATAGAATGACAATTGTCCTTAATATACAAGAAGGGCAGAGGGATATTTGAGACACACAAAAGAGGAGATACAGACACAGAAAGGGGGTGATGTGAAGAGACAGACCAAAACTGAGTGACGTGGCCTCAAGCCAAGGAAGCTGGCAACCACCAGAAGCTGAAAGAGGCAAGGGGTAGAATCTCCCCTAGAGCATCAGTAGGGAGAGCAGCCTTGCTGACACCTTGACAGCACACTTCTGGCCTCTACAACTGTGAGATCGTAAATTTCTATTGTGTTCAGCCTCCAAGTTTATTAGTTTCCCAGCAAGCACGGCACATTTATACAGCATGCATTAAACGTTTTCTAAGCTTTAGCAGTTTACTGCACAAACCTAAATATTTTCAAACAGTCAAAGGTTTCAACATCCCACCATACATTAAAGACCAAGGCAGTAGACTACCTTCCTTGGCAGTAACAAAAGATCTTCCACATGGACATTTTCCTCTCCAAAATGTCTGCTCCTTTCTTTTTATTTCTCAGTGTTCCCAGGTAATGCACCAAGTGTCAGGAACTTCTAATTACCTTTCAGCAAGTACAATGCCTTAATTCCATTTGGTTTGGAATAAATTAGGAAATAAGATAAAAGAGAAAAGATGGAGGGCCGAATATTCCTGTTACTCTTGATAACCCTGGCTTGAGAATCCAGTTTGAATGAAATGATCACATAACTGAACCGCAGAATTGGGCAGATTTACTAACTAGTAATACACAGAATGAGAGAAACAGAAGACACTCACACTCTCAAGGGAGAGAACAGAATTAGTCAAGGCAAGCATGCTCACTTAATTCTTTTCAAGCTTTCTATATAAGTCACTTGATCACCCTGGGGCAGAGTCAGTAAAGAAGCAGCGCTGATAGGACCCTACGAGCTCTCTTGACAGGACTGAAACATCAGGAGCAGGAAAGCAACATTCCCTCACTCCCCACCACCGCCACCCCCAGCAGTAAAAATATGATCATCCACATAGACAATGTAAAGAAATCAGAAACTACGCTAACTCTGATTCACTCTTAGTATACCAATAGCTAATCGGGAGCCTTGTGAAAAAACATCTTGATTAGTTGCTAATAAAACTCCTTAGGGGCCTGGGGGAAGATGGCGGAAGAGTAAGACACAGAGATCACCTTCCTCCCCACAGATACACCAGAAATACATCTACACGTGGAACAGCTCCTACAGACCACATTCTGAACGCTGGCAGAAGACCTCAGACCCCCCAAAAGGCAAGAAACTCCCCATGCACTCTGGGTAGGGCAAAAGAAAAAAGAATAAACAGACACAAAAGGATAGGGACGGGACCTGCACCAGTGGGAGGGAGCTGTGAGGCAGGAAAGGTTTCCACACACTAGGAAGCCCCTTCAAGGGCAGAGACTGCAGGTGGCAGAGGGGGAAAGCTTGGGAGTAGCGGGGGAGAGCACAGCAACAGGGGTGCGGAGGGCAAAGCGGAGAGATTCCCGCACAGAGGATGGGTGCCGACCGGCAGTCACCAGCCCGGGAGGCTTGTCTGATCGGCCACCGGTACGGGCGGGGCTGTGAGCTGAGGCTCGGGTTTCAGGTTTCTGTCGGGAGCACAGGGAGAGGACTGGGGTTGGCAGCCTGAACACAGCCTGAAGGGGTTAGTGCACCACGGCTGGCCGGGAGGGAGTCCGGGAAAAAGTCTGGACCTGCCGAAGAGGCAAGAGACTTTTTCTTCCCTCTTTGTTTCCTGGTGCGCGAGGAGAGGGGATTAAGAGCGCTGCTTAAAGGAGCTGCAGAGACGGGCACGAGCCGTGGCTAAAAGCGCGGACCCCAGAGATGGGCGTGGGACGCTGGGGCTGCTGCTGCCACCGCCAAGAGGCCTGTGTGCGAGCGCAGGTCACTGTCCATGCCCCCTTTCCGGGGAGCCTGTGCAGCCCGCCACTGCCGGGGTCCCGGGATCCAGGGACGGCTTCCCCGGGAGAGTGCACGGCACACCTCGGGCTGGTGCAACATCACGCCGGCCTCTGCCGCTGCAGGCTCGCCCCGGACTCCGTACCCCTCCCTCCCCCAGGCCTGAGTGAGTCAGAGTCCCCGAAGCAGCTGTTCCTTTAACCCCGTCCTGTCTGAGCGAAGAAAAGACGCCCTCCGGCGACCTATATGCAGAGGCGGGGCCAAATCCAAAGCTGAGCCCCGGGAGCTGTGCGAAGAAAGAAGAGAAAGGAAAATCCCTCCCAGCAGCCTCAGAAGCAGCGGATTAAAGCTCCACAATCAACTTGTATCCTGCATCTGTGGAATACATGAATAGACAAGGAATCAGCCCAACTTGAGGAGGTGGACTTTGAGAGCAAGATTTATGATTTTCTCCTCTTTTCCTCTTTTTGAACAACACAATAAGTGAAATGAAAAATACTCTAGATTGGATCAATAGCAGAATAACTGAGGCAGAAGAACGGATAAGTGACCTGGAAGATAAAATAGTGGAAATAACTACTGCAGAGCAGAAGAAAGAAAAAAGAATGAAAAGAACTGAGGACAGTCTCAGAGACCCCTGGGACAACACTAAACGCACCAACATTCGAATTATAGGGGTTCCAGAAGAAGAAGAGAAAAAGAAAGGGACTGAGAAAATATTTGAAGAGATTATAGTTGAAAACTTCCCTAATATGGGAAAGGAAATAGTTAATCAAGTCCAGGACGCACAGAGCGTCCCATACAGGAAAAATCCAAGGAGAAACACGTCAAGACACATATTAATCAAACTGTCAAAAATTAAATACAAAGAAAACCTATTAAAAGCAGCAAGGGAAAAACAACAAATAACACACAAGGGAATCCCCATAACGTTAACAGCTGATCTCTCAGCAGAAACTCTGCAAGCAAGAGGGGACTGGCAGGACATATTTAAAATGATGAAGGAGAAAAACCTACAACCAAGATTACTCTACCCAGCAAGGAGCTCATTCAGATTTGATGGAGAAATTAAAACCTTTACAGACAAGCAAAAGCTGAGAGGGTTCAGCACCACCAAACCAGCTATACAACAAATGCTAAAGGAATTTCTCTAGGCAAGAAACACAAGAGAAGGAAAAGAACTACAATAACGAACCCAAAACAATTAAGAAAATGGGAATAGGAACACACATATCGATAATTACCTTAAATGTAAATGGACTAAATGCTCCCACCAAAAGACACAGATTGGCTGAATGGATACAAAAACAAGACCCATATATATGATGTCTACAAGAGACCCACTTCAGACCTAGAGACACATACAGACTGAAAGTAAGGGGATGGAAAAAGATATTCCATGCAAATCGAAATCAAAAGAAAGCTGGAGTAGCAGTTCTCATATCAGACAAAATAGACTTTAAAATAAAGACTATTAGAAGACACAAAGAAGGACACTACCTAATGATCAAGGGATCGATCCAAGAAGGAGATACAACAATTGTAAATATTTAGGCACCCAACATAGGAGCACCTCAATACATAAGGCAAATACTAACAGCCATAAAAGGGGAAATCGACAGTAGCACATTCATAGTAGGGGACTTTAACACCCCACTTTCACCAATGGACAGATCATCCAAAATGAAAATAAATAAGGAAACACAAGCTTTAAATGATACATTAAACAAGATGGACTTAATTGATATTTATAGGACATTCCATCCAAAAACAACAGAATACACATTTTTCTCAAGTGCTCATGGAACATTCTGCAGGATAGATCATATCTTGGGTCACAAATCAAGCCCTGGTAAATTTAAGAAAATTGAAATTGTATCAAGTATCTTTTCTGACCACAACGCTATGAGACTAGATATCAATTACAGGAAAAGATCTGTAAAAAATACAAACACATGGAGGCTAAACAATACACTACTTAATAATGAAGTGATCATTGAAGAAATCAAAGAGGAAATCAAAAAATACCTAGAAACAAATGACAATGGAGACACCACAACCCAAAACCTAGGAGAGGCAGCAAAAGCAGTTCTAAGAGGGAAGTTTATAGCAATACAATCCTACCTTAAGAAACAGGAAACATGTCGAATAAACAACCTAAACTTGCACCTAAAGCAATTAGAGAAAGAAGAAGAAGAACAACAAAAAAAACCCAAAGTTAGCAGAAGGAAAGAAATCATAAAAATCAGATCAGAAATAAATGAAAAAGAAATGAAGGAAATGATAGCAAAGATCAATAAAACTAAAAGCTGGTTCTTTGAGAAGATAAACAAAATTGATAAACCATTAGCCAGACTCATCAAGAAAAAAAGGGAGAAGACTCAAATCAATAGAATTAGAAATGAAAAAGGAAAAGTAACCACTGACACTGCAGAAAAACAAAAGATCAGGAGAGATTACTACAAGCAACTCTATGCCAATAAAATGGACAACCTGGAAGAAATGGACAAATTCTTAGAAATGCACAACCTGCCAAGACTGAATCAGGAAGAAATAGAAAATATGAACAGACCAATCACAAGCACTGAAATTGAAACTGTGATTAAAAATCTTCCAACAAACAAAAACCCAGGACCAGATGGCTTCACAGGTGAATTCTATCAAACATTTAGAGAAGAGCTAACACCTATCCTTCTGAAACTCTTCCAAAATATAGCAGAAGGAGGAACACTCCCAAACTCATTCTACAAGGCCACCATCACCCTGATACCAAAACCAGACAAGGATGTCACAAAGAAAGAAAACTACAGGCCAATAACACTGATGAACATAGATGCAAAAATCCTCAACAAAATACTAGCAAACAGAATCCAAGAGCACATTAAAAGGATCATACACCATGATCAAGTGGGGTTTATCCCAGGAATGCAAGCATTCTTCAATATACGCAAATCAATCAACGTGATATACCATATTAACAAATGGAAGGAGAAAAACCATATGATCATCTCAATAGATGCAGAGAAAGCTTTTGACAAAATTCAACACCCATTTATGATAAAAACCCTGCAGAAAGTAGGCATAGAGGGAACTTTCCTTAACAAAATAAAGGCCATATATGACAAACCCACAGCCAACATCGTCCTCAATGGTGAAAAACTGAAACCATTTCCAATAAGATCAGGAACAAAACAAGGTTGCCCACTCTCACCAATCTAATTCAACATAGTTTTGAAAGTTTTAGCCACAGTAATCAGAGAAGAAAAGGAAATAAAAGGAATCCAAATCGGAAAAGAAGAAGTAAAGCTGTTACTGTTTGCAGATGACATGATACTATACATAGAGAATCCTAAAGATGCTACCAGAAAACTACTAGAGCTAATCAATGAATTTGGTAAAGTAGCAGGATACAAAATTAATGCACAGAAATCTCTGGCATTCCTATACAGTAATGATGAAAAATCTGAAAGTGAAATCAAGAAAACACTCCCATTTACCACTGCAACAAAAAGAATAAAATTTCTAGGAATAAACCTACCTAAGGAGACAAAAGACCTGTATGCAGAAAATTATAAGACACTGATGAAAGAAATTAAAGATGATACAAATAGATGGAGAGATATACCATGTTCTTGGATGGCAAGAATCAACATTGTGAAAATGATTCTACTACCCAAAGCAATCTACAGATTCAATGCAATCCCTATCAAACTACCACTGGCATTTTTCACAGAACTAGAGCAACAAATATCACAATTTGTATGGAAACACAAAAGACCCTGAATAGCCAAGGCAATCTTGAGAACGTAAAACGGAGCTGGAGGAATCAGGCTCCTTGACTTCAGACTATACTACAAAGCTACAGTAATCAAGACAGTATGGTACTGGCAGAAAAACAGAAAGATAGATCAATGGAACAGGATAGAAAGCCCAGAGATAAACCCACACACATATGGTCACCTTATCTTTGATAAAGGAGGCAGGAATGTACAGTGGAGAAAGGACAGCCTCTTCAATAAGTGGTGCTGGGAAAACTGGACAGGGACATGTAAAAGTATGAGATTCGATCCCTCCCTAACACCATACATAATAGTAAGCTCAAAATGGATTAAAGATCTAAATGTAAGGCCAGAAACTATCAAACTTTTAGAGGAAAACATAGGCAGAACACTCCATGACATAAATCACAGCAAGATCCTTTTTGACCCACCTCCTAGAGAAATGGAAATCAAAACAAAAATAAACAAGTGGGACCTAATGAAACTTCAAAGCTTTTGCACAGCAAAGGAAACCATAAACAAGACCAAAAGACAACCCACAGAATGGGAGAAAATATTTGCAAATGAAGCAACGGACAAAGGATTAATCTCCAAAATTTATAAGCAGCTCATGCAGCTCAATAACAAAAAAACAAACAACCCAATCCAAAAATGGGCAGAAGACCTAAATAGACATTTCTCCACAGAAGATATACAGACTGCCAACAAACTCATGAAAGAATGCTCAACATCATTAATCATTAGAGAAATGCAACTCAAAACTACAATGAGATATCATCTCACACCAGTCAGAATGGCCATCATTAAGAAATCTAGAAACAATAAATGCTGGAGAGGGTGTGGAGAAAAGGGAACACTCTTGCACTGCTGGTGGGAATGTGAATTGGTACAGCCACTATGGAGAACAATATGGAGGTTCCTTAAAAAACTACAAATAGAACTACCATATGACCCAGCAATCCCATTACTGGGTATATACCCTGAGAAAACCATAATTCAAAAAGAGTGATGTACCAAAATGTTCATTGCAGCTCTATTTACAATAGCCCGGAGATGGAAACAAGCTAAGTGTCTATCATCAGATGAATGGAAAAAGAAGATGTGGCACATATATACAATGGAATATTACTCAGCCATAAAAAGAAATGAAATTGAGTTATTTGTAGTGAGGTGGATGGACCTAGAGTCTGTCATACAGAGTGAAGTAAGTCAGAAAGAGAAAGACAAATACCGTATGCTAACACATATATATAGAATTTAAGAAAAAAAATGTGATGAAGAACCTAGAGGTAAGACAGGAATAAAGACACAGACCTGGGGCTTCCCTGGTGGCGCAGTGGTTGAGAGTCTGCCTGCCGATGCAGGGGACACGGGTTCGTGCCCAGGTCTAGGAAGATCCCACATGCCGCGGAGCGGCTGGGACCGTGAGCCATGGCGGCTGAGCCGGCGCGTCCGGAGCCTGTGCTCCGCAACACGAGAGGCCACAACAGTGAGAGTCCCGCGTACCGCAAAAAAAAAAAAAAAAAAAAGACACAGACCTTCTAGAGAATGGACTTGAGGATATGGGGAGGGGGAAGGGTAAGCTGTGATACACTACCAAATATAAGGTCGCTAGCTAGTGGGAAGCAGCCGCATAGCACAGGGAGATCAGCTCGGGGCTTTGTGACCACCTGGAGGGGTGGGATAGGGAGGGTGGGAGGGAGGGAGACGCAAGAGGGAAGAGATATGGGAACATATGTTTATGTATAACTGATTTACTTTGTTATAAAACAGAAACTAACACACCATTGTAAAGCAATTATACTCCAATTAATATGTAAAAAAAAATGTCATGAAGAACCTAGGGGTAAGACAGGAATAGACACAGACCTACTCGAGAATGGACTTGAGGATATGGGGAAGGGGAAGGGGAAGCTGTGACAAAGCGAGAAAGTGCCATGGACATATATACACTACCAAACGTAAAATAGATAGCTAGTGGGAAGCAGCCACGTGGCACAGAGACATCAGCTTGGTGCTCTGTGACCACCTAGAGGGGTGGGATAGGGAGGGTGGGAGGGAGGGAGATGCAAGAGGGAAGAGATATGGGAACATGTGTGTATGTATGACTGATTCGCTTTGTTATAAATCAGAAACTAACACACCATTGTAAAGCAATTATATTCCAATAAAGATGTAAAAAAATATATAAATGGTTTAAAACAGCACGTAAATATCTATGTATTGCTAGGAAAGAGATAATTTAATGATGAGCTTTCTTTATTAGTCATAGTTTATACTGTTAGAAGAATGAGACTGTCAACTGAATTCTGTTCCCCCAAAATTCATATATTCAAGCTCTAAGAAAGTGATGGTATTTGGAGATGGGGCCTTTGGCAGGTAATTAGATTAAATGATGTCATGAGGATTAGGCTCTATTAGTGCCCCTATAAGAAGAAACCAGAGAATTTTTTCTGTCTCTCTCCAACATGTGAGGACACAGTGAAAAGACAGTTGTCTGCAAGCCAGCAAGAGAGCCCTCACCAGGCACTGAATTGGCCAGCACCGTGATCTTAGACTTCCAAGCCTCTAGAACTGTGAGTTGTTAAAGTCACTAAGCCTATAGTATTATGTTATGGCAGCTTGAGCTATAAGAGTACTAAATGGAAGAGACATGGAGGAACCCTAAACGCATATTGCTAAATGAAAGATGCCAAACTGAAATGGATACATGCTGTATGATTTCAGCTATAGGACATCCTGGAAAACGGAGGGCACTTAAGCTATTCTGTATGACACTGTAATGGTCAATGCTTGTCATACATTCGTCAAAACCCATAGGATATACAACAGAGTAAACTGTAATGTAAACTATGGATATTAGTTAATAATAATGTATGAACATTGGCTCATCAATTGTAAAAAAATGCCCCACACTAATGCAAGACGTTAATAATAGGGGAAAGTGTGGTTTGGGGAATAGATGTGAGGGGGGTGTATGGGAACTCAATACTCTGCTCAAAAATTCTCTTTAAACTTAAAACTACTGTAAATATAGTCTACCAATTTATTTAAACAAAATAAATCTAAGTTGCCTCATCATATTGTGAGGTTATTAACCATCTTATAGTTTTTCTATATTCTATTTCTATTTCTAAAGACCTACTTCTTTAATGTTCATTTCTATCTTCTTTTATCCTTGTAAAAAATATATCAAATGTTTTGTATTATTTCACCTCCCAGCCTATTATCTTTTTAGTTATATGTCTTTCACAAACATTCATTAGAAACTACATTAGATATCCTTGACTTATTACACTCTATGCCCATTACTATTTTCACCACCTCCCTCGTAATGCTTGAACCTTGGCTATGACCCATTGTCACCTCTGGACAAATCGTTTCTGCTCTATTTTCTGTCTTCTGTCCTTCTGGGCCACTTCTATCTACCATCATTACCCAAAGAACTGACTTTACAGATTCTATATGCCAGTGTGTAAGACTTGCAGTGTTTTAAGAAGTATCCCAACTTCATGATGGTGATTTGGGGTCATTACTAAAGCACTCAGGATCATACATATTCTTTTAAGGTAGTTTTACAGGACAACGCACATTGGTATTTTTCTCCTATTAACAGAGTAGGAAATTGTGGGTTGATGTGCAGTTATTTTGATTAAGAAAGCAAGATATGAACACTGCTTCTTTGCTGGGGTACTTGGCACTGCTCTTTCTCGTGCTGGGACATATTTTGCGCCTTTACAGCCTTGCATCTAGGCGTACTGATCAGACTAATGTTTGGCTTTATTGGATACGTTGACCAGTCTGATTGATATTCTGGTACATACAGGGTACTTGGTCATGGTTGCTCACCTCTGAACCTCAGCTTCATCACCTGCAAAGTTCAACTAATAGCATATCCGCTTTGTGGGGTTTTTAGGGATTTGGCAAGCGTCATAGTGCCTGGTACATGCTAGAGACTCAGGTGATGCAGTAATTATTCAAATGTGCATTTTCAGTGGATCCTTCCCACCTGGACAGGGTGACTTAACAGCCTTGGGAGAGTAAGAGCAGGACAAACAGCAAGGGCAGCATGGGCCAAGGGAAGGAGGTGAGAACTGACATGCAGGGAGCCCTCTTGCTGGTATCACCAGAGGGCCCATAGTGAGCCAGGATGTGGGGAGAGACTGGCCGCTCAGTAAGACCAGGCCAAGAAAGGCCGTGTGAGGGGGCTTAGCTTTGACCTTGTGGTAGAGGCCATCCAAAGGAGAAAGTGGAAGATGGGTAGGTATAGACTTCTCCCTTAGGAATTGTCCTCAGGGTCTGTTTATCTCCTGGCAGGGTGCGTTCAACGAGTTGGCCGCTCCAGCACATTCTAGAGAGGACTGGCCAGGTCTGACCTTCTGGAGATACAGCCCTGACCTCCTGGCCACCTCACTGAGGAGAGGGCTCATGGGGGAATCAGCTTCACTCTGCATCTGTCCACCAGTCCTGCACCCTGGACTCCAGGACCACTCACTTGCAAGAGGCACATCCAGCTGCCAGAGGAAGTGACATTTCCTGACTCATCTGGCTAAGAATGAGCAGAGTATCGCTGACCATTCCAGGGGAGTAGATGCCACAGAAGATCAGGATGCGGACAAGCCACAGAAGATCAGAAGGAACAAAGGTCAGTCCACGTGGGAGTTCACATGGGTGCCTCACAGTCCCCAACAGGCCCTCGAGTTTCCCTTCCAGCCCAACACACACTCCACCTGCCCACAGTCACCTGTGCCACCATCAGAGAGCCCCACAGAGCTCCAAACATCCTCAAACACACAAACTCCCTACTTATGAGCAAATGCCTGACTGTGTGCCCAGAACCCTCCTGCTCCAATATACATGCACTACAAACCCCAATAAAATCACAGCCACAGTCTTGAATACAAAAACACACCCCCAACGGCCCCTGATAATCAAACACCTAAATCCTCATACCCCACAAAAATCCACCCAACCCCATATAACCCCTCAATGCAAACACACAAACCCTTCAACAATAGCCAGATATATTCAAACCAAACTCACAGACTTCTTAATAGAAGACACAACCCCCCAAATCCAAGTAGAACACATACAGTCCGCACACAGCTGTCAACATCCACGTATGTACAATGCCTCAGAAGCTGAGACAAACACAAAATACCATCAGAGAGACACAATGTTTCCAACATTCTCCTAAATACTCCCCCCAGAACACATCATGACCTCACACCCCCGATACAAACACACACCCATCTCCCTCTTGAGATACTATAAACAGCCTCTGACACATCCCCTGATTATACACACACAGCTGGCGGCCCCAGTTTACACTGACAACCCCAATCTCTGCAAATTCCTCCACATCAAAAATACACTCCCTGGACTCTTACCCTACAGGATGAGCACGTGTATAACCCCTGCACTCGGAATACACACGGATCCAACACACAGAGCATTAAAATGCACACCCCTACCTCTTCTCAAATGCCTGCACACATAGCCTCAAAACACCCAGAAGCAGCCCACCACCCAGCCACACCATGCTACACCAACCGTACATTCACAAAGGCACTCATGCCCCTCATCTCTCCCCAGATCACACATACACAGTCTCTACACAGCTTTACTATTACCCCAAACCATCCTATGCCCGAAACATACATCCAAGAGTTCCCCACACAGCCCTAACCGATGATAGAGGCAGCTGTACCAGGGGCATCATGGTACCCTGAACGGGCAAATGCCGCTGAGGTAAGTGCTTCCTATGTTGCTGCATTTCTTGCTGCTGTTGCAAGTCATCCCTTGACCCCACCCAGGCTGACTGGGACACCCTAAACAGGAAGTGGCAGCGTATGAGTCAGGAAGAGGAAACTCCATTCCAGGTGTTCCCTGTCACCATCCATTGCACCAAAACATCAGATGACCAGCATGAACAAGAAACAGAGACATGTAACTATACCATGGTTGAAAGGCAAATGTTTCTAGAAAACATTTGTCCAAGGGAAGGGGGAGAAGGGTGTTCCCCCTAATTCTAAAGCCATGCAGTTACGATTCAAAGAAACGGCAGATACAGTCCAACAGGCGTGGGACTGCATCCATGTTGTAGCTGGATACGAAAAAGATAAGTTTTCGGAAGCCCCAAATCTCGCTTGCCAGTAAAGGCACATGGGCCCCGCTGCCCCATTGGCCAGGAACCCAGCAGAGGACCCTTAAGGGATATAGGGACTTCTGGGACCCTTACTGAGCTCCACCAAGGGGTGGTGCCATCACACAGCTCCATCCTTCATGAGATGACTAACAGACCTCCCTGTATTGGCAGCTCTGGAGATGGGGGTCCCTAATGATGTCAACTTGAGACTGCCCAAGCACAAGTTAGAAATTTTTGCTCAGGCGCTGCAGACTCTTCCGGAGACTGGAGTGATGGGTAGCCGTCACCTCTCTGAATCCTGTACCCTGACCTCTGCCAACGCCTCTGCCTTAGGGACCTGGCAGATCCCTGGAGCGTGGCCTTCCTCTGGGACACTTGCCCATATACTTCTCTAATTTTCCTTGGGACACACATAAACAAATTTTCTTATGGCTCTCATTGACAACGGGAGCTCAAATTACAGTGCCTCCTGGGAACCCCTCCAATTATAAGCAAGGGCCACACTTTAGATTACAAGGCATAGTAGTCAGGGGAGTAGAAAGCATTCAACTTCCATTGAATGTCACTATTGAAACAATCTTTATTAGAAATCTTTTAGTGGTGGTAGCCCCTTTGGCCCTACCCTTTCCCGTTACAGCTATGGATGCCTTGATGTACTGCAACGCCATTTGGAACAAACCCAAATTCCTGGCCTTCCTGGTGGAAGCTGAAACTGGGAGCCCATAAGACTGCCACCTAAGACAGTAAATATCCCCCAATAACATGTATGACAGGGGGCTGTGGGATTGCAGCCCATAATTCAGATTTTATGAAAAGAAGAAGTCATTAAACACACCATTTCTCCTTTTCAATTTCCCCATTTGGCTGCTATTAAAGCCTGCTATTAATGAGTGGTGACTTATAATCAACTACTGAAATATAAGTGCTGCTCCCCACTATTAAGGCTCCCATTTCCAACATTGTCCAGTTCATTAAGGATATCCAAAGGGCTCCAGGGAATTACTTTGCTGTGACAATCTAGCTGTTATGTTCTATTCAGTACCAGTTATTAAGGAGTCCCAGCTGCAGTCTACTTTTACTTCAGAAAGCACCCAGTATGTTTTAACCTGTCTGCCTACTGGCTATCTTAACAGCCCAGCTATTGCCCACAGTCTTTGCTGGCAAGACCTGGGGTCCCCTTGCACCGTCTGGCACTATACGGATGTTCTAATCCACAGCCCCTCAGGAGACTGGTGCACAAGGCCCTAACATGGTTGGTGACCCATCTATAACATACAGGTGGGCTATTTATTGCCCCACATAAAATTCAAGGGCTGTCCACAACTATTAAATTTCTGGGCATTAACTGATCCTCTAAAAGCCAGAAAATTCCTTTTGCAGCTAAACCTCAGCTGTTAACTATTCAGCCCCCCAACACACTATAGCAAGCCCAACACATCTTACTTAGGTCTCTCCACACTTTGGAGGCAACGAATACCACACTTGTCCATCATTCTTAGACCCATTTATGCAGCCACGTACAAACCCTCCATAGTTTACTGGCCAAGAGCTAAACAATAAACTTTATAGCAGGCACAAAGCTCAATTAGTCAAGCCCTCCCACTGGTTCCCCCTGGCTGCTCCTTCTGGGCTGAGAATGGACTATGTGTCCCGGACCCTTTGGACTAACACAGCTCCTCCTAGCTGCCTGTGGGCTTCTGCACCAGACGGCTGCTCTCTACACCACTACACCCCCTCAGAACCGATTTGGGAACTGGTTCCTTGGATTTGGTCTTGGTTTTGTGTGCACTGATGCCAGAATTTGTTTGCGTCTTTTGCGTTTGGGTGTACAAAATGGGAAATACTCCATCAACCCTGAAGGAGAGCCCTTTGGGTGGGGCCTATAGTAGATAAATGGGTGTAACATAGCCCTGAGCCTATGACTAAGAAAGACATGTATACTATTGTAATAGGGTGTGGACCCAAAATATAGGATCACAAGGGCGGTAGCCCCTAAATGGCTCACTCAATTTTTATAGGATCTCGCAGTTAGAAGTGTTTTGCAAAACAGCAAGCTGCACCGGCAGTTGTTCCACCTGCCCACCCTCCCCCCATGCCGCCATCATATTCACCACCTCCTGTTTCCCCTACCCACGGGGATCAAATAGAAGTTTCTGTGTTAACCCCCAGAGGACAGGAGCCTGATTTAGTATCACCATCTAAGACTCCACAAGCCACCCAATTTGGACTGGGAGCCACATCCACAGCAGGGCAAGTTCCCTTGTGCGGACATCCTATAAGAGGCCAGGGGACTCCCTTGGCCTTGAGGCGTCCGATTCTAATTTCCCCACAGGAGCCCCAGGGAACTTTGACAGTGGGGAACGAGTTGACTGACTCTCCAATAGATACCACTCCCCAAACCCTCCCTGTTTATCTTAAGAGGCTTGTAAATATTAAACAAAGGGGAAACAAAGTCATCCTAGGAAAAACTTGCCTGTATCTTTGAGATGCAAATGTCCTTTCTGGTCTTCTCAGGAACTCTCATCTCTGCCATCTTTCTAAAATGCACCTTTTTGAAAGAGGGTAAAGTAATTTAGAAACTGACTTATCAAGGATAAATCAAAAACCTAAGTGTCTTTTCTGTAAAAATTCAGCCATCTAGACAAGTGAGTTGGATTTGTTCCATCTGCCAGAAACCTAATTTGAATCCAACCTCTTTTTCTAAACTGATGGGCTTCACATGGCTGTACCTGACTCAGTGCTGAAATTCTGAAATGACAACCATGACGTCTCTGTATGTTTGTGTCCTTGTATGTGTCTTTGTCTTTGGATAACATTGCTGAGGTTGATTTGTGGATGAGCTCTATTTAATTGGCTTAAAGAAAAGTAAGCACTTACACACCAAACTATTCTAAATACAAGAGAAACTGAGCTACATGAGCTTCAGGTTCATGTGAACTGGGAAATAGTCAGTATTAATTAAGACCTGGTATTAACGTTCGTTTGTTGATCTAATTAATAGAGACATGCTGTTAGAGTCATCAACATTAAGTATAATACTTTTATTGTGCCTACGTTTAATATAAGCTAAATAAAATCTTGTTATATCTGTTGCAAATTTGTCAGCAAGGAAATAACTTGATGTGAAGAAACTTCTAAGGAAAGAAAAGGCAAATGAGGTAAGAGCTTTAGGTGAACTTTTTAAAATACTTATCTTTTAGGAAGGTCTATCTAAAATTAATCTCTCCAGATATCTGACCACTTGAAAGTCAGAATTGTGCTAAAGTAAGTGACAGAAGGTTTATGGAAAGTGGACCCTGAAAAAAAGAGTTCTGGGGGCTTCCCTGGTGGCGCAGTGGTTGAGAGTTCACCTGCCGATGCAGGGGACACGGGTTCGTGCCCCGGTCTGGGAAGATCCCACATGCCACAGAGCGGCTGGGCCCGTGAGCCGTGGCCGCTGAGCCTGCGCATCCGGAGCCTCTGCTCTGCAACGGGAGAGGCCACAACAGTGAGAGGCCTGCGTACCTAAAAAAAAAAAAAAAAAGAGTTCTGTACGTGGTCAGGACTAAGTTTAAAATAAGTTTAATTGAGTAAATACGTTTTAAAAGTAAGCTGGTGCACAACTTGAATTTCGCTTTTCTCTCTGTTAAGAAGACAAGGTTTCTTAAGATTTTGGACTGCCTTTGATACCAGATTTTAAGTTTTTCTACCTTTTAAGAGATCTGTTCTGTACTTGCCTTTGAAATCTTTTATTGTTACTTTGGCTAAGTGAATAACTATTGTTTCACAGTGACATGGGATCCTATCTGTTTTAAACCCTTTTCTTATTTTTTTGACAAAACTTCCCAAATCAAATTATAATGAAGTTCCTTTGACCTCTAGCTAACTTTGGGGTGCTTCAAAGGGCCCCTGAAACACCCCAAAGAGAGATATTAACTAATTAGGTTGAATGACACAGGAAGTGTTGTCAAATAAGCAATAAATCTTCTTAGGTTCTATTGTATGCCAAATGACACAGGTATTCTACAGATTATATGGAGTTCCTAAAATCTGGTATGTCCTGGTAAAATGTTACCAGTCAGAATTCTCTTTATTGTCTGAAAGTGTTGCATGTCACCGCAGTAACCACGTTACTTTCTCAATTGCACTGTAATCAGATTGAAACGTGCCTTCTTAAGTCTTTCACCATTGTACACAGTCATGGTTTCACTCTGATGCCTTTGCAAAAATGCTTCCTCTTCAAGAAGATTTATAGAAAGGACCTTTGCATAAATACAAGTTTCTGATTTTCAAACCATAAAGGTGAACTGGGTAAGAACTTGAAGAATTCTAATGGGAAACCTGATGGCTTCATAAAGCTGTTAACAAAAACGATTAGTTGCACATGCCTGGGTAAAAGGGTTATACTTATGGTTATAATTTTGGTTATAATTATGGTTATAATTTTTATGGTTTCTATCTGAAAAATGACTGTTTTCAATCTGTGTTTTCCAGGTGTAAGCAAAACGCTCCCCTTAAACTCATTATGATTTACAGTCATTTGTTAAATTATACCCTTGTAAGCAGAATTGAAACATTTATCTTTTTCTCTCTACCTGGGTGATCCTGCCAGTAGCATATGCTTGTCCCAAAGATTAAGCCATGCACGTCTAAGTACGCACTGCTGGTACACTGAAACAGCGGATGGCTCACTAAATCAGTTATGGTACCTCTGGTCGCTCGCTATTGCAATTGGATTACAAGTAGTTATACTGATCATTGTTCTTTGTTTCCAGATTGTTTGCTCTTTGTGTCTCCCTGCTGTACTGTGTCTTTGTTAACGTTACTAGCTGCATTACTTATATCCTGTCTACTTTATAAGACTGGCGTCTCTTACAGTACCCAGTATGGAACCAGGCCTCCAACAATACTTCAATGGCTAAACATCTTGAGAAAATAGACCACATTTATAACATGAAATAATTGTAATAGTGTGATTCTAGGTACAGGAGGAAGCAACAAGGGAAAATGTCTCCTGGATCATAATTAGATAGAGGATCCAGAAGATCTTTAATTAGCAATAGGGCCTAATCCAAAAACTAGCACCTGGAGTGGCATATCAAGAATTCTCCCCTGACCTGGGATGAGCCTCCCAGCGCCGTGGGACAAAATTTGATCCTGAAACGTCTTCCAAATATGGGTCAAAATCCTCACCAAGAGGAGAGGATCTGAGAAATGGAATATTTCCTGACACATTAGTGACTGCAGCCCCCCAACGTGAGCCGGTGAGCCCTGACGAAACTCAGGATATGAGAATATAGGATACAGGCCCCGGATAGCTGAGGCACATATCAAATGACTGACTTCAGTGAGCCCAGACTCTGGCATCTTCCCGTCCATAGAAAAGTGCTGAATTCCTTAACTTGAGATGCTGCCTCCCAGGCTTGAAGCCCTCAAAATTCCCATCAAAGAGGTCGTAACTCTCAACTTTTAGGCTGAGAATATTTTTTTAAGGCTACAGGTGTAAAGGACACACTTTCCAGAGAGGAACAAAAAAAACAAAAACCCAACGTTTGGAACACTGGCACCAATGGTGGACACTCCCGGAAAGATCCATCTGATGAAGCAATTAGAAGGGCCGTCACCCCCTTTTATCCACAAGACTGTGGAATGGACATTGACAGTAGGGAATTGTAACAGGGAAGAGCCAAATAGGACTCCACATGGGATCTGTTCCTTTTACTTTAACCTTTGCCTTCTGCTGCTTTTGTTCACTAAAAGGATACTGTCTGTACCTGTACATAATGGCCTGCCTCGGGGAACCCTGTCCCTCTGTCTGAATGTTAAACCAAAGTGCCTTTGTTCAGGGAAACATATGGACTCCTTCCACCTGTGGATGGCTACAATTAAGAAGAAATTAACACATCTCCTCCCCGAGGCTGGCCATTCCAGGGGCTATTCGCAAAACTTATGGCCTTCTTACTTTACCTCCTCATCTCCTCCCCATCTCTGTATTATAAAAGAAACTGGCACCCAAACCCCGATAAGATGGTTATTTTGAGACTTTACTCTGCCATCTTCTCGGTCTGCTGGCTTTCTGAATAAAGTCATATTCCTTGCCTCAACACCTCATCTCCGATTTATGGCCTGTCGTGCGGCAAGCAGAGCAACCTTGGACTTGGTAACATCTTTACTCAGGACACGGTGTCACAAAACGGGACACTGTTTTCTGTTTGTTTTGTTTTTGTTTTGGGCCGCGCCAACTGGCTCGTGGGATCGTAGTTCCTCGACCAGAGATCCAACCCGCGCTCCCTGCAGTGGAAGCTCGGAGTCCTAACCAATGGACTCCCAGGGAATTCCCATGGGACACTGTTACCTGGCAGTCACGGCCCTCACCTTTGTGAGGCAGAGGTAGTAGTGTAGCAGGACTGAGAACGGTGTGACGTTTAAAGATTAGGTGGTGAAAGCAGGATTTCACAGGAAGTTAATCCAGTGATACTTGTGGAGAAATGTTGTCAATTCAGCGTTAAGAAGACTGTGGACAAGGTGTGGAGTTTGCAAATAAACTTCATTTTCTAGAGTCAAATCTGCCAAGGCTTCCACTAAATTTGCAGTTGTGGCTATAACCTTAAGACACCTGAGACAGGCAAAAGCAACTGAATCAAGTTGTATGCTATAACAGGCAATAGGCCTGTGTTTACTACCATGCTCACACAGTTCTGCGCGGCCTGATTATGCCTTTCATGCACAAATAAAGTAAAAGGTTTTGAATAACCTAAAGTTAATCTATTAAGTAGAGATCTCTTTTCGAACTTAAAAGGGCTAATATACTTTGCCTCCAGTGGAGATCTCACCTTAAAGTATCCGGATCGGGCTTCCCTGGTGGCGCAGTGGTTGACAGTTCACCTGCCGATGCAGGGGACACGGGTTCGTGCCCCGATCCGGGAAGATCCCACATGCCGCGGAGCGGCTGGGCCCGTGAGCCATGGCCGCTGAGCCTGCGTGTCCGGAGCCTGTGCTCCGCAACGGGAGAGGCCACAACAGTGAGAGGCCCGCGTACCGCAAAAAAAAAAAAAAAAAAAAAAAGTTTACGGATCAACCTGAACCTGATCATTTGGGTAACCCTAAGGCAGGCAGCTCTTGCAGTGCTTGTTTTAGCCTTATAAAAACCTGCTTGTGTTTATCTTCCCAAGCAAAGGATTCAGGAACTAAATCTTTAATAAGTTCACAGAGTGGAAGAGGTAACAGAAAAATTTGGAACCTAGAGCTTGCAATAACCAGCTAAACCTAGAAACCCACAATGCTAGCACTTAGTTGTGAGTCTAGGAAGTTCCTGTATCAGCCTAATTCTCTCTGGAGATAGCTGAATTCCTTCAGTGCTTAGATTACGTCCTAGGTAATGAACAGCGTCTACGGATAATTGTAATTTTTCCTTTGTTCTTTCTCAGCTAACTGTTGCAGCAAATAAATGGAATCTTTTATGAATGCCTTATGGAACCTTTACAGTAGCTGAGTACAGCAGGAGGTTATCTCCATATGGTAAAAAGGCTGATTTCTCAGGGAACTAGAGGGTAGTTAAATCTTGGTGAAGTACTTGGGAGGAAAAAAGAAGGAGTCCCAGTGAACCCTTGAGGCATAAAAGTGCAGGTATATTGTTGATTGTTCCAAGTAAAGCCATGTAGATATTGGCTGTTGGGTCTCCGGGATGCTGAAGAAAGGTGAACAAAGGTCTCCAACTGTAAACCATTTCAAGTCAGTTCAAGCTTGTGACACAAGGGTGGCTAGGTTTGGAACAACAGGAAAACAGGGAAAAACTATTTTTATTAACAGCTCCCAAGTCCTGGACAAATCGCCATCCTGCCAGGTTTCCAACCAGGCAAGATTGGCATGCTGCAGGGACGAGTACACGAATGATTACCTCCTGGGCAATTAGGTCTTCTACAATAGCTATGGGACCTTGTATGACTGCAGGCTTTAATAGCTGTTGAGGAAACCTAGGGAGAGGTTTAGCTACATCTATCTGAATCTTTATAGGTTTGCATTTTTTTATTCTTCTCATGTTAACACTGTCAGAAGTAGCCCCCAAATTTGCAGGCATCTCCATCCAATTAGGGAACTTTTGTTGAACTTCCGCTTTTAGGTCCAGGACAGATTGTAAGGAACATAACTGATCAGGTTCACGTTGATCAGGAAATTTTAAGGTGAGATCTCCACTGGAGGCAAAATGTACTGGCCCTTTGAAGTTAGAAAAGAGATCTCTACTGAATAGATGAACTGGGGCTATACTGCATAGCAGAAAGGAATCTTGGTTGAGATAAAAATTCTCTCTGAACTGTATTAGGTACTCCCACTATGGAAACATCCTCTTTACTCAGAGGGACCTGTTGTTCTTTGAGGGTGGGATTTAGAGTAGAAAGCACAGCTCTGGTTAGGGCTAGGGGTAGGGTGTTAAAGGGTTAGGTAATTATGTTTACAGTTAGGGTTAGAGTTTAATGTAGATTTCAAAGTAAAATATGAGAGTGGGGTTTCAAGTAGAAAGCATAGCTCCAGTATCAACTAAAATTTGGCCGTTTTTCATTATATTTTCCTCTGGGCTGTTTAAGGTCATTGCTGCTAATAGTTTACCAGAGAACCTCTGGAGTTCTGCCAACTAGGGGAGAGGGTCACGGGGGGCCATCCCTTTGAGACAGATACGAGAGCATTTGTGAAGAGTTTGCATAGGACTTTTGAGGACACCTCTTTTTCCAGTGTCCTCACTGATTACAAATGAAACATCAACTTTGGGTCATCAAATTGATCATGGACCCCTAGGAGGTTGTAATGGGGGAGGCCCAGGTGTCATTTTGTGTCCCTTGCCTTAGAGCTGTTGTAACTGTAAGGCTATGAGCTTGGTGGATTTCTGTTTGTGATCTTGCTCCAAGGTCCTTTCAAAATGCTCAGCTATAGTCACGAGTTCAGTCAGGCCTATAGCCTCCCACCCTCTTTTCTGCCCTTTTATCAATCCACTCATCTCAGAAGATAATCCACTTACAAAGAGGGCAGTTAAAGCAGGCTGAGTGGCCTTTTTATTCCTTGGAACACCAACTGCTGTAAAAAGAGAGCTTCCAAACTGGCTCTAAAGTCTTCCACAGATTCACCCCTCTTTTGTTTGTATGAGTGAATAATAGAGCAATCATTAGGCCAATTAATAATAGACCAAGTGTGAGCAGGGAAGATTTTAGGAATAGCTTATAAAAGGTTAGTTGTTATTCTGCAAGCCTTTTTAGGTTGAGGATCTTGAATATCATCCTAGGGATTATGTCATTTTGCTTCCCACATCCATTCTGGGGCTTCCCCCAGTCCTACCAACATGTGTACAAGTGGATAAAGATCTAGCAGTTTGGGGACATACGCCCTGACAGTGACTCTAAGTTCTTTAAAAAATGTTGGGGGTTCCTCCAAGGTTTAGAGAATTCTTTGACTACAGCTCTCAGTTCAGTCTTTGACCAAGGGGTAAAGGACACCTGAGGGGGCTCACCTGCAACCTCAGGTAGTTTTACTTTAAATGGCAATTGTGAAATATTCTTTTTGGAATAGAGAAGTATTTCAGACAGGAAATGAGTGAAACAAGAGTCCTCGGGTGACAACGGAAAGGGGGGGACAGTAGGAGGTGCGTCTGCAGTCACATCCGTCCTGCGGTCTTTTGTCTCAGGTACCTTTTGTCTCTTTAATTTTTCATTAGCTTTTTGTTCTAAGTCTCTAAACGAAGCTATTTTGGAATCTTGAAACCGTCTGTAAACTTTTACATACCAAGTAAAGCAGGCATCTCATTCTCCCTGTGCAATCTGTGAACCCGTGCTCTCTAGTGGTTTCCTTAAATGTACAATCTTGTCTAACTGGAACATGCCCCACAATGACCACTGTAATTCTACATCAATATTAGTATAATTTTTCCATCTTTCTAAATATCTATAACCTCCAGGACCATAGTTCTTAAATATAAAATAAGCAGGTGTGCCAGAAGCTGGCATTCTCAACTCTTGGGCGATAAAGGATCTCATTTCCTTAGCTAGCCTTTGTCAACCCAAAAGAACACACAAAAAACCTGCGCCTTAATATATCAGCAGTAACAAAGAGATGTTACTATGTCCTGGACAAAAGAAGGCCTGGTATGCACCACCACCGATTCCCAGGGATCCTTGGACTGAGGAAAAAGATCCAAACGGCAAATCCCAAGGAAGGGGGACTGCAAACTGATTCCAAACAAAATGGAGAACTATAGCCACCACCAACAGCTCCAAGCATGGAAACTGGGGGCTGATTCCAAACAGATGGGCAAGTGCAGACTACACTGTCAGCAGTGCCCAGTGTGGAATCCAGGGAACAATATTAGGGGCTATGGTTGACCACTCAAAAATATACTGGCAATAACCAAGAGATGTTACTGTGTCCTGGGAATTTCCATCTGAAAGGCTAGGGGTTTGGCCTCAAGGAGAATCCTCTACCAGCCAAACTGACCTGCCCTGTAAAGGAAAGCCAATTAGATTGGGAGCACAAACGCAAAGAGAATGGAGCTCAAACCAAGAGGAGCTTACCAACAACCTTCAGGAATGGCAAGAAAGACAGTGAACTCAAAGGAGTTGTGGGCACCACACCTGTTTCTCCTTGTCCCAAATGTTATCAGAAATTTGCTTCAGATCCCATCACTGCCACCAATATATTTACCTTTTTCTTTTTAAAAAGATAAGCATTTAATCATAAAATCATCTTGTTAGCAGTAGCAATCATAAGAGTGGATTTTAGAAAAGTGCACATACATATTTTTATACAGAACATTTCTGGAAGGATACATACTAAACTGTTAGTGGCCACCTCTGCATGCCCCCAATGTATTAAAAAACAAAATTTAACGGAGTAAATTGGAAGATTTACTTTGAATTTTGAATAAATTGGCCTTATTAAACGATTCATGAATCAGGCAGCATCTCATCTGATAGAAAGGGAGATACTCCAACGGGTTACACAACATGGAAGGCTTTCTTTTTTTTTGGCCATGCCACATGGCATGTGGAAATCTTAGTTCCCCGACCAGGGATCGAACCCATGCCCCGTGCATTGGAAGCGCGGAGTCTTGGCTGCTGGACCACCAGGGAAATCCCAGAAGACTTGTATAGTAAGGAGGGTGGGACAAGGAAAGAAAGTCATCATCAAGGGAAAAAATGAAAGTTCACTGGAGGAAAGTAAAACTTCAGATGACAACGGCGTCTCATTGGCTAAACTGTGGAATTTTCTATTAGCTATTTCTATTTTCTATTTCTTGTTGCTGGCCAGGAAGGAAGTCTTCCCTCCTCCAGCTGGGGTAGTAAAGTGGTTGCACTTCCTCTTTGGGGTCAGTAAATGACCTCTTCCTGTTGGGGTAATTGATGATGAGTGGCACGGCATGAGAGCTCCCTCTACGGGCCTTCCAGACTCCAATTCTAGTGCAGCTTTCCTTTTGTTAACATTCACAGCATGTTTTATTGGCAGGAGGAGTCACAATGAGGGAGAAAAGGCCACAAGACTCACCATAAAGAAGGCTCAGAAATGCTTGGGTGGGTCCAAGGCAGGCACAAGGTGGCTGTGGGGTCAGCTGGTGGCTACAACGATCACATGGTTCCCTCTGATGGGTTTGCAGCTCGATGTGGAAGAGTGAATAAAAGGGTCAGTTCATGCTATCAGAGAAACATGAAACTGAGATAAGCTTCCCACTGCTAGAAGCATCTTGAGCCTTCAGAAAAGAACAGAGAACATGTCTAAAGGGTTTGGGAACATCAGAGCCACATCTCCTCAGAGTGGGACTCCCCAGGCTCTCCAGGTCTCAGTCCCCAACTCTCCCTCAGTGACAAAGCCTCCCTACCTCTGTCCTTGTCAGCTCAGTGATCCCTAGAGGTCCTGCCTATCCGTGAGGACTTAGGTTTCCATGAGACAGGTTGGTTGAGACCTAGTGATACAGTTGACCAGCCTGATATGCAACAGTTCCCACCACCCTGGGGCAGTTGGGCTCAGGGACACATGGCTCTGGACCCCATGTGGAGGGTGTCCTTGCACGTCCGCTGTGCCACAGAAGAGCCAGGAACGCCTGTAGCTGTCCAACTGATTCTCAGGGGGTTTTCCTGGGAGAGCCCTTGGTCATCTGACCTCCTATCCAGGAAGCCCCATGACTTTCTGATTGCTGCCTGTCATGCCAACAACACACCTGTGAAGGTTCTGCTCTGCATGGCCATCTGTCCGCCAGGCGCCCCCTTCTAGGGACCCAGATGCTAGGACCACACAAATGCTGAAGGAGTGTCCACCTGCCTAAGGTACAGACACCCCTGTATCCATCTGCATGATTTCTACTGGGAATCAACAACATTTGTGGGGATTCTCTGGCCCTAAAGAACAGACCAACCTGATAGGAGCAATGCAATGATTCACAATTACCAGGGTCAATGCACATATACAAGGGCCCATAGCCCCAGATGCCCCACTCACAATTCACATGAGGGTCCCATACGTACCCACCGATGCCCAAATATTCTTGCTTCATACATACACAATCCAAACACGCACATCAGTGGTACGCTGCTAAGTGCTTGATAAAAAGCTCTCCGAGAAAGGCGGGAAAGACTTCCCTTATGGTATCTACATGGTATAAATATTCCCAGCAGGACCAATTTCAAGCTACCCACCTGACATCACTAAACACACAGCTGGGAAGAGATATGCACCATTGACTCTCCCAAGACAGTATGAACCAGTTCCAGCACATCCCATAACTTTTCCTGTGAATATGTGCACAGAATCCACTTACACCCCAAGGAGAACTCTCAACTCCCACCACAGATATATAACCAAAAGGACACCACATACACATTTGTGTTTGTACATATACATATATATATATATCTCCTGAACACACACCCTCACCCTGAATAAATACACAAACAGACCACCTCTTACTACCTAAATTTTTACAGATGAAACCTTACTCACCCTGAATATTCACATTCCACTCTCACAACTATATATACACACACAACATGGGCCTGAAAACAAACATGTGCAACCAATATGCCATCCAGATGTACACACTGAGTACCTAAGCACACAGGGTCACCAAGTACACAACTGTCTCATGTGCAACCCAAAAAAAGACCCATATGCAATCCCACAGCCCTAAAATACATAGACTGCAGGACTCCTGCACACACACAGAACCCACACAGCCTACTGGTTTCCAAACACACAAACTAAACTCTCACGTCCCACAGAATACATACCCCAGAAGCCCCAGGAACTCAAACACACACAGACACAAATAATCTATACTTATCAAATACAGCTGACCCTTGAACAGCTTGGGGGTTAGGGCGCCAACCCTCCATGCAGTGGCTCTGCATCCATGGATCCTGTAGTAGTCCTGTAGTAGTTACTGAAAAAGAAATCCACTATAAGTGGACCCGTGTGGTTCAAACCCATGTTGTTCAAGGGTCAACTGTCCATATAAGTCCACCTCACTAATACTGAGAACACACATACAAGCAACACCACTAAATTCTTCAGGCATTACATTTTGAAATAGACACATAGAGGACTCGAAGCCTCCTGCTACACTCACAAATCACAAATACACACATCCACAAACTACTCATGAGTATACACCCCAAATGCTCAGACACACTCAAAACAGAAAAACACCGACAACCTCTGCAGTCTTACTAAGATACATACACAATTCTCACACACCTATGGACACACACATGCAAATATTCCTAACCCCTGAACATATGGATCCCCTCCCAAACACTACACATTATGCTACCTCTCCAGAATACAAGCTCCCCACCACTACTCCAACATACAAACTGTATATGTGTGTGTGTGTGTATATATACATTTCTACCCTCACCCTGAATATATAGACAGACCACCTCTTACTCCTACCAAACACATGTATAAACACCCTAGCGTTCTCCAAAGAAATACACTTTGAATACTCCTAACAACTCCATACCTTATGAACAAACTCTGATAATGCATGCACCTGATGATGGACACGCACACGGATTAGAATACACAAGTAAGATACATGGAAATATCTCCAGCAAACCATTTATGAAACAACTTCCATATATCAAATTATCCCTAGCTATCAGGAGCCAGCTCACACATATGCAAGTACTAACAAATACCCGTATCACATATTTCTAATACATACAAATGCAATTGTCCATCTTCCCTGTAGAAACATAGAACCCCACCTCTCTATCAGATACACATATACTCACTTCCCAAAATACATAAGCCTAAGAGGCTCCTACTGAAAATTACAAATGCACAGCCTCAGCAAATATTCCTCCAAGTGGCCATGCCCCTTGAATACACACACAAACTCATTTAACACACAACTCTCCACAAGTCCCAAATAGAACCACGATTACCCAGTACACTACAAATAGACAATAATGTCACCCTATACGCCCTTTGTTCCAAATACACATACAGTACCACACTACTGGCGTATACATAACCCCATATTCCCAACCTCTCACACAGAATGAACTCTGCCATCTTGCAGAATACAGGATCATACAAACACAACATACCTACACATTCAACATCCACCAGCCCCATAAAATAGTCACAGACTTGCCCTCTACACATCCAAATATACATACACAGCTCCTGAAAATGCACACCCACAAACACCCCATAACCATACAACATGCCCTGAATACACAAATGATCAGCCTACATTCCCCAAATATACAAAATTAACAGACTGGACACCCAAAGTAATATACACCACTACTTTTCCTGACATGGCCCTTACGCATATGCAGATAATCCTTCCAAATCCACCATTACACACACACAAATCCCCAAATTCAGGGGTGAAAAAAACACATGTAAACATATTCCCCAAACACCAAATTACAAACACCTAACCACCAACTCCTTGAGTATGCCTGCGTCACATCTCAACACCCTCCAAATACAACACTCACTCTTACACACTCTCACAAAAACACAGGCATGACCTCCCTTCAAACACAAATATCCACGGACAAAACCAACCCACACATTTGACTACCTATCAGATTCCCACCAACCAATTAAGTATGTACAGACCCCATCTATGCTTGCAAATCAATCATGATTTGACACCAGACTACAAATACATGTTTATTACCACATTCAGCAAAGTTGCTCGCATCACCAACAAAAGAATGCAGTTTGAACCTAAGTGTTGACTGATGTTTTTATGATAAGAAGGAAGACACTAGTGAAACGATGAGTGTGTTCCTTCCATCTTCACTCATTTTCCAATCACCTGAGCTACACCTTCGGAACCAGATGAGGGTTTTCAACTCGCAAGAACTTCCCTCTAGCTTTTGTACTCTTCACAACGTGCAGACTAGAACGGCACCTGTTTAATAGCTCGCACACACTATTTAGCCCCCACTGTAGGCCCCGCAATCACTGAACCCTTCATGCAGCCGGCTCCCCAGTGGTGCCGATAATCCTGGGGTAAACATCTCAAGGGAATCGAGCTCTATGGGGGCGTGAATCCACATTGTGGGGAGTCTCCTTACATGGACAAGGGCACAAATAACCCACAGGGTGAACAACAGTGCAGAGCGGTGACACCTGAGGGGTGAAAAGTCCCCGTACCCCTTACCTCAGGATTCCTAGAATTGACTCTACAGGCCGCCATGGCAGGCCCCTCCCTCGCCGGACAGCCATTGGGGCCCCACCCTCCGCGCTCCCGCATGCGCTCCTGTCTTCCGGAGCAAACTGCCCCAGCAGACGCCGGGAGCTGTTGGAGGACGGCGGTCCGCGTGCCCGAGAGCCCCGCCCCAGTGGGCGTGCACAGGCCTGCGCGGGCGTGCAGGCGCGGGGTGCGCGGGCCTAGGAGGTCTCTGCAGGAGAGGACAGAAATGGAGGGTCGGGCAAGCTGCGGAACTTCTCTGGCGACGCTCCTCGCTGGGAACCTTCGTGACGGTCTCTTCTTAAAACCAGCTCTTGGGAAATGTGCACTCGTGAGTTTTATATTGCACTCGTGAAACCCATGCACTT
The DNA here is from genome assembly GCF_964165515.1 of Mesoplodon bidens. NCBI lineage: Eukaryota > Metazoa > Chordata > Mammalia > Artiodactyla > Ziphiidae > Mesoplodon > Mesoplodon bidens. The sequence goes on along the minus strand of NW_027672382.1, from coordinate 27,426 downwards.
AGCTACAAAGAGTTCTGGAGAGCTCCGCTGTAAGCACAGTAGCCTCAAATTGGGGCAAGTACTTTCATGCCCTTTGGACTGCCGTTCCTTGGTTCTTGTTAATGCCTTTCAAAAAACAGTAGGTCCTTTTTCCTAGCACACCTGAAGTTTCCGTTAAAGAACAATGCTAGCAAAGAATTTCAGACCTGGGAAACACTCTTAAGATACTGTCTCCTGACTCCGTTCCTAGAGTTTTTCCAACGCATTTACTCTACTAGAATATTTTTTCTCCGTGTTCACAGGTGTTTCCTTTGTACGGTTTTGGGGTTTTTTTAAAAATAATTTTGAGAAAGAGTTGACAATCTGGGCCAATTTCAACAGGTAGTATGGGAACAATTTTATTTTCCCTCCCTCCTTTTTTATAATATCTTGCAGAATTTCAGTTGACAATAAAACAACAACAACAAAAATAGTAGCGGGATCAACTTACTGACCTGACTTTGTAATACTTCCCAAAGAAACTTCAATCATCAGATCCGCTTTCTGGTCAAATGCAAGATTAGAGCATTTCTCACTCAACAGGATGCCTCTGAAGACCCCTCACATGTAACAGCACTAAGCGCCTCCAAGTGCAGACTTGAAAACTCCACAAGACACAAACATGGTATCTCTTCGTTTCTTTAATGTTTCGTGATTGAGTGGAAGATGAACTGTCTTCTGAGGCTTGTGATGCATGTCCAGAGATGTTTTTTCTCAGTAGTCAATGCCCGCCCCCACCTTCTGTGCAGGAATAGTCAGAGATCATGATCCAAAGGACTTTTAGATACTCCCTTCTGTGACTGGTCTTCCCAAGTTACATTTGGGCTAATTTGATTATCTCTGTCTGTGGGGTGTAGGATTTTTTTTTTTTTTTTGCGTTATGTGGGCCTCTCACTGTTGTGGCCTCTCCCCTTGCGGAGCGCAGGCTCCGGACGCACAGGCTCAGCGGCCATGGCTCACGGGCCTAGCCGCTCTGCGGCATGTGGGATCTTCCCGGACCGGGGCACGAACCCGTGTCCCCTGCATCGGCAGGCGGACTCTCAACCACTGCGCCACCAGGGAAGCCCGGGGTGTAGGATTTTGAAGTATTACAAAAGTGATTGCAGTATTGGGACTGGCTAATTTTTGCACAGTGCAATTTTTGTATCAGTGGCCTTGAGAAGAGTCCTTCAAATACTGTATCAGAATTATGAGTGAGAATCTTGTAAATAATTGGTTGAATGACTGAACAAAGGGAGGAAGCAACAAGGAAGCCTGCCTTTCTCGAGTGCCTGGGTACAATATTTTGCCTCACCATTCCTCTAGTATGAAGTTATTGGTTGCAAATCATACAAGTTTTCCTTCATTATAAAAGCTCCAGGGCTTCCCTGGTGGCGCAGTGGTTGAGAGTCCGCCTGCCGATGCAGGGGACACGGGTTCGTGCCCCGGTCTGGGAAGATCCCCCATGCCGCGGAGCAGCTGGGACCGTGAGCCATGGCCGCTGAGCCTGCGCGCCCGGAGCCTGTGCTCCGCAACGGGAGAGGCCACAACAGTGAGAGGCCCGCGTACCGCAAAAAAAAAAAAAACCTAGGTTGATGGATAAAGACGTGAAAGGAACGGACTGTCATGCTCAACCTCGGTGCCGTGAATCAAAACAACAGTTTATAAACTGCCTAAAGAGGCACACGCCAATTGTGTTGCCACTGTGGGAGGTGGAAGGAACTTCCGGTTCTTGCCTACCTGCCAGAGCCCTCGTGGAATGTCCCCCCAGCGCACGCCACCCCGACCCACGTGCCCTCTGCCCCTCCCCCACCGCAGAACGGTTCAGCCCGCATTTTCCGGTTTACTTTCAAACGTGTCCCTCGATGACTTGGATCCCGAGCGTTTGCTGAAGCAGGTCGCTCTCTGGCTCCTGGTCTTGACTTTTCTCATTGAGGCTACCAGGCAGCAGTAGTCCGTGCCCAAGCCTGCAGGATGGCTTCAATAGGAGGTAAGCCTATAGGCTGGGGGTGTGTTCTCAGAGACCCTGCCATCCTCACATCCTTCAGGTTCACACGTTACACTTAACTGTGGGCACCTAGTTGGACTGAAGTAGAGGGAGAAGAGAGCACTGGACGCACAAGGACATTTCACCTGGGGAGACTGGGGAGCCTGAAGAAACCTGAGACTGCCCTGGGGAGGAGGGGTCGTTGGAGGTGGATCCAGAGGAAGTGCCCTGGCTATGGAGAAAGGATGGCAGCAGACAGTCTGATTCTTTCTAGAAGGGAGACAAGCCACTTTGAAACGTGTGTGTAAGGATGTGTGTGATGTCCTGGTGGTGACACAGGGAGGGTCATGAGGAAAGCCTAGAGCTGTATTGTGTTCCTGAGGCACCTGAAGCTTGCCTCACCACATCTTGCAAAGGGGTTTGAACAGGAGCATACTGTATCTCAGGGGGCCGTGGGGAGAGATGGTCTTGGTGAGAAAACTATTCAATGGGGCTGTGTGTGGCCACACCTGCAGTGAAGTGTCCTCTCCGAGAGCTAGGCAGGGGGTTACTCTAACTGCCGTAGCCCACACCTCGTCCACTCCTCCCAGCCCAGAGCTCACTTGTCAGTTCAGGTAACTGTTGCCTTGGATTCAACAGGGGATGGGCAACCATTACGAGTAACTTCAGCCAAGAGAGGGCTCAGGTTCCTGAGTTGCTCTGAATTGTTCTTCCTTTTGTGGAATGGCAGTACTTCAGACCTACTTCATCTTGTCCAGTATCTCATGGTGGACCCTCAGGCTGCCTTGAGAGGAAGAGTTTGTTCCTATCTCAGGTCACTCCTTCATGGACAGGGAACAGATGTGGAGTGGGGTTGTTTCGGGTGGAATGTCTATGAAGCCTGCTTCCTCTTTTAAAGGGGGAAGGAGTGTAGCCCAGGATCAGGAAGATGATCTTCTGTGTTACTATTAAACGTCCTATGACATCTGTTCTGGTGAGTTAGGTGCACCGTGGTGTGTACCTTGTTCTCCTGAACAGGGATGTGTTTCAGACAACTTGATCGCCATGGCATCTAGCTTATGCCTGCATCTCAGATTGTCTCTCCGTTATTGGGAGCTGGAAGGGGAAGGACCACAGGCAGTCTATACTCCCACGACCAATGTAACATGACAATTCCCTGGCCCTTGTTTAATCCTCTGCAGCCATCACTGGCTGTGAAATGACAGAATCTAAGGGACACGCGCCTACTTCTCAGACCACCCCAAGCCCCTAGGAACAGAACTCCTGACTGATGACAGTGACTCTGGGCACTGGGGAAGGGGTGGCAGGACCTGGCCCATGTTACGTATCTGCTGTGGGTTGTTCGGAGATGCAGGTGCTTTCTGGGCCAGTGTCATGGGTTTGTATCAGGATTCCATTAGAGATATTTTCCAGCATTTTGTTTTGTTTTGTGAGGCTAGGAAAGAAAGAGGGGATTTATACTGAGCATCAGGAAAAGGAGGACTGAGGAGGAGGTGGGGCCCTAATATTTTACACAGTGCCTGTCCACAAAGGGCCTTTGGGGGCCTAGAACTTACCTTGCAGAAGGCCCCTACCTGCTAGTACGCCGGCTGAGGGGCATTTCTCACAGAGCAGATGTCCACACAGCTCCAGGTCTTGGGAGACAGCCTGTGAGGCTTAGGTGCCAGGGTGTGCCTTAGGGAGGCTCTCCAAGTGAGTGCTTGCTGAGGCAATTTCTTCTCGGCAGGCAGGGGTCAGGGAGCTTGGTGGATGGGCGTGGGGTCACCAGTGGAATAATTCTCAACTGGAGGTCAGGGCATGAAAATCACTTGAAGACATTTGCACGCTGCAGTTTCCCTTGTCCAAGAGTGTCTCATCTGTGGAGATTTACACTCTGATGCCGCAGAAAGCCTCAGTCCCACTTGCCCATTCTCCTCCTCCATTCACTCCTTTCCTTTGCCTCAACAGCATCTGCAGTGCTGGGAACGGATGTCACCATGAACCCCGGTGCCTCCTTGTCTACTTTCATGGCAGTGTCCTTTCCTCCACCCATTCCTGGCGCCCAGCACTGGCCACCCTGGGAGCAGCACCTGCCACCTCTCATCACCCCCGCATTCCCTCCTGGCAGCAGCCTGTGGCTGCCAGCTTTCCCCAGGATGCCTTTGGTGGCTAATGGTGGCTGTGGCCCCAGTGCCCCTGGGGCTTGCAACTTCACTGTACAAGTCAGGTCACAAGGGAGGCCAGTGCAGGCCCCCCCGGCTCAGACCTTTATCGTTCCTCAGGGCCCCCTCAACTGGAGCGCTCCAGGGGCCCTCAGCGGGAGTGCTGCATGTCCTGCACCCATATTCTTAGCAACCCCTGCGATGGAGACCATTGTGACTGCTCCAGCTGTTGGAGTTACTCAGGCTGGCAAGGGAGGCTGGACCCCAGGCTTTCCTCCTCAAGCTCCACCACCAGCTGCCCAGATGGCCCCTAACATTCGCCCAGTGAACTCTGGGCCATGGCCACGTGGCACTTCCAGGGAGGGCAGCCTGGACACCAACCAGCCCTATGCCTCGCAGGAGGACTGCTCTAACCACCAGAGCGTGTACAGTAACTTCCGACGGTGGCAGCGCCTCAAGCCACTGGCCCGGAGACACCTTCCCCAGAGTCCTGATGCAGAAGCTCTTTCCTGCTTTCTCATGTGAGTGAACGCTCAGGGGGTCATGAGCTTATCGGAGCTCTTAGATAAAGAGGAACTGGGGATGGACTCGCAGGTTAGGTTTCTAGGGATACTGGAAGCAAGGTGTGAAGGCGATGTCCACGCCACGAAATGGCACACTGTCAGTCATACGGGCGAGCCTGCCAGTCCATGACATCATGACTGAAATGTGCCTTATCTCAACTGACCCCACCCCACTGTGAGTCTAGCCACCTTGCTCTTCCATGATTCTCCTGCTAATACGGCCTGAAGACTTGCAGTCAGAGAGGGTCGTGGTGTAAGTTGAGGAGCCAAGGAGTGGATGCCACACTCTCCTGTGCTGACGTCTCCTTTCATACAGCACTTGAGTGTACGTGGCCGGGGGAGGTCACTTCGGAGAAGGGGGAGGAGCGCGGGGCCCAGGAGAGCGCTTCATGCACGCCTCGACTTTGTTGATGTGGAGAATTCCACTAGGAACAGGGTGATGGTAGAGCTCTCCTAAGGGCATGGGCTCTCTCCCACTAGAGTTGTGAGCCTGGCAGGCATTTCCATCCTAAACCTGCGGTCCCTCGTAAAAAGGGACAATCACACTTCACCTTCAGAGGACCGTGCAGAAGACTCCTTGGGCTAATCTATGAAGTGTGAGCAGATTGCCTGGCACATGCCACGCCTCATTGATGATGGTGATTTTTATTATGAAAAGGCAGCCTTGAAGAGGAAAAGAGCTCCCCAAGGCACAGTGTCCCAGCTCTAGCCTGGGAGTGGATGGTCATCCTCGAGTGAGTGTGAGGCGGTGACAGCCGTAGCCGGGAAGGCTTGTCTCTGCTCTCCCAGACACCTGCCTCTCACTCTCCTGTTGCTCAGTCATGCTGTGTTGAGTGATGTGTGGTCCACATTGGTGGGTGGGGTCAGGCAGGTGGGGGCTGGGCTGGGCACAGAGACTGTCCCCGAGTGCTTACAGCCCAGCGCTTCGATCCCTGGCCCGCCTGAAGCCCACCATGACACTGGAGGAGGGACTGTGCAGGGCCGTGCAGGAATGGCAGCACATTAGCAACTCTGACCGGATGATCTACTACGAGATGGCGCAAAAGTGAGTCAGCGTCCTGGGCCCAGGGGCTGCGTGGAGGGTGAGGCGAGTGGGTGAGGGCAGGGTCTGGCCGTGGGGGTGCTCATCAGAGAGGACAAAGGAGAAGGGCTGTCGCTCGGAACGGGGGGCCCGCAGCCCAGAGGCCCTACAGTCCTCCAGAAACCCCTCCCTCACCTTGAGAGTTTGGGTCTTCTGTCCTTCCTCCACCACGAGCTCTGCCCTCCCGAGTTTGACCTACCCTTGCCCTCACATGAAGGTCTCAGGACGGGGCAGGGTGAAGCTGTGAGTCCAGTAGGGGTCCAACTCCGGCCATATGGGCTGGGCTGGGGAAAGAGCTCCACCCGCCAGCCTGCTGCTTCCTTAGTGGTGGCTGGCTGGCGGCCACTGACATAGATTTGGGACCCCCTCTCCTCACGAAAAGTGGCCTGAGTGGGTACCCTGGCATCCCTCAAGAGGCTGGGGAAGCCAGCTGTCATCAGCCCAAGGGTCTCTGGCCCTTCCAGTGTTTGCTCCACGGTAATCCCCTTGGTTTAAGAAACAAAACCAAACAAACAAGCACCTCTCAGAGGAAAGGAAGGCCTGTCCTCTAAGCTCAGCATCCACATCGTCCAGCCTCTCCTGAGCCCTGTCTCCAGGTCTACGTTCCACAACCCTCAGTCCCAACCCAGGGTCCTGGATTTGGGCAAGGACCCCTGTGGGGAACACATGCCTTTTCCAGCCTCTGGCTGTCAGCCCTTCATGTGGCTCTGGATGGGGGGCATGGGGAGGGTGCCCCCTGGGTCAGCCACGTGTCCCGTTGACCTGGTTCAATGCAGCGACCTGGCACTATGCTGTTGAATGCTCTCCAGTGCTGGTGAGGCAGGAAGGGTCCCAGATCTTGTATCAGTTCCAGGAGCAGCTCTCTGCTGTGGACAGCACCTCACAGGGCCTTGACAGCCCCAAGGCACATCCTCTCCCAATCCCTCATTCTTGGCTGCCTTTGTTGGGCTCCAGAACCCAGGCCATTTTCTCAGGGTGGCCTGTGCCTCCGTCACACCCCAGGTTCATGCAATTTGAGGCCGAGGAGGAGATGCAGATCCAGCAGTTGTGGTGGATGCAGTGCGCGCAGGGCCTGCCTCCTCCAGCCCCACCGAAGCTGGATCCTCGGGGGCCCCCAGCCCCGAAAGTGGGCCTTCAGCCAGCCACCCAGGTTCCCACTGGAGTTGAACGCACAGGTAACAGGGGCCCAGGGTTGGCCACTCTTCCCATGTGGATCATTTTCCTTCAAGACAGGGGCATTGGTCTTTCAAGCAAAACAGCCACCGAGGCGGGGGGTGGGGGGTGGGGTCTCAGATGCCCTTTGTTACTATGGGGTATTGACTTGGTCAATCTTGTAACTTCTCTCACACCTCCCTGTCAAAGGACTGCACACAAAGTCTGCCTAAGAAGTGGGCTTGATGGGGACACCCCTGGAAAATTGGAGGTTCCCCACTTCCTTATATGTGACTCTCTTAGATGCCCCCTTACCTCCCCCCTCCAACTGTGCATGAAGCTCCAGGTGGTCCTGACCCCCCCACACCCACATCAATGTCCCCCAACAGTGCCCTCACCAGCGTGCGCTCGGTGGTCAGGAGGTGGACCGGGAGCCCCTCACCTTCCTTCCCTTCCTCCTGCTCTGCCGCAGCCTGTGCTCCCAGGATGTCCGGCCCCAGGGCCCAGCCCTCCCGCCCGAAGCCACACGGGTCCCAGCGACCCCCGGAGCCCAAGGCACCCGAGGACATTCCACCTGAGGCTGTGAGGGAGTATATGGACATCATGGAGGCGCTGGTGGGGCCCGTCCACTCAGCCACAGGCGACTCAGATGCAGAATGGGGAGAGGACGGAAATGAGCTGCAGCAAGAAGAGGACGGCACCTACTCGGACCCGGATCTCTTAAGCTATATCGACAAGCTGTGTTCCCAGGAGGACTTTGTCACCAAAGTAGGCTAGGCCTGGAGACCGGGGTCTGCAAGATGCCAGGGCATGGAACTCTCAGCACCCAAGATCTGGGTTCTGCTCAGGCCGTTGGGACTTAAGCTCAGCTCCTTGTTCCTGAGCCTGGTGTTAGGGGAGGTTTACGCAGATGTTTGTGTGTACATGTTTGTGTCTATCTGTGTGTATGCCTTTGTGTCTGTGTTTGTGCCTCTGTATATGTGCTCTTTTGTGTGTGACTGTGTATGTGCATGTTTGCGTGTGTGTGTGTGTGCGTGCTGACCATCCCCGCCTTGTGGAGGAGAGTGGGGTGGGTCTCTGCTTTTCACTTTCCCTCCTGGCCTTCTTGTCTCACAGGCCACTCCTGGCCAAGGATGCTCACAGCCTCTTCTTTCTGTTCTAGGTGGAGGGAGTCATTCACCCTGGATTCCTGGCAGATTTGCTTTCCCCAGACCCAAAGCTGGATCTCTTGGCCCTAGAGAAGGAGCTGGAGCAGGAGGAAGGGCTCACCCCCGAAGAAGTGAGACAGGGGAGGGAGAGGGACACTCAGGGAGCCAGGGGACCCCACGGGAGGGGGACCCCAGGTGATCCAGGGGACAGGGGAACCCAGATGACCCAGGGGAGCCAGAGGAGGGAGGGATCCCCGGTAGAACAGGGGACACAAGGGACACTCAGGAAGACCAGGGCACAGAGGGACCCCAGTGAACAGGGGAGAGGTAGGGCCCCAGAACAGGAGGGCCACATAGCGCTGTCCATCCCTCCCCTGCCTGGGACACCTGGCATGGGGAAGGGCCCGTTCTGGGGTGGGTGCAGTGCAGGGTGAAAGGAAGGAGAGGATGGGGAGCCGGGAGGGGAGGGAAGGTCACAAAGCTCGGAATCAGTTGCAGGAGGATGGCAGGACTGCCACAGTGTCTGCATTTGGATTCGAGTCCTGGGGTCGCCCGTCCCCTCCTCCCCCCCAGGGCCATTGTCCCACTGCCCAGTGCTCCTCCTCTCACACGTGTGTGTGGAGCCGTCACTGTCCTCCTCCCTCCTACCAGCTGGTGCAGAAACGACTCCTGGCCTTGAAAGAGGACGACAGTGTGCGGGCAGCCCCGAGTCACAGTGCACCCGGAATGGCCTCAAGTCCTTCTGAGTCCGACGCCGGCCAAGGTGCCCAGAGGCACGACCAAGACCCCCATCTAGGGGTCAGTGATGAAGCCTGCCCACCAGAGATTGATTCTCAGGCTCTTCATAGGCTCATCCAAACAGACACTGCCCTGTGCAGGCCCAAAGTCTTTGTTCCCTCTGGAGGACGTCAGGAGTTCTCTATATTCCGGCCCGTACGGCTCTCCCCTCCCCAGGGTCAAAGGCGCACCGGCCCTCTACTGAGATCCAGGGATGCGTCTGTTCTTAGAAAGGCCTCTCCTCTTCGGGAGGCCCGAGTGCCCAGGGACGGGTCCAGTGAGAACGAGGAGGTGCTCCAAAGCGTCTTCATCGTAGACTCTCAGCATATACTGGTGCCTTTCGGGATGTCCCTCAGTCCTGCACATGTCTCAGCCCTGGCTTCCTCTGGAGGCTGGGGGGCCCAGAGTGCTCCCCAGTCCCCCTCCTCTCAGAGAAGAGGCCTCAGCCCAGCTCCACCAGCCGCTCCCAAGTCGAGGAAGCGGGCTCTGTGTGGACGCCCAGCCGCTGCTGAGAAGCTGCCCATCCCCGGGGCTGGCCTCGGCGTCTCTGGGAGGCCAGCCTTGGCTCTGGGGCTGGCTCGCCCCTCACAGCTGAGAAAGAGAAAGCGTGACCCGTTTGACACAAAGAAGCGTGGGAAGAGGAGGAAGAAGCACTGCAGCCAGTAGGGAACAGCTGGGCCGGCCCTCCAGGGCGAGGCCCCAGGGCAGCCCCCTGGGGAGCCTAGGGGCTCCTCCTCCTCCCAGTGCTGATCCTGGATGATGTGGGGGGAAGGGAGCGGGGCAGGACCACCAGGGTGGGGAGGGGGAGCGGGATTGTGGGGGGGTTAGGGAGGTGGGGGAGGTGGGTGTGGGAGGAGGAACTTTGGAGTGATGTATGTAAATTGTGAACAAAGATCGTTTTCGTGGGAAATGCTCTCAGGCCACTGTCATCTTGTTGGTGTTGAGCTGCTCCACAGAGAGCGATCCTGAGAGGAAGGAAGGATGAGGGAGGTCACAGGAGCTCTGGGTCTACAGGTGGCCACACCTTTCCTCCACATAGACAAGGACTCCTCAGGCTGCCCCTGGGAACGCACAGCTCTCACTTTCCCCAGGGACCCCCTCATCAGCCCCTTCTCTAACGCCTGCTTGGCTAGGGCCCTTCTGGGGCATCTGTACCGTCTTCTGCATCCCTGAACCTTCTGGGGAGGCAGAGCTGCTCTTGTGCCTTTCAGCCCTCTGGACACTCACCAGTTTCTAGGATGGAGCCTGGAGACGGCCCTTGTCATTATGGAGCTTCTCTCTGCTTTCCTCATGTGGCCAGACGACGGCGCTGGGATGACCCTCCGCTCATCCAGGGTTTCCTGTGTGGGTGGCCTGACCAGAGACGAAAAGTCTTGGCCATGGGGACGGGACTGTCTGCCTCATCGTAGCGGGAGCATCCTCTAGTCCCACTGGGATTATTGCAATGTGGAGAGTGGTGGAGGCAGCTACCTCTTCATCCCAATGAGGATGCAACAAGGGGAACGGGTGTGGGGAGATTCATGGGGCACCCGTTAAAGGTGTGTATAAGGGAAAGGGCAGTTGGGCCCCTTTGTGGAACTTGTGGGATTTCTGTGCAGCAGCATCTCGTTCAACTGAGGGAGGAGGACCCATGTGGCTGTGGCCGTGGGGACTGGCGTCCGGGGCCTCCGGGTCTGCAAAGACACCCCAGAGCTACTGTCCCTTCCCTTTGCACCCATGGCTGGACGTGTGTGTGTACTGGTATCAACACTGGTTTGTATCCCCATAGGAAACAGGTCCTCCTAACAAACTATGACCACGTTTCACAAGAACAGCTTGCTCACAGGGGCGGCAGGGGGTGGGAGAGGTGTCTGTGGCCCCAGATCTGAGTGGGAGCTGGGATCCATGCTGAGGAGTGTGGAGGCCTCAGTCACCGTCCTGTGGGTGTCGGCAGAGGCTTCGAATCATCAGAGCAGGGGAAATGACCCCCTCATTAGAGTGAGATGAGCAAACAATGAGGGGCAGGGAGTAGACCCCCGCTGTCTCCCAGAAGTGCCTCCCCTCCCAGTCCGCTTAGCCTCTGTCACAGCCTGTGCTGGCCCACCTCTGAAGCCCCTTCCTCCTAAAGCACTGAGATGCTCTGATCTTTTATGGACCTGCCCTGGGCCTCACCCCCCCTTCCCTGCTGGCCAAAGGCTCTTCTCCTGCTTCTGACTTCTGATTCCTTCCCCAGGACCCAGGCAGGTGTTAGGACAACAGAGATTCCCTGAACATGACCCCTACACCACCAGCATGCAAAACTGGGGCCGCAGGCTTCCACAGGTGGCATGACTCTCTGCTGGACCCTGCAAAGAGCTTGGAGAAGAAAGGGGCTCATGTCTCTCCACCTCCACAGAATCTGTAGGTCAGCCTCACAGGTCCCCCTCTGTCCAGGTGGGCAGCACATATGTGCTCCCAGCCCTCCTTGACCCTTTGTGAAAGAAAGTTTTTGCAGCTTAGTAGTCTGATATTAGGCAAGGTGTCTCAGGGCTTGTTCCTTTTGAAGCCCTACAGGAGAATCTGTTTCCTCTCCCCTTCTGTCTTCTAGAGGCTGCCTGCATTCCTTGGAATTAGTCCCTTCTTCCATCTTCAAAGTGCATCACTTTAATCTCTGCTTCCCTCATCACATGGTCTCTCCAACTCTGACTCTTCCTGTGTCCCTCCTACACAGCTCTTTGTGTTTATATATAGCCCACCCAGAAAATTTAGGATAATCTCTTCATCTCAAGATTTTTTACTTAGTCACAGCTGCAAAGTCCATTTTTCCATACAAGGTAACGTGCACATATTGTCATAGGAGGGGTTAAACACGGACGTTTTGGGGGAACCAGAATTTACCCTACTAGAAGGAATCCACAAGAATACCTACCATCAGAATCCACATGAATAACAGACTATGACCAAGTGGAGTTTATTCCAGGGATGCAAGCCTTGTTTAATGGTAAAAACTCATCAATGTAATCTACCAGATTGACTCTAAAGAGGAAACACGTACTGTTACACCAATTAACACAGAACAGGCACTGAACGAGATTCAACGCCCATTCATATTAAAAGTGCTCAGGAAACTAGGAATAGAAGGGCACTACCTCAACCTAATAAAGAACCTCTACAAAAAACCTACTTCTAACATCACATGAAATGGTGAAAGAATGAATGCTTTTCCCTGAGTTCAAAAACAAGGTTAGAAGGTCCACTCTTATCTTAGTTTTCAACTTAGTACTTTAGATTCTAGTTACTGTAGTATAGCAAGAAAAGGAAAAAAGAGGCATACATATTAGAAAAGAAGAAATATAACTGTCATTCTTTACAGATGACATAATTGTCTACATAGAAAATTCCAAGGAATGTATAAGTAGACTCATAATAAATTATAATAGCTTGCTTTAGCAGGATCTCAGAATATAAAATCAATACATAAACATTAATACACAACATTGATCATATTTCCATATACTAGTAACAAACTGAACGACTGAAAACCAAAATTTAAAACATATTAAATAGGTTCCAGTTCAAGATGGCAACATAGGAAGATCCTGAACCCACCTCCTCCCACAAACACACCAAAGCTACAGCTACATATGGAAAAATTTCCTCTGAAGAAAACTAAAAGATGGTGGAGCAACCCCTTCACATCAGGAAAACCAGAGGGAAACCACATCAAAACAGGTAGGAAAGGCTGAGACACAATTTTGCCATGAACCCCATCCTTGGTGTGGAGACACACAATTAGGAAGGAACTCAAAACCTGGAGCTTCTTCCTGAGAGGTGAAGGGTATGGACCCCACATTGGGCACTCCAAATTTTAAGGCTGGCACCTGAGAGATAGACCCTCAAAACATCTGACTTTGAAGACCAACAAGGCACATCCCATGAGACCCACAGGGCTGTGGTGAACTGAGGAACAGCTCTTAAAGGGCCTGTGCACAGACTCACCTGTCCCAGGGCCAAGTGTAGAAGCAGCCCTTTGAAAAGCACTCTGACTTTCTGTGAAAGAGACTCACTTCCCAATTTTAAAGCATTAATCTGAGGAACAGGGGCCTGCTGGAATACTCCCCAGGGACAGAGGCTGGCGGGTGCCATCTTCCTGCTCTCTCTCTGCCTTCATAAAACTGAAAGGTGCCATCTTTTTTCCCCTTTTTCCTTTCCTGCAGGTGACAGCTTTGTGCTCCAGCCAGCTGGCTCCTTCTTCCCTGCTCTTCCTCTGTCTTGCTATATATATATATATTTTTTCTTCTTTTCTTTTTTTTCTTTTCCCTCTTTCCCTTTATTCAAATGGTGTCATCTTTGCACTCTTCCCACCGCCTCACTCAGCCAGTAAGCATCATCTTCACACTTTCCTTCTGATGTGCTCCAGAGAGCCAGAATCTCCAAGACAGGAGATCCCATTTTTGTGGCCTCCACTCAGGGGATGCTCCTTGATCACCTGGCTCTGGAGGCCAGGAGGGATTTCTTTTCTGGGTCCCATGGGACTGTAACAATTGGAGAGACAGTTCTTGGCAGGATACCACCCCCAGGATGTACCACTACACATCAGACTGAGACACAGCCCCAGCCTTTACATGAAAAAGGCCTATTTGCTAGTAGGGACAAGACTTAAGAGCAGGCTTCAGGTTCAGCACACATCTAGAGGCTACGGATGTGCTCTCGGGGAAGGTAGGCTGGGGGTGCCATCTCTCCACCCTCACTCTTCCTTACTACAGTTCACTGGTATCTCCCAGAATGGAGCTTGTACACTTATCTGAAGCACTGTTTTCTTGTGACTGCTCCCCAGGGAACACCTTCAGATTGCTTGCTTCTGGGGCGCAGCAGGGCTTCCACTTGCAATCTCACAAGACTAAATACATTTGCATTCTTTAAAAGCTGTTACCAAGTTTTCTGGCTTCCTATCAAGCTGAATCTAGGTGCTGCCTGAGATCCTCCACTTTGGGTTGCTCATTTGTCTTGGCACACCCTCAAGTGCTGGGATGGTGTGCCAGGTCTATTAAAAATAAACTGCTTAGACAATCACAAAGGTTTGAGAGGCAACCAAGAGTAGACGGGGTTAAATGACAAGGTTCATCTGTCACACAGCTCTTCAAGACTGGGAGATGTGGCTATTTCACTTAATGCATAGAAACCAACACAGAGAGTCAAGCAAAATGAAGAAAGGGAGGACTATACTCCAAAAAAAGAACAAAATAAAACCTCAGGAAAAAAATCTTAATGAAATGAACATAAGTAATTTACTTGATAAAGAGTTCAAAGTTATGGTCATAAAAATGCTCACTGAACTCAGAAGGAAAATGGATGAAAACAGTGAGAACTTCAACGAAGAAATAGAAGATATAAGAAAGTTCCAAATAGAAGTCACGGAACTGGAGAATGCAATAACTGAACTTAGAAATACAGTAGATGAAGCACAAGAAAGAATAGGTGAACTCAAAGACAGGTCAGAGGAACTCATCCAATCAGAGAATAAGGAAGAAAAAAGAATGAAAATAATGAATATAGCTTAAGGGATTTATGGCACATCAAATGGAATAAAATTCACCTTATAGGAACTCCAGAAGGAGAAGAGAAAAGGGGGCAGAAAACATTTGTAGAAATAATATCTGAAAACTTTTCCTAACCTGGGGAAAGAAACAGACATCCAGATACAGGAAGCCCAGAGAGCTCCAAAGCAGATCAACCTAAAGAGATCCATACCAAGAAATATTAAAATTAAAATGTCAACGTTAAAGATAACAAGGGAATCTTAAAATCACCAAGAGAAATACAACTTGTTATATAACTTGTTATATACAACTTGTTATATAACATCAACCTAAAAAGCTTCTACACAGAAAAATAAACAATCAACAAAATGAAAGGGCAAGCTACAGAATGGGAGAAAATATTTGCAAATCATGTACGTGATAAGGTGTTAATATCCAAAATATATAAGGAACTCATACAATGGCTATATCTGTATCTATATCTATATATAGATATAGATAGATATAGATTTTCAAACAATTCAATTAAAACTTGGGCAGAAGAACTGAATAAAAAATTTTCCAATGAAGACATCCAGATCACCAACAGGTTCATGAAAAGATGCTCTACATCACTAATCACCAGGGAAATGCAAATCAAAACTACAACGAGATATCACCTCAAAGAGACTAAGAGGTAACAAATGTTGACAAGGATGCAGAAAAGGAAACCCTTGTGCACTGTTGGTGGGAATGTAAATTGGTACAGCCGCTATGGTAAACAATATGGAGTCTCCTCAAAAAATTAAAAAGAAAACTACCATACATTAGCAATCCTGCTTTGGGTATATATATATCCAAAGAAAATGAAATCACTATTTCAAAGAGATATCTGCACTCGCACGTTCATTGCAGCATTATTCACAATTGCCGAGAGATGGAAACAACCAAAGTGTCCATACATGGATAAATGGATATAGAAGATGTGGTATGTACATAGATGGAATATTATTCAGCCATGAAAAAGAAGAAAATCCTGCCACTTGCAACAACATTTATGGATCCTTGGGGCATTATGATGAGTGAAATAAGTCAGAGAGAGAAAAATAAATACTGTATGATGTAACTAAATTGTAGACTCTAAAACAGCCAAACCCAGAGAAACAGACAATAGAATGGTTGTTGCTAGGGGTTGGGGTTGGGGGAAATGGGGAGATGTTGACCAAAGGGTAAAATATCCAGTTAGCACATGAATTTCTGGGAATCTAATCTACAGCATGGTGATTGCAGTTAACAGAACTGTATTATATACTTGAAAGTTGCTAAGAGACATCTTAAATGTTCTCACCAAAAAAAATGGTATTTATGCGAGGTAACGGAGGTGTGTTAACTAGCTCCGCTGTGGTAATCATTTCACAACATGTAACATACCAACAGGTTGTACACCTTAAACTTACACAATGCTATATGTCAATTACATCTCAATAAAGTTAGAAAAAATACAGAAAACAGACTGTTGCACAACATTCAAGCAAAAATACTAGTTTTGGACTGCTTTTTCTTGAATTTAGTCATTGTTCCTTCTTGAATCTGTTTTCTATCACATGATAGCAGACTCATACAGGCAGCTTACTTCTGATCAGGCGCAGCCAAAGAGAAGCAACTGATGGTATATGGGAGTTTAGGGATAAGCTATGAGATTTCTCCCTTTCTTCCTCTACTTTGTGAAGATTCTCCAGCAGCAACTGTGTAACTTCCACGGCTCCAACTCCAATGAGACAGAACTGGTATGGTCTGACATTGATGATCATTTAACCTGGCCCTGGACGCCTTTACAACCCTCTCCTTAACTTTGCCTTTCCAGCACAGGGGTACAAGTAAATTCCTGTTCCTACTAATCACTCCATTATCTAGGTGGCCCTTCTTTACTTCTCAGAAGTTTCATCACTGGTGTTCTTAATACCCTGTATTAAATTTATTTGCAAAGACTTGAAACAATTTCTATTTTATTTGTTATGGGCAAATACAGTCTAATAAAATTTCCAAATATTAAAAAAATTAGAAGACACATGAAATCTCAAAATGGGGAAATGTTAGCCACGTTTAGGAAGAAAATGTACTAATATTATTGGAGGAGAGAATTCAGGAATTGGGAGATAACACTAATGAGTTTGGAAGGTATAAGACTGTGGAGAAGTTTGAATGGTGGGCTTCATGCCACAGGAAATAGGGAGTGATTCAAAGTTCTATAAAGATTGTGCTCACTTCAGCAGCACATACACAAAGTTTTATAAGATTAATCTGAAAGTGGTAGGCAGTTTGGAGTATGCGATGGAGTGATGTCAAAGAAAAATTGCACCGGATGGTTAAACAGGCAAGGAGTACTTTACTCAAGATGATTCTGTAATAGGGGAGAGACACTGAACTCCGTTCTGCTGAAACAAAAGGCATGGAAGTTTTTAGATGCCAGGATGAGCTGTAGGAAAAATAGTAGAGGATGCTGGGGAGGAGGTTGGTCAATATAATTAGACCATCTCTGTTTGCTTTGGCTCTTATCAAAGTTAGGCTCCTATACTCCCCACAGAGACTGGGAACTAGGGGCAATACCTTTCTTGAAGGTTATATTTCAAAGAGCTGACTCCCAGGTCCTTGAGAAAGACATTTCTGGGTTGGAAAATTATCAAGTGACTAGGAGAAAATTTACATCTCAAAGGGGCAGAGAAAGAATTTATAATTTCAAGCTTCTTAAAGTAAATGTTTTCAGAAAAGGGAGGTTAGGGGCCTATGGTAAAGAAAAATCCTGTCTGAAGTTTAGCCAAACTGAGGGACACATTAAGGCCATCTTGATCAGTAGTTAAAATTAGCATTATCTTCAGGAAGATTATTTTATAAAGAAAAGCAATGCTTTAGGAACTTTCTCAGAAGAATCAAAAGTAACTGTCTGCTAGTTAGATACAGGTCAGGAATAATGAGAAAGGGCAGTTACAAAGTAAACTCAACTAATGTTCTCTGTGTTGTAGCTTTAATAAAGATGAAATAAGTAGAAAAAAAATAATCCATTGGTACACGGTGAGAGCCAATTGGATGGACTGCCCAATTAGAAATACTTCTTTATTTTCTAGTCATTATCAGTCACGGATTAACAAACCTACTTTTATTAGATATACTTCTGTCTAGGGATTGAGAAATATCAATTATTTAAACTTAATCACTACTTTATTTCTGTGAGATTTTTAAAAATATACTTTGGGGAAAAGTAATGGAAGAGTGATATAGCACTAAAACATTGAAGTGAATGACATAATAAGATCCTATCTTTCTCAATTTAAGGAGAAAAAAAGGGAGGGCAAAAGAAATGGGCAGAAAGTAAGTTTACCAACCAGTCATTGTGTCAAGTGTTTTCATATATTTCTCTAATTTAATACTCACAAAACAATGAGACATAAGGAAGATATTTATCCCATTCCATAGATGAAACTCTATTTACAAAGTAATATATCAACCATTTGTAGAGCTGACCCTTGAATTTAAGGCCTTACGTCTGTGGAAATGCAAGAGCCAAACCCTGCTAATACAAGGTGCTTAGAAGAGGTAGACTTCAGTGAGCAGGAAAATCAGAGCATGCGTGAACTGATGACAAGTTTTGCTGATCTAGCAGCTTTGTGAGATTTGTCTAGATTCAAAGGCCCTTGCTCTACTAAACCATCAAATTAGAGGTGGTCTCCTTCTGAAACAACCAATATTTGCAGAGCTATTCAGACTTTGGGTCATGGTATTTTTTCAAGGATTAACTATTATCACTGGCTTTTCAAATTTTAACTTTAGAAAGTCCTTGCTTTTGTTGGAAGCAATGTTAAATTTTGATGCAGTTGTTTGCAGGGATGAACTTGGTCGCCCTCTGGAGGCTATGATGACATGCGTCATGGAGCTTTGTGATGACAAGGGCATGGAGCAATGTGATGAGAGCGATAATGGAGCATTGTGATGACAATGAAATGGAGCATTGTGATGCCAAGTGTCATGGTTCTTTGTGATGACAAAGTCATGGAGCATTTTGATGACAAGGGCGTTGTGCATTGTGATGAGAAGGGCAGGCAGCCTTGTGATGACAGGGTCATGGAGCAATTTGATGAAAAGGGTCAAGGAACATTTTGATGACATGGGTTATGGAACATTTTGATGTCAGGGGTCATGGTACATTTTCATGACAGGGGTTATGGACCATTGTGATGACAGGGGAGTGGGTGTATTGTGATGACTAGTGAGGGAACATTTTGATATCAGTGGTGAGGGAGCATTTTGATAAGACATGCAAGGAGCATTGTGATGACAAATTTTATGGAGAATTGTGATGACATGGGTCATGGAGCACTGCGCTGACAAGCGCATGGAACATTGTGATGACAAGTGTCATGGAGCATTGAGTGGACAAAGGGACGGAGCATTGTGATAACAAGTGTCACTGAGCATTGTGATGAAATGTTCATGGAGCATTGTTGTGACAAAGTTCACAGGGCCTTGTGATGATGAGGGCATGGGTCATTGTGATGACACAGGTCATGAAGCCTTGTGATAACTGGAGTTACGGAGCATTGTGAGAACTGGGGTCATGGAGCATTGTGATGACAAAGGCATGAAGCATTGTGATGACAGTGGCATGGAGCAATTGTCTGACAAGTTTCATGGATAATTGTGTTGACTCTGGGCATGGCACATTGTGATGACTAGGGCATGGAGTATTGTGAAAACAGGTGTCAGGGAGCATTGTGATGACATATTTCATGTTCCATTGTGATGACAATCGTATGGAGCATTGTGATGTCAATTGATTTGGAGGATTGTGATGACATAGGTAATGGATCATTGTGATGACAAGGGCTTGGATCATTGTGATGACAAGGGTCAAGGAGCATTGTGATGACAATCCTATGGAGCATTGTGATGTCAAGTGATTTGGAGGATTGTGATGACAAAGGTAATGGAGCATTGTGATGACAAGGGCTTGGATCATTGTGATGACAAGGGTCAAGGAGCATTGTGATGACAACAGCCATTGAGAATTTTGTTGAAAATGTCGTGAAGCATTTTGTTGACACAGGAATGGAGCTTGCAATGAAAGGGGTCATGGGGCATTTCGATGATATGTGCATGGAGAATTGTGATGACAAGGGACATGGAGCACTGTGATGAGAACTGTCATGGAGCATTGTGATGACAAGGACGTGGAGAATTGTGATGACAAGGGACATGGATCACTGTGATGACCAAAGCATGGAGCATTGTGATGGCAAGACCGTGGAGCATTGTGATGAGAAGACCATGGATAATTGTGATGACGAGCGTCATGGAGCACTGTAATGACAAGGGCTATGGAGCATTGTGATGTCAGGGGACATGGAGCATTTTGATGAATAGGATAATGGAGCATTTTGATGACATGGCTTATGGAACATTGTGATGTCATACGTCATCGAACATTGTGACGATAAGTGCATGTAGCATTGTGATGACTGGAGTCATTGAACATTGTGATGACAGGGGTGAGGTAGTATTGTGATGAATAGTGATGTAACATTGTGATATCAGTGGTGAGAGAGCATATTGATGAGAAGTGCATGGAGCATTGTGATGAAAATGTAAATGGAGCATTGTGATGACAAGATTGTGGAGCACTGTGATGACAATCGCATGGTGCCTAGTGATGACATGTGTCATGGAGCATTGTGCTGACAAGCACATGGAGCATTGTGATGACAACGGTCATGGAGCATTGTGCTGAGCAAGGCATAGAGTATTGTGATGACAAGGGTCAAAGAGCATTGTGATGAAAATTTCATGGAGCACTGAGTTTAAAAATGTCACAGAGACTGTTGATGACGAGGGCATGGACCACTGTGATGACAAAGTTCATGAAGCACTGTGATGACTGGAGTCACGGAGCATTGTGATAACAAGGGCATGGAGCATTGTGATGACAAGGGCATGGAACATTGGTCTAATAAGTTTCATGGATTATTGCAATGACAGTTGGAATGGCACAGTGTGATGACAACGGCATGGATTATTGTGAAGACCAGGTCATGCAGTATTGTGAAGACTGGTGTCAGGGAGCATTGTGATGACATATGTAATGGTCCATTGTGAAGACAATGGTATGGAGCATTGTGATGCCAAGTGTCATGGAGGATTCTGATGACAAAGGTAATGGAGCATTGTGATGACAATGGCTTGGAACATTGTGATGACAAGGGTCAGGGAGCATTGTGCTGGCAAGTGTATGGAGAATTGTGATGACACGGGTCATGGAGCATTTGAATGACAAGCTTCTGGAGTATCTTGATGACAATGGCATGGAGCATTGTGATGAAAACGGCATGGGGCATTGTGATGATAAAGGCATGGAGCCTCTTTGAGCCAGGTTTCAAGGAGCATTCTGAGGAGAAGAGTCAGGGAGCATTGTGATGACAAGTGTATTGAGAATTGTGATGACAAAGGTCATGGAGCATTGTGAGGAAAAAGGCATGGAGTATTGTGATGACAGGCATCATGGAGCGTTGTGATGACAACTGTTATGGAACATTGTGACCACAAGGGTTTGGAGCATTGTGATGACAGAGGTCATGGATCATTTTGATTTCAAGGAGCATGGAGCATTGTGATGACAAGGGCATGAAACAATGTGATCCCAAGGTTCATTGAGGATTGTGATGACATTGGTAATGGAGTATTGTGATGACAAGTGCATTGAGCATTGTAATGACAAGGTCATGTGGCATTTTGCTGACAAAGTCTTGGAATATTTTGGTGACAGGTATCACGGAGCACTGTGATGACAAGCGTAACGGAGCACTGTGAATACAGGGGTCATGGAGCACTGGGATGACAAGGGCATGGATCATTGTGATGACAAGTGTAATGGAGCATTGGGATGAAAATGTTCATGGAGTATTGTGATGACCAGGGAAATGGAGCGTTTTGATGACAGGGGTCATGGAGCATTGTAATGACAGGGGTCATGGAGCATTGTGATGACAAGGTACTGGAGCATTGGGCTGAAAATATTCATGGAGTATTGTTATGAGAGGTGTCATGGAGCATTGTGATGACTAGGTACTGGAGCATTGTGATGAGAAGACCATGGAGCCTTGTGATGATATGTCTCATGGAACAATCTGATGAAAAGGGGCATGGAGCATTGTGATTACAGGGGTCGTGGAGCACTGTGATGACAAGGGCATGGAGCATTGGGATGAGAAGGCCATGGAGCCTTGTCATCAAAGGGTTCAAGGAGCATACTGACGACAAGTGTCAGGGACCATTGTGATGACAAGGGTATAGAGCATTGTGGTGACAAAAATCATGGAGCATTGTGATGAGAAGACCATGGATAATTGTGATGACGAGCGTCATGGGGCGTTGTGATGATAAGTGTTATGGAACATATTGATCACAAGGATTTGGAGCATTGTGATGAGAGAGGTCATGGAGCATTATGATTTCATTGTGATGACAATAGCATGAAGCATTATGATGGTGGGCATGGTGCATTGTGATGACAGGGTTCATGGAGCATTGAGATGAAAAGGGGCATGGAACATTGTGATTACTGGGTTCTTGGAGCATTGTGATGACAGGTGTAATGGAGCATTGTGATGGCAAGGGCATGGAGCTCTGTGATGAGAAGGCCATGGAGCATTCTGATGACATGCGTCATGGAGCTTTGTGACGACAAGGGCATGAAGCAATGTGATGAGAGCGATCATGGAGCATTGTGATGACAATGTCATGGAGCATTGTGATGCCAAGGGTCATGGATCTTTCTGATGACAAAGTCATGGAGCATTTTTATGACAAGGGTGTTGTACATTGTGAAGAGAAGGGCAGGGAGCATTGTGATGACAGGGTCATGGAGAAATTTGATGAAAAGGGTCATGGAACATTTTGATGAAAGGGGTTATGAAACATTGTGATGTCAGGGGTCATGGAATATTTTCAGGACAGGGGAGTGGGTGTATTGTGATGACTAGTGAGGGAACATTTTGATATCAGTGGTGAGAGAGCATTTTGATAAGACGTGCAAGGAGCATTGTGATGACAAGGTTTATGGAGCATTATGATGACATGGGTATTGGAGCACTCCTCTGACAAGCGCATGGAACATTGTGATGACAAGTGTCATGGAGCATTGAGTTGACAAAGGGACGGAGCATTGTGATAACATGTGTCACGGAGCATTGTGATGAAAAGTTCATGGAACATTGTGGTGACAAAGTTCACAGAGCCTTGTGATGATGAGGGCATGGATCATTGTGATGACACAGGTCATGAATCCTTGTGATGACTAGAGTCAAGGAGCATTGTGAGAACTTGGGTCATGGAGCATTGTGATGACAAGGGCATGAAGCATTGTGATGACAGTGGCATGGAGCATTGTGATGCCAAGTGTCATGGAGGATTGTGATGACAAAGTTAATGGAGCATTGTGATGACAATGGCTTGGAGCATTGTGATGACAAGGGTCAAGGAGTATTTGGATGACAAGCTGTGAAGTATTTGGTGACAATGGCATGGATTATTGTGAGGAAAATGGCATGGGGCATTGTGATGAAAACAGCATGGAGCCTTTTCTTGACAGGGTTCAAGGATCATTTTGACGACAAGAGTCAGGGAGCATTGTGATGAGAAGTGTATTGAGAATTGTGATGACAAAGGTCATTGAACATTGTGATGAAAAGGGCTTGGAGTATTGTGATGACAGGCATCATGGAGCGTTGTGATGACAAGTGTTATGGAACATTGTTATCACAACGGTTTGGAGCATTGTGATGACAGAGGTCATGGATCATTTTGATTTCAAGGAGCTTGGAGCATTGTGATGACAAGGGCATGAAGCAATGTGATCCCAAGGTTCATGGAGGATTGTGAGGACAATGGTAATGGAGTATTGTGATGACAAGCGCAGAGAGCATTGTAATGACAAGGTCATGTAGCATTTTGATGACAAAGGCATGGAGCATTGTGATGAGAGGTGTCATGGAGCACTGTGATGACAAGTGTCAGAGAGAATTGTGAATACAGAGGTCATGGAGCAGTGGGATGACTAGGGCATGGATCATTTTGATGACAATGGTCATGCAGTTTGGGTTGAATATATTCATGGAGTATTGTGATGACAGGGGTCCTGGAGCATTGTGATGAAAAGGGTGGGGGAGTATTGTGATGAATAGTGATGTAACATTGTGATATCAGTGGTGAGAGAGCATATTGAAGAGAAGTGCATGGAGCATTGTGATGACAAGATTGTGGAGCACTGTGATGACAAGCGCATGGTGCATTGTGATGACGTGTCATGGAGCATTGTGCTGACAAGTGCATTGAGCATTGTGATGACAACGGTCATGGAGCATTGAGCTGAGAAAGGCAGAGAGTATTGTGATGACAAGGGTCAAAGAGCATTGTGATGAAAATTTCATGGAGCATTGAGGTTAAAAATGTCACAGAGACTGCTGATTATGTGGGAATGGACCATTTTGATGACAAAGGTCATGAAGCATTGTGATGACTGGAGTCACGGAGCATTTTGATAACAAGGCCATGGAGCATTGTGATGACAAAGGCATGGAACATTGGTCTAATAAGTTTCATGGATTATTGCAATGTCAGTTGGAATGGCGCATTGTGATGACAAGGGCATGGAGCATTGTGAAGACCACGTCATGCTGTACTGGGAAGACAGGTGTCAGGGAGCATTGTGATGACATATATAATGGCCCTTTGTGATGACAATGGCATGGAGCATTGTGATGTCAAGTGTCATGGAGGATTCTGATGAGAAATGTAATGAAGCTTTTTGATGACAATGCCTTGGAGCATTGTGATGACAAGTGTCAAGGAGCATTGTGCTGGGATGTGCATGGAGAATTGTGATGTCACGGGTCATGGAGCATTTTGATGACAAATTTGTGGAGTATTTTGATGACAATGGCATGGAGCATTGCGATGAAAATGGCATGGGGCATTGTGATGAATATGGCATGGAGCCTTTCAGTGACAGGGTTCAAGCAGCATTCTGATGACAAGAGTCAGGTAGCATTGTGATGACATGTGTTATGCAACATTGTGATCACAATGTTTTGGAGCATTGTGATGACAGAGTCATGGATCATTTTGATTTCAAGGAGCATGGAGCATTGTAATGACAAGGGCATGAAGCAATGTGATCCCAAAGTTCATGGAGGATTGTGATGACATTGGCAATGCAGTTTTGTGATGACAAGCGCATAGAGCATTGTAATGACAAGGTCATGTAGCATTTTGCTGACAAAGCCGTGGAGCATTGTGATGACAGGTATCATGGAGCACTTTGGTGGCATGCGTCACTGAGCATTGTGAATACAGGGGTCATGGAGCATTGGGATGACAAGGGCATGGATCCTTGTGATGATAAGCGTCATGGAGCATTGGGCTGAAAATGTTCATGGAGTATAGTGATGACAGGGATCATGGAGCATTGTGATGAGTAGGGAATTGAGCATTGTGATGACAAGAGTCCCGTATCACTGTGTTGTCAATGGTCATGGAGTGTTGTGATGACAGTGGTCATGGAGCTTTGTGATGACATTGGTCATGGAGCATTGTGATGAGAAGGTCATGGAGCATTGGGCTGAACATATTCATGGAGTATTGTGATTACAGGGGTCATGGAACATTGTGATGAGAAGGAAATGTAGCATTGTGTATAGAAGAGCATGGAGACTTGTGATGACAAATCTCATGGAGCATTCTGATGAAAAGTGGCATGGAGCATTGTGATTACAGGAGTCTTGAACATTGAGATGACAAGTGTCATGGACCCTTGTGAATGCCAAGGCCGTGAACATTGTGATGGCAGGAGTCATGGAGCATTGTTATGACAGGGGTAATGGAGCATTGTGATGAGAAGGACATGGAGCATTGGTCTGAAATATTTCATGGATTATTGTGATGAGAGTGGGCATGGAGCATTGTGATGACAAGGGCACAGAACACTGTGATACAAGAGTCAATGAGGTTTGCAATGACAAGGACATGGAGCATTGTGATGAGAAAGGCATCGAGCATTGTGATGACAAGTGTCATGGAGCTTTGTGATGACAATGATATGGAGCATTGTGATGCCAAGGGTCATGGAGCTTTGTGATGACAAATGTCATGGAGCATTTTGATGACAAGGGTGTGGTGCATTGTGATGAGAAGGGCAGGGAGTATTTTGGTGACAAGGTTATGCAGGAATTTGATGAAAAGTGTAATGGAACATTTTGAAGACAGGGGTTATAGAACATTGTGATGTCAGGGGTCATGGAGCTTTGGGATGAAAAGGATCATGGAGCATTTTGATGACAGGGGTTATGGAACATTGCGATGTCAGAGATCATGGAACATTGTGATTATAAGGGGATGTAGCATTGTGATGACAGGGGTCATGGAATATTGTGATTACAGGGGTGAGGGAGTATTGTGACGACTAGTGATGTAGCACTGTGATAACTCTTGTGAGAGAGCATTTTGATGAGAAATGCATGGAGCATTGTGATTACAAGGTTTATGGAGCATTGCAATGAAAAGTTTCTGGACCGTTGTGAGGAAAAGCACATGGCACATTGTGATGACAAGGGACATGGAATATTTTTCTGCCAAAGTCATGGAGCATTGTGATGACAATGATCATGGTGCATTGTGATGAAATGTTCATGGTACATTGTGGTTCCAAATGTCACAGGGCCTTGCGATGACACGGGCATGGACCATTGTGATGGCAAACGCTATGTAGCATTGTGATGACTGGAGTCACGGAGCATTTTGATGACAGGGGTAATGGAGCATTGTGATGAGAAGGACATGGAGCATTGGTCTGAAATATTTCATGGATTATTGTAATGAGAGTGGGCATGGAGCATTTTGATGACAAGGGCACGGAACACTGTGATACAAGAGTCAAAGAGGTTTGTAATGACAAGGACATGGAGCATTGTGATGAGAAGGGTATTGAGCATTGTGATGACAAGTGTCATGGAGCTTTGTGATGACAATGATATGGAGCATTGTGATGCCAAGGATCATGGAGTTTTGTGATGACAAATGTCATGGAGCATTTTGATGACAAGGGTGTGGTGCACTGTGATGAGAAGGGCAGGGAGTATTTTGGTGACAAGGTTATGCAGGAATTTGATGAAAAGTGTAATGGAACATTTTGAAGGCAGGGGTTATAGAACATTGTGATGTCAGGGGTCATGGAGCTTTGGGATGAAAAGGATCATGGAGCATTTTGATGACAGGGGTTATGGAACATTGCGATGTCAGAGATCATGGAACATTGTGATTATAAGGGGATGTAGCATTGTGATGACAGGGGTCATGGAATATTGTGATTACAGGGGTGAGGGAGTATTGTGACGACTAGTGATGTAGCACTGTGATAACTCTTGTGAGAGAGCATTTTGATGAGAAATGCATGGAGCATTGTGATTACAATGTTTATGGAGCATTGCAATGAAAAGTTTCTGGACCGTTGTGAGGAAAAGCACATGGCACATTGTGATGACAAGGGACATGGAATATTTTTCGGCCAAAGTCATGGAGCATTGTGATGACAATGATCATGGTGCATTGTGATGAAATGTTCATGGTACATTGTGGTTCCAAATGTCACAGGGCCTTGTGATGACACGGGCATGGACCATTGTGATGGCAAACGCTATGTAGCATTGTGATGACTGGAGTCACGGAGCATTGTGATGACAGGGGTAATGGAGCATTGTGATGAGAAGGACATGGAGCATTGGTCTGAAATATTTCATGGATTATTGTAAGGAGAGTGGGCATGGAGCATTTTGATGACAAGGGCACAGAACACTGTGATACAAGAGTCAAAGAGGTTTGTAATGACAAGGACATGGAGCATTGTGATGAGAAGGGCATCGAGCACTGTGATGACAAGTGTCATGGAGCTTTGTGATGACAATGATATGGAGCATTGTGATGCCAAGGATCATGGAGTTTTGTGATGACAAATGTCATGGAGCATTTTGATGACAAGGGTGTGGTGCACTGTGATGAGAAGGGCA